>NC_089492.1:136237330-136837330 GCF_036850765.1 Saccopteryx bilineata | reverse complement strand
TTGAAAAAACCACCACAGAAGCACATGAGATAAAAAAGATAGCAACAGAGGAAAGATGTATGGAATACAACCAAATAAAAACAAAAGATAGAAAAACGAAAGAGAAGGATCAAACAAGACACAAAACTAACAGAAAGTAAGATATAAAATGGCAATAGGAAACTCACAAGTATCAATAATTACACTAAATGTAAAAGGATTAAACTCACCAATAAAAAGGCACAGAGTAGCAGAATGGATTAAAAAAGAAAATCCAACTGTATGCTGTCTACAGGAAACTCATCTAAGTAACAAGGATAAAAACAAATTCAAAGTGAAAGGCTGGAAAACAATACTCCAAGCAAATAACATCCAAAAAAAAGCAGGTGTAGCAATACTCATATCAGATAATGCTGACTACAAGACAGGAAAAGTACTCAGAGACAAAAATGGCCATTTCATAATGGCTAAGGGGACACTGAATCAAGAAGACATAACAATTCTTAATATATATGCACCAAACCAAGGGGCACCAAAATATATAAGACAGATACTTATTGATCTTAAAACAAAAACTGACAAAAATACAATCATACTTGGAGACCTCAATACACCGCTGACGGCTCTAGATCGGTCATCCAAACAGAGAATCAACAAAGACATAGTGGCCTTAAACAAAACACTAGAGCACCTGGATATGATAGACATCTACAGGACATTTCATCCCAAAGTGACTGAGTATACATTTTTCTCCAGTGTACATGGATCATTCTCAAGAATTGACCATATGTTGGGCCACAAAAACAACATCAGCAAATTCAGAAAAATTGAAGTTGTACCAAGCATATTTTCTGATCATAAAGCCTTGAAACTAGAATTCAACTGCAAAAAAGAGGAAAAAAATCCCACAAAAATGTGGAAACTAAACAACATACTTTTAAAAAATGAATGGGTCAAAGAAGAAATAAGTGCAGAGATCAAAAGATATATACAGACTAATGAAAATGACAATACAACATATCAGAATCTATGGGATGCAGCAAAAGCAGTGATAAGAGGGAAGTTCATATCGCTTCAGGCATATATGAACAAAGAAGAGAGAGCCCAAGTGAACCACTTAACTTCCCACCTTAAGGAACTAGAAAAAGAAGAACAAAGACAACCCAAAAGCAGCCGAAGAAAGGAGATAATAAAAATCAGAGCAGAAATAAATGAATTAGAGAACAGAAAAACTATAGAAAAAATTAATAGAACAAGGAGCTGGTTCTTTGAAAAGATCAACAAAATTGACAAACCCTTGGCAAGACTTACCAAGGAAAAAAGAGAAAGAACTCATAGAAACAAAATCCAAAATGAAAGAGGAGAAATCACCACGTACACCGTAGATATACAAAGAATTATTGTAGAATACTATGAAAAACTTTATGCCACTAAATTCAACAACCTAGAAGAAATAAATAAATTCCTAGAACAATACAACCTTCCTAGACTGAGTCAAGAAGAAGCAGAAAGCCTAAACAGACCTATTAGTAGAGAAGAAATAGAAAAAACCATTAAAAACCTCCCCAAAAATAAAAGTCCAGGCCCAGACGGCTATACCAGCGAATTTTATCAAACCTTCAAAGAAGATTTGGTTCCTATTCTACAGAAAGTCTTCCAAAAAATTGAAGAAGCAATACTTCCAAACACATTTCATGAGGCAAACATAACCCTTATACCAAAACCAGGCAAGGATGGCACAAAAAAAGAAAACTACAGACCAATATCTCTAATGAATACAGATGCTAAAATTCTAAACAAAATACTAGCAAATCAAATACAACAACATATTAAAAAAATAATACATCATGATCAAGTGGGATTCATCCCAGAATCTCAAGGATGGTTCAACATACGTAAAACGGTTAATGTAATACACCATATCAACAAAACAAAGAACAAAAACCACATGATCTTATCAATAGATGCAGAAAAGGCTTTCGATAAAATACAACACAATTTTATGTTTAAGACTCTCAACAAAATGGGTATAGAAGGAAAATATCTCAACATGATAAAGGCCATATATGATAAACCATCAGCTAACATCATATTAAATGGCACTAAACTGAAGGCTTTCCCCCTTAAATCAGGAACAAGACAGGGTTGTCCACTCTCTCCACTCTTATTTAATGTGGTACTAGAGGTTCTAGCCAGAGCAATCAGACAAGACAAAGAAATAAAAGGCATCCATATCGGAAAAGAAGAAGTAAAGGTATCACTTTTTGCAGATGATATGATCCTATACATCGAAAACCCCAAAGAATCCACAAAAAGACTACTAGAAACAATAAGCCAATACAGTAAGGTCGCAGGATACAAAATTAACATACAGAAGTCAACAGCCTTTCTATATGCCAACAATGAAACAACTGAGAAGGAACTCAAAAGAATAATCCCCTTCACGATTGCAACAACAACAAAAAAATACTTAGGAATAAACATAACAAAGAATGTAAAGGACTTATATAATGAAAACTATAAACCATTGTTAAGGGAAATCGAAAAAGATATAATGAGATGGAAGAATATACCTTGTTCTTGGGTAGGAAGAATAAATATAATCAAGATGGCTATATTACCCAAAGCAATATACAAATTTAATGCAATTCCCATCAAACTTCCAATGACATTTTTTAAAGAAATAGAGCAAAAAATCATCAGATTTATATGGAACTATAAAAAACCCCGAATAGCCAAAGCAATCCTAAAAAAAAAGAATGAAGCTGGGGGCATAACAATACCTGACTTCAAACTCTATTTTAGGGCCACGACAATCAAAACAGCATGGTATTGGCAGAAAAATAGACACTCAGACCAATGGAACAGAATAGAAAGTCCAGAAATAAAACCACATATATATAGTCAAATAATTTTTGATAAAGGGGCCAACAACACACAATGGAGAAAAGAAAGCCTCTTCAATAAATGGTGCTGGGAAAACTGGAAAGCCACATGCAAAAGAATGAAACTGGACAGTCTCTCCCCCTGTACAAAAATTAACTCAAAATGGATCAAAGATCTAAACATAAGACCTGAAACAATTAAGTACATAGAAGAAGACATAGGTACTCAACTCATGGACCTGGGTTTCAAAGAGCATTTTATGAATTTGACTCCACAGGCAAGAGAAGTGAAGGCTAAAATTAATGAATGGGACTACATCAGACTAAGAAGTTTTTGCTCAGCAAGAGAAACTGATAACAAAATAAACAGAAAGCCAACTAAATGGGAAATGATATTTTCAAACAACAGCTCAGATAAGGGCCTAATATCCAAAATATACAAAGAACTCATAAAACTCAACAACAAACAAACAAACAATCCAATAAAAAAATGGGAAGAAGATATGAATAGACACTTCTCCCAGGAAGAAATACAAATGGCCAACAGATATATGAAAAGATGCTCATCTTCTTTAGCTATTAGCGAAATGCAAATCAAAATGGCAATGAGATACCACCTCACACCTGTTTGATTAGCTGTTATTAGCAAGTCAGGTAATAGCAAATGTTGGAGAGGCTGTGGAGAAAAAGGAACCCTCATCCACTGTTGGTGGGAATGTAAACTAGTACAACCATTATGGAAGAAAGTATGGTGGTTCCTCAAAAAACTGAAAATAGAACTACCTTATGACCCAGCAATCCCTCTACTGGGTATATATCCCCCAAACTCAGAAACATTGATACGTAAAGACACATGCAGCCCCATGTTTATTGCAGCATTGTTCACAGTGGCCAGGACATGGAAACAACCAAAAAGCCCATCAATAGATGACTGGATAAAGAAGATGTGGCACATATACACTATGGAATACTGCTCAGCCATAAGAAATGATGACATCGGAACATTTACAGCAAAATGGTGGGATCTTGATAACATGATACGAAGCGAAATAAGTAAATCAGAAAAAAACAGGAACTGTATTATTCCATATGTAGGTGGGACATAATAGTGAAACTAAGAGACATTGATAAGAGTGTGGTGGTTACGGGGGGGAGGGGGGAATGGGAGAGGGAAAGGGGGAGGGGGAGGGGCACAGCGAGAACAAGATAGAGGGTGACGGAGGACAATCTGACTTTGGGTGGTGGGTATGCAACATAATTGAACGACAAGATAACCTGGACTTGTTATCTTTGAATATATGTATCCTGATTTATTGATGTCACCCCATTAAAAAAATAAAATTATAAAAAAAAAAAAGAAAGTAAATATATGTCTAAAACAATTTAAAAAAAAAAAAGCCTAGAAATTACTGTTGAGAGATTTTCATTTCCTTGTTGTAATTGTTTCAGCCAAGAGGCAAAGCCAAAACTATTCACTCTCAATATTTTCAACACTGGGAAGACACTGGGAATAGATAAGTATTTTCTCGTCGCATTGACCTTATGGGGCTCTACTGGGCTCACCTACTTTTTCTGGGCTCTGGAGTCCCTTAACTTCTCTTGCATCCTCTGCTTTAGCTATCTCCCTATGGACCGCCTCTACTTGTATTCTTTGCCTAATGTTTATTTCTTTCTCCAGTAAATTGAATGAGCAAATAAATGAGACCCTCAAGCAATAAAAATTATATCTGATGGTGGACTGAAACTATTAAAGCTGCATACCCATATCCTCATTTCTTATCCTGTACAGCCCTTGTCCTGATTGCCCAACAGCTCCTTTCCTGTAACTTATGGAACTCAAGGGTTTTGTGCTTGGGGTGTTCTAGAGAAAGAGAAGCAAATGTCACAAGGTAATTTTATTTACTTGCAGCAAGTGAAGCAGACAGAAGATTCCTATCCAAAGCTCTGTCACCCCAAAGGGAGGTTTCGTCATTGCTTATGTATACTAATTGGTCACTTACATTTTGATTTCTTCTTTGTAGTTGGCTACATTTATCCTATCAAGCTCATGGCATTTTTAGCTAGACTACAAAATATTGTGCTACGTTTTAACATTTAACAAGTATAACATTTAGTAAGACTAGCCCAAACCTTGAGACACTTGTTCTATCTAACTTAACTCCAAAGAAAAAAAAATCAATCCCTGTTATGTTGCAATCTGCTAATGAATATTTTCAATAGTGGATTAAGGGAAAAAATCATTAGGTGTCTGAGATGAAAGCTTAACAATCATTCTCAACCCACCTACCTGCTGCCATCACCCAGGAAGCTTAGAACACTGCTTATGCCAAGGCCTTCTCTTCAGGAGGTTATGATTTACTAGGACTGGACGTGGGAGTTATTTTTTATAAGCTCTCACGTTTATTTCAATATAAAGCCAAGTGTGAGAACTAGTATTCTAACAAGAAAATAGCTTAACATAAAGAAATTTCACATTTAGCAAAGTGATCATTAAGGTAAGAGGAGGCTGGGAACAACTGTTGAAAAACATGAGTATACAGCAGGAGGAAAGAATGTTACTAGGAAATATAGACCAACTTGGGAAAGGGTGACCAGGAAGAGAAAACATAAGACAGATAGAAAAGACACTTATTTCAGGCAGTATAAGAAACACTCCAGGCCTACAACACATGGATTATGGGGTGATGAGAAGGTCCTCAACAGATGTACTTCCAACCCAATACCAAAGTTCACCAGATAAAAAATTACTTTTATTTGAGGTTGAAATGACTTTTTAAATTAACATAATTTCAGGAAAGCAATGCCTTCAACCATTATTATTTCTTTTATACATCTTTGTGAATAAAGATTTTTAAGATCTAGGGAGACTGTGGGGAAAGGTGGAAGAAGGGAGCCTGCTGGTAAGTCATGGTGAAGTCAATATTTTACTTTGAGGAGGAGGGATGAATTAGGAAAGGTGGTCAGGGCGCACATGAGAAGCGATCATCTGCTTTTTTCCAATTCCTGCTCCCCCTTCTCTATCTCTTCCCCTCCCACAGCCAGTGAGTGCCTTGGTTAGTTCCAGCATGTCAACCTCACGTGCTAAAAATAGCTCAGTTGACTCAATTGTCTGCCCAAGACAGAGGTTGCTAGGTGTGAGTAGGGCATATGTGAGAGTCTGTCTCCCCTTCTCTCACTTAAAAAACCAAAAACAAAACAAAAAATATATATCTAAAGTTTTAATAAAACACACATATACTTTAAAACTTAGACATATGTCTGATGTCTGACATACAGGCTGTTTGAACTTAGGCAATTTGTGCAACTGTCCTAACTTTTAATTTTATCCATAAAGCTGAGGTACTAGTAAAGTGACTCATTATGTTGTTCAAAGAAACAAGTAATATAAATGATACCAATGTGTGGCACACATTACTATTTTATTTCTTGTAAAATTTAATATTAGATATTATTTTTTTTCATCTCTATACCTTTTATTCATGAAATATTTGGAAACAAAGAAAGATAACTCTCTGCTCACTTTGGCAGATTAACTTTCCTTCTCCTGACAAGAAAAGAATAATTTCTTGTGGAGAGTCTTCAGTGTGTTCATATCATTGGGTTCCTGACTTGAGGTGTGAAGCTGTACTTCTGTCAGAGAAATAAAACTTTATTTTCTTTCATGGTGTCTCCCCTTACAATATTGGAAATTAAACCTCGTTGTTCCTAAAAGCTTTTCCCCAAAAGTGGTCCACCTAACTCTTCTTTCTTGCCTCGAGCATCTTTCCAGTTATTTAGGTGCCTTGTGCTTATTCAGTTGCCGTTAAGACTGTGCCTGAGCTGGCTGCCGTGTAAGTCCCACAGAACTGTTAGCTGAGATCAGAAAATTCTGTCCCTATAACACGTATTTCAATGTCGTCAAGTAATCCAAAATATATCGTAGATTATAAATTATAATGCTGGCCAGTTGGCTCAGTCAGTTTTAGAGTGTCATCCTGAAACACCAAGATTGTGGGTTTAATCTCCAGTCAGGGCACCTATGGGAGACAGCCAGTACGACTAAGTGGAATGTTAGGTTCAGGGAGTACTGGGGCTGCCAAAGAGTGTAACTATTGAAGGAACAGAGAGTGCTGCAAAGAGTGTAACTATTGAAGGAACAGTAAGTGCTGATATGGCTCCTGTGAGGCTGGGAACAAAGAAGGTCAGAGACCCTTATCAGAAGTTTAGGTTTGAAATTCACCACTAAGCTAAAACCGGCCCCTATTGCTATGCCAGCCCCTGTTGCTATGCTGCGTGTGACCTCCCTAGCCAATAGCTAAACTGCCACATCTACTTCTGTACTATGCTTGCTCACTTAGGATATATAAGAACCTGGCTGTAAGCTCCAGGTGCGGCTTCTGTTTGCAGCTCCTCGTGAGCACAGTGTCTCTGGACATCTTGGGAGTTCGCCCCTGCGCAGGTTAAACTGGCCAATAAAGTAACCTCTTAACTCCTGAAAGTCTCCGATGTTTGTTCTCGTACCCGGTGGACGCTACATGGAACAACAAATGCATGCCTCTCTCTCTCTCTCTCTCTCTCTCTATCTATCTTCCTCCCTCTCTTTTTCTCTCTAAAATCAATCAAATAAAAAAAATCACAGAAGCTTTAATGGTAGAACCTGAGGCACTATTTTTTTTTTTTTTTGACAGAGAGTCAGAGAAAGGGACAGATAAACAGGAAGGAAGAGAGATAAGAAGCCTCAACTCCTTGTTGCAGCTCCAATTCTTAGTTGTTCAATGATTGTTTTCTTATATGTGCTTTGACCAGGGGCCTACAGCAGACCAAGTGACCTCTTGCTCAAGCCAGCAACCTTGGGCTCAAGCCAGTGACCTTGGTCTTCAAGGCAGCAATCTTTGGGCTCAAGCCAGCGACTCCTCGCTCAAGCTGGTGAGCCCACATTCAAGCCAGATGAACCCGCGCTGAAGTCAGCGACCTTGGGGTTTTGAACCTGGGTCCTCAGCATCTCAGTCCGAAGCTCTATCCACTGTGCCATTGTCTGATCAGGCTGAGGTACTATTCTGCTTGTTATCACTCAGGACTAGACCAGAACAAGTCTGCCATGGGCCGACCAGTAGTGAGTGGGTTCTTGACTTTGTGCAAAAAAGATTTCACAACATGAGTCCAAGTGGCTTTGAGGATGTGTTTATTACAGCTGGGAACAGTGCAACGAAGGAAGGGTATGAGATAGAAGAAGCAACAGGAGAGAGAAGAGGCAAGGTTGCTTTGGCTTTTTAGAAATATAGGAAAGAAGTGGGCTACGCTGGGCTGCAAGAACTCAGTGAGAAGTAAAGATCACAGTGACAGACATGAGCCAAGGCTGGGTTGCTAGCTCAGTGGGAGTCAGAGTAAAGGGGGTCTTTGGAGACAGATTTAGGGGCTTAGCCCGGAACAATCTGCTGCTGTCCATTGCTTACCTGGTTACAATCTGGGGACCCTTAGAGGTTAGGAGAAGAGACCAGAGATACACACCTAAGGGAGAAAGTCATGGGTGTGCTCTAGAGAAAGAGTACATCTGGGTCCTTTGTTGTCCTGAGGCTTTTTATCTTTCTTTAGCAGGTGGGAATCCTTAGGGTGGGTCTTAACAGAATATTAATTAATTTTTTAGGTGTGTCCTTCAATTTGTTGACTCATCAAATGTGCATAAAGAGGGGTCAGGATTATTTTCTGGTTACTTTCATTTTTAAGGAACATTACTAAAGAGCGGCTGGGACTCGGGTGGGGGCTGGTCTTCCCCTGGATGGTCTGGAATGTGTGAACCATTTGCTCCTAAGTGTTCTTCATTATTAAGGAAGATAAAACCTTGAGATTCATTAGCTGGCTGTAAATTCTCAAATTGTTTAGCCTTGTTTAATTATTTTGTCTCAGTTTCTCTTATTCCACTTATCAAGGAATTTTCTTAGATTCTCCCTATACCGCCTCATGGGTATGTAAGGAGAGGTATTTGGGTAGCTGAAAGATTTGCTCTGTGACAAAAGTATATTCATAAATGTAACCAGGTTTCTTTTATGGGGCTGTCACTGATCATGCTGTGCTGTGGCTCTAGATCTGAACAATTCTAAAATTTATGTTTCTAATTTGGTATTCTTCATTATTTCAGAATATATCTAGCCATGTGAAAAGGAAAACTTAGGCTAAAGCCTAGCTAATCTGCTTGAAGATGAAGCAGTTTTCAGGGAAGTGGGAAGTTTTTAAGTAGTTAAATTAAATTTTGTGTTGCAAGAGAGCCCTGCAGACAGATCACTTGCTAATTCTAAAGCCCTGTGTACGCATAAAGGCACATGCACACCGAACAATAGGTTAATCTCTTATCCAGGTGTATATACATGATCTTATAATCCTCGATATCAATCATTTTGGTAAAAACAAAAAAATAACTAAATGAAATAGTTAACCAGATATTTCAATAACAACAAAGATGTTTATTATGCAAAAGACATCGCTCTAAATACTTTGCATATTTTATCTTATTCTGTCTTGGCATTGATTTTATGAGATGGATAGCAGCATTTATTTTTCATTTTACATATGAGGAAACACATATAAACAGAGAAATCAAACAACTCACCCAAAGTTACAGAGCAAGAAATTGGAAAAAGCAACATTTTAACATATGTAGTTGAATCTGTGCTTTTTACAAATCAGTATAATTGCATCCAATTTAAATGTTATATTTGTTTGACTGTATAGAATCTACAATGTGTTGAGCATATTATATAATTAAGTCACATTTTATTCAAAGCATGTAAATTTCTTTAGATTTAATTAAAATCAATGTAGGCATTTTAATACCTTTGTGGTAGAGTTGTCATATATATTAAACATTTTCAATAAATTTAGTAAAATGTCACTTCACATGCCTTTATACTGATGTATCTATCCACTGTCAAGGTGGTCAAAAGGTAATTTGAAAAAAGAGACAATCATTCTCTCTGCATCATAGATGCATAGTTACCCCAGAATTTGTCTTGCTAAGGATCAGTCCCTAGGCGAAGAGGCCAGGATTTCAATGTGAAGATTGAAACCTAGAACCTAATTCTAAGTATTGGATCCTTGCTTAGACTCCAGAGTATAGATTAGTTTTCAGAAGCAGCTATGTTCATCTCCAGGATACTTGCCAAAACAACTGAGCAACTGTAATCAACAAGCAAAATAAAATCCATTTGGATGAACTAACTTGTTTTACTAATATGCAATTATCTAAATTCACTAGGAAAGGAGGTATTCATTTTATTCAATTCTGGTGCTTGGAATAGTGACAACTTGCTTAAACAGAAGTCAATCACAAGCATGTCTAGCTATCTGTCACAATGAAAAGTCTGGAAAGAAGAAAATAAAGAAGGAACGTAATCTTCCAAGCAGCCAAAATGATGTCTAATTTCTAAAATGCCATTGAAAATTTGGTAAAGCCTTTGATAAAATCCAATTGAATTTTATCAACATAAATGAGTTTTCTGCCTGTCTTTCACTGTATTGAATGAAATCAGCAGTGTATTTTTATCAAAATCAGAGATTATGTTTGAAATGGTACTGTTAAAATAATACAGTATGAGCTAAGCAGAATAGTAGGATCCCAAGATGTTCATGCTCTTCTGCCCAGAAACTGTGAATATATTATCTCACAAAGCAAAGTGTAATTATTATAGAAGATGGCATTAAGTTTGCTAATTAGTCAATCATGAATTACCCAGGTGTGCCCAATATGATCACTAGAGCCCCTGAGTGGGTGGGTCCTTAAATGATCTTTAAAAGAAAGACAGGAGACACAGAAAGTCACAGGAGTAAGAATAAAATTTGCTGGCTTTGGAGATGAAAGTTGGATATAAACCGTAAACATGGATGGTCTCTAGAAAGGTGGAAAGGGTAGGAAAGAAGACCCTAGAGCTTCCAGAGAAAAATACAGATCTGATTTGATTTTTAGTCCACTGAGACCCATTTCAGACGTTTGGCCTCTAGAATTGTGAGGTAAAAATCTTCAGAAAATTTACAGAAGTGATAGAAAATTAACACAGGTTATTTGGTTCATGAAAAATTCAGTTTGGCCCTTTCCCCAGCTGCCGCTAAGGTGCTCGGTTCTTCCGAGAAAGCCAACGCCGCGTTGGGGTGAGGTCCTCACTTCATCCGGCGACTAGCACCGATCCGGCAGCGCTCGCCCAGCGCTCGCCCACACCATGGCCTCTGTCTCGGAGTTAGCCTGCATCTACTCGGTCCTCATCCTGCACGACGATGAGGTGACGGTGACGGAGGACAAGATCAAGGCCCTCATTAAAGCAGCTGGTGTAAATGTTGAACTTTTCTGGCCAGGCTTGTTTGCAAAGGCTCTGGCCAATGTCAACATTGGGAGCCTCGTCTGCAGTGTAGGAGCTGGTGGACCTGCCCCAGCAGCTAGTGCTGCACCAGCAGGAGGTTCCGCCCCTTCCACCACTGGTGCCCCAGCTGAGGAAAGAAAGTGGAAACAAAGAAAGAAGAATCTGAGGAGTCTGATGATGACATGGGCTTGGGTCTTTTTGACTAAACTTCTTTTGTAACATTCAATAAAAAGCTGAACTCTGCTAAAAAAAAAAAATCAGTTTGGGAGACTTGATGAGGGACCCCCCCCCCCAAAGAGATAAACAACTGTCATTTGAAACTTGATTGTTGTACCATGTATTATCCTGTTTGTACTCAGATAGATCCACACACCCCCCTCCCCCGTGCCACCTTTAGTGGAGAAGGGTAGTAACTCTACACATTTAATTTCCCTGGTCCCTGTGTGAGCTGATTTCCTGCTGGGTTCAGCCAAAGAGTTCAGCAGTAGGGAGAGTTTAGTGGGAGCAGGAAGAAAGGCGAAGCCAGAGCAGCTCTGCCCACCTCTTTCTGCCTCGGTTAGTAGCTCTAGAGCTCATTCAGGTTTTACTTTTGTTCCAGCAAAAGCTATAGATGAATGCTTGATTCACCGTTTCTGTGATCCCATCCTGCTCTGGATGTTTCAGGCATTGTGTTAGTCCTTACTAGATGGTCTCAGATTCTTAGCTCCAGAAATACTTTCTCCCCACTGTTCTTTAGTTTTTGTGGGTTATCATTGAGAAACTTCATTCTCACCTGAAAGGCTTGCTTATCACCTGTGGAACCAAACCCTTTGATTATATTCTCCCTATCTGATATACCTAGAGAGCATTTGTTTTTATAATAGAACCTTGGTGGATCAATAAGTTTCTGAGTAATATGAAGTTTCCTAGGTAACTCTAGATATATTTATAATAGTTATGGCTCTTGGTGAGGAAGCTTATCTTTTGCATGACTATAATAGGGCTGATGAATAGAGAAAAAAAAGTCAGGGAACAGTGTTCTGTATAATATGATGAAGATGTGGTTGATGATGATACTGTTGCAGCTGTCATCCCTTGTTATGGTGATGACAACAATATCAACCATGATGAGAGAATTCTAGAGGTAACACATTACTATCAAATAGAGGTTTTGCTGGCCTTTGTTACCAAAACCAGTAATATGTGAGTGGGTGATTTGCCATTTTGTAGCTGTGGCATAATAAACCCTTTCACTGCTCAGTGTTGGTTCTGGATATATAATGTGAGGACGGCAATATATACCTCATGAATTTGAGGAGGATATTAACTAAGTATAAAAAAACCGGATAATCTCTGACACACAAGAAGCAATAATTCATGGTAGTAACAAGACTGAGCTTTTATACTGAAGTCGTGTTAGTACCAAAGGATTCTGCCTTTCCTGAAGGTGAACTCTCGCCTTTTAAAAGTTGAAGTCCTCTAACATTTGTTTAGGATTCACCTTCAGTTCTTTTTACTTATAATCCTGATGCACTGCTTGCCTAGAGTAGACAGCTCCAAATATTGTTCACTCCTAGCTCTTGTGTTGCTCTGCTCCATCTGCCTGATGGATTTCACATTGCCAATCTGACTGTAGCTTCCTCATGCCACCTGTCACCACATACTCATACTAAGCTCTGTCTACCTGGTTGGTCTCTTTCCAGTTATTTGCTGCTAGGCTGCTCCTATGCCAAGAGACCCTCTTCCCTCGCTTAACCCTTCTGTGCCCGAGCTGTGAACGACATCACAGGCACTGTGCGTATTATTTGTGAGCACTCTCGGGTTCCAGAGGACAATGATGATATCCTGTTTCTAGCATGAAAAGAAAGACACTCCCATATGGGAACATTGGAAACGACTGAACTAATTGTCCCCCTTTTTCTATGAAATAGTGGCTAAAGCCATTTTCTGCAAATGAGCATTGTTAATCACTGGATCATTAACCTTTACAATGTCATGTGTTCTCCATAGCACATTCAGTTGAACGATTGCCAGAGGTAACAGTTAAGGGACCATTTCACAAAGATGAACATATTAATGCTTTATTTAGTTCTAAATGCACTGTGAAGGATTTAGATGAGGGCTAACCTATGTTAAGGAAGCCATATACCTCAAAGAACAATCTCACATCAAGGAAGTGAAGTTTGACAGATAAAATATAGCCTGCCTTCCAATTTTTCTCATTTCTTTCTTCCCTATTTTTCACTGTCTCATATTTTGCTTTCTCCCCTTTCTTTCAATAGAGAACACACACTAACCAGCTTGCACACAATAGAGAAAAGATTACTGCAGTGTGTGTGTGTGTACATGTGTACACATGCACTCTGAAGTTCATTGCTGTGATGAGCATCTCTGCCATTCTGGGTGGAAGTGATTTGTCTCTTCATGCCTTCTGTTTATAGGCAGGTGCCACTTGTTTCCTGGCTCAGAACATGATTTTATACCTGTTTTATTCTTGTTTTATTGCTCCACTAATTTATATTCTAAAAGCAAGTTGTTTGTTGGATTAACTCGTTACATTCATATTTTTGTCTGAATAAATTTATATAACTTCTCTAAATTTTAATATACTTTACCAAAAGTGTCTAGGTTAAAATTAATTAATAATAAACATTTATCAAAATAGTTTGTAGTTAGCTTTCTATTAGCATATGAGCAGCATATTAAAAGACAGTTGAATATACAGATATTAATAGACTTACAACCTATGCAACTTATGACCATTTGACTTTACAACCACAATCACTAGCCACGACTGCTCCACATCTGACAGCACAAGCATTGCCCAGCTGGGCATATGACAGTGTGGACCAGCTTCTGGCAGCACTAACATCTCCACATGCACCATTTCAACTGTTATCCCAGACTTGGTACAGCAATTTGTGTTTTGTGTCTTGGATATTTTTCATCAAACCCCTCCCAAGATGTCTACCAAGAGGAAATTGTCTTTGTCTTTGACTTAAAGATTTTTATAATATCATTTCACAGTACTGTACATATAGCCTACTCAACTTACGACCAAATCGCGTTACGACCTGTCTGTCGGAACCAGTCGTGGTCCTAAGTCGAGCACTAGCTGTATGTGATCTACTTATGCTAAGACTCTAAACATTGAGAAATACACCGTGTAGTAGAAAACCAACCCTATTCAAAGAAGGCAACTGGTTAAAAATTTGATAATATTAAGCTATTCCATGGCAGACTTGCCCTGGTAGCTCAGTTAGTCAGAGCATTATCCTGATAGACCAAAGTTACATGTTCGATCCCCTGTTAAGGCACATATAAGAATCAACTAATAAATACATAAATAAGTGGAACAAAAATTTGTATTTCTCTCTCTCTTGTCCTTCTCTCTCTCTAAATATAGATCAATAAAATTTTTGTTTTGTTTTGTTTTGTTTTAGTGAAGTGAAAGGCAGGAAGGCAGAGACAGACTCCCACATGTACCCCAACCAGGATCCACCCCACAAACCCCCTACAGTGTGATGCTCTTCCCATCTGGGGCATTACTCAGTTGCTCAGTAATCACCCTCTTCATAGTGCCTGAGGCAGAGGCTATGGAACCATTGTCAGTGCCTAGAGCCAACTTGCTTGCACCATTCGAGTCATGGCTGAGGTAGGAGAAAGGACAGAGAGAGAGAGAGATGTGAGAGGGGCAGGGATGGAGAAGCAGATGGTCACTTCTCTTGTGTCCCCTGACTGGGAATAGAATCTGAGACTTTTTACATGCTGGGTGATGCTCTTCCAATGAGCCAACTGGCCAGGGCAAAAAAATAAAATAAATAAATAAGAGGTATACCATGCAATGTATCTTCTCAACTCTACATATCTTCAAGTTAGAGGGTTTTTTTTTGTTTTTTTCTTTCTTTTTTTTAATTTTTCTGAAGCTGGAAACGGGGAGAGACAGTCAGACAGACTCCCGCATGCGCCCCACCGGGATCCACCCGGCACGCCCACTAGGGGGCGACGCTCTGCCCACCAGGGGGCGATGCTCTGCCCCCCCCCCCCCCGGGGTGTAGCTCTGTTGCGACCAGAGCCACTCCAGCACCTGGGGCAGAGGCAAGGAGCCATCCCCAGTGCCCGGGCAATCCTTGCTCCAATGGAGCCTTGCTGCGGGAGGGGAAGAGAGAGACAGAGAGGAAGGAGAGGGGGAGGGATGGAGAAGCAGATGGGCGCTTCTCCTGTGTGCCCTGGCCGGGAATCGAACCTGGGACTCCTGCTCACCAGGCCGACGCTCTACTACTGAGCCAACCGGCCAGGACAAGTTAGAGTTTTATATGTATTTAACAAAATTATGAACTTTTCTCTCAAGAAAGTTGGGGGTGGGTCAAAATAATCATTCACAAAAAGTAATGGAATAGAATTAAATTATATAATAGTGCACTTCTGTATATTAACTAATACTTATAACAAATTACTATGGCATTCCTCTAAACTGTTGTTGGTACTCTGTGTATCTAATATTTTCTCTGAGAATCTCTGTTCCGGGACCTAACACAGAGACCTTGAAGGCTGGGATCATTGAATAAAACTTCTGAGATTTTGTATTTCAGGATTCAATCATCAAATTCTTTCACTTTGTTAATACCATCAATCAACTCTAATTTTTCCTGCCACATACGCATCATTGATGTTAGGCTGCCTCTATGCAATGCCAGATCTACCAGCCAGCTTCATCAAGCAGATGAAAATGTCTGTCAAACTAATCACTCCAAGCTGTGTAGACATGGCAACTTACTGATTCAATTAATATTTCACTCTTCATAATGCTTCACTGGTGTCATGAGGACAAAGTCACTGGTTCTTCTTTTTTTTTTTTCTTTTACAGAGGCAGAAGAGAGAGTCAGAGAGAGGGATAGATAGGGATAGACAGACAGGAACAAAGAGAAAAGAGAAGCATCAATTATCAGTTTTTTGTTGCGACACTTTAGTTGTTCATTGATTCCTTTCTCATATGTGCCTTGACCGTGGGCCTTCAGTAGACCAAGTAACCCCTTGCTGGAGCCAGTGACCTTGGGTTCAAGCTGGTGAGCTTTGCTCAAACCAGATGAGCCTGTGCTCAAGCTGATGACCTCGGGGTCTCGAACCTGGGTCCTCTGCATCCCAGTCCGACGCTCTATCCACTGTGCCACCACCTGGTCAGGCTGGTTCTGTCTCGATTTAAATACTCCTTGATGCAGAGTATGCCCAGACATTTTGGTGTGTGAACAATTTGTCTTTAGCTCATATCACTTTAAATTTTACACCCTATTGGCCACCTGCAGGAATAACTGAGGCTCTTATTCTAGTTTATTTTTAAATCCTGATTTCAAAATTTATCCTCATTACAAAAGAGTCAAAATTATACCGGCCAAGATGCATACTAAAATATATGCAACTAAAAATCATTAGTATGAATTCTCCCGGATGTATTTTAATAAATGTTTTAATTTTTAATATTGTGCCTTAAATACTGTATTTCAGAAAATTTAGGAATCTGCCTGGTAGCCTAGAAATTGTTCGTGTAGACAGAGGCCAGTCTTGCCTACCTTAAAACCTCACGTGCCAGAAGTTGATCTTGTTTATTATTCAGAGCATTTCCTTATTTGAGCCTCTGCAGAGCTCTAAACTTAGTGTCAGTAGACCTGTGGAGAAGAAAAACAAAACAGGGGCTTGGAAAAAATCATGTGACTTGTCAAGTCTGCCTATCTAGCTAGAGACCGAGTTGGGAGTTCAGACATGGCAGCCTGTAGCCCAGATTTGTTTTAATATTTCAAACTTTTTACATTACTTTGAGAATAATTTGGAACATAAACTTGCTCAAATAGTGGCACTCTTAAGTAAGGTGATCATATGTCACTATCTTCCTGAGACAATTAAATTTAAGTCATTGTTCCATGTTATTCATTAATAATACCCCTTTTCATTCTCAAAAGTTTCAGTGTTTGAATTTTACACTACGGAATTGGCTGTTAAAGTATAAAACTGACTTAACTTTAGAATTTTAAGAGATTTCAACTTTAGAATGAGGTCTCAGTTAAAAAAATTCATACCATGATGCTTTCATCAAAATTTTATCTACTTTAGAACCTAGCTTTTACATATTCCAATTTATAATCTTTAGCCTCAGATTTTCTTAAAAATTCTGGTTATACTTACTATTTTGAATTTAGTCTGTACAGTTGAGTTATATCAGTTATAAACTGATATCTGTGCCTGGACATGACTCTGCTTTTGCCTTGGTGTTTTAAGTTCTGGTATCTTCTCAAATTGTCTCTCCTGTTTTTGAACCTCTTCCCCTTATCATATCTCAATTCTAATAGTTGAGAATGCATCTTTCCTATTATAAAGCTAGTTAGCATGTTGTTCTTTTTCTTTTTAATCTTATGACTACTAGAAAAAATGTTAAATCTTCTGAAATTCTCTAACATTTTACATAGTTATGCCCTCAATTCTAAAGCTTAATTACTTAGCTTGACAAGAGTAATAGTCCATGAGATTGATCTTCCCAATTAGTTTCTATATCCAGTAAGGGAGGGGTTTGCATGCCTAAATACTTGAGATCAAAATGTTGCTAGTACCTTCCAGTCTATTTGGAAATTAAGAGAGAAAACAATCACTATTATAACCCTCAGCCTTGGCTAGTGGCTCAGTGGATAGACCATTGACCTAGCATGAGAATGTCCCAGGTTTTATTCCTAGTCAGGGCACACAGGAGAAGCAGCTATCTGCTTCTCTTCCTCCTTTTCCCCATTTTTTTCCTCTTCCCCTCCTTCAGCCAGTGACTTGATTGCTTTGAGCGTGGCCCCAGCTGCTGAGGATAGCTCAGCTGGTCCAAGTAGGTCAGGCTCAGGTGCTAAAAATAGCATGATACTCGAGCATCGGCCCCAGGTAGGGTTGCCAGGTGGATACTTGTCAGGAGTTTGTGGAAATCTGCATTGCTACTTCCCCTCCTCTCACCTATAAGTAAATAAATAAATAACCCCATTCCCATTCCCAGATCTGTGCAACCATCATTACACACAATATATATTTTCACCATCCTCTTGATATAGAAACTGGTTTCTTGATCAATTTTAAAAGGAACTGGAAGTCAGATAAGTAAATATGTGGTATCTGAAGTTCTACAGCTTGAACCCAAGCTATATCTCCACTATTTACTAAACAGTCTTATAATACATTTCTGAGTCGTATGAATTTTTCATTTCTTCACTTGTGATACAGAGATTATTACAATAATCTAAATCATAGGGTTGTTGTGAGGATTTAAGGAGTTATAATATGTGAAGCACATAGTGCATGCTACCTTTTAATACTACTACTATTTCAGTCTAGAGGGATCAGTTTGGATAAAAGGAGCGGGCATTCAGTGAGTACTGATTGAATAGTATATTTGTTTCAAGCAAAGTTCAGTACATGACCATGGTTTATGTAGCATGAGCTCTGCTTCTTAAAATAAATATTTTTCTATGCTTTTAGCAGTCACGTGTTCTGGAGCCTGTAGAGAAACAGGTTTAGCTGAGGGAGGAGAGTTTAAGTAAAAAGAGGCTAAGTGTTTATGTTGTAAGAAAGCTGGCTTTTGTTTGATGTCCCTCCCTTATTGGAGAAGCCAGGAAGATCCAGTAGGCTTGCACAGGTCTGCAGATTAAAACTGGAGGACAGACTGTCTATCACCACAAGCAGCACACCAAAATAATGTGATATGTTAGGAAGTAAAGGGAAAATAATGAGAGAGCACTAAAAGTTTTAAGACACAGCCCAGTAATAGATATTAGGAGATAAAATCAAAACCTAAACAATCCCAAAGACAGAAAAATTATATCAGGAGAAAATGTGTGGAAAAACTGTGAAATTATAAGATTATGATACTGCTAACCTGAATCAGAATATTGTGTATAACATAAGTTATAGGTGAATTCATCTGTCTGACAGAAGTGAAGAAGTCAGTTTGTCAGAATGTGTAATCTCATTAGGGAAATTCTGTTGCCCTCTACTAAAGAAACCAGTGGATGGCCATTCTGCGATTGACAATCTACTCTTGACATATAATACATGTACCTTGAAAAAAAATATGAGCAATACACTTATTTATCTTTTCATGTGTGTTTGTTCCTTGGCAGCCTTTTGTAGAAATATAAAAGTGTAAAAAAAATCTTAGAAAAGATGTACGTACATAAATAAAATAGATGAGTTCACTCTGTTAACATATACAGAAGAAGAAATGCTGAGGTAAAAATCAGGCAATGTTGAGTCACTGAGCCATTTATGACTATATAGTTGACAAACTGCATTATTGAGCTCTGCGTATTTATAAAAACATCACAGATTGGTAAGAGAAGCCTTTCTGATAAAACTCAATATTGGGTTGAAAGGATCAGAGTTTGGTGGTAAGAAGACTATTTTGGAAAAAGGCAAAACACTCACAATGCACGGTGAAAAGTAAGGAATAGGGAAGAAAATTGTAAATAGGAAGTAATAAGAGGAAAAGACTAAAAGTCCTTGATTCAGCCTTTGTGAGCAGCACAAGGTTTTTACATATCTGACAATCTTAGCATGAGACTGTCTATGAATTGCAACAGAAGCCTACTCAAACTATTTCAAGTAGAAGTAGGATTGCAAAGACACAGAAATGTCTCTGGTAGCTAACTTTAGTAGGTGAAGCCAGTTGGTAAGAAAAATGGAGAATGATCAGGAACCATCTCTCTTGTGTTTTGAAACATAGAATGTTTAAGAATATTTACTCTGATTTTTGTTTTTGTGTTTCAGATGGTTTCTTCTTGAGGACTCTCAGGTTGTACATCCCTTTAAGTCTCCATACTGCCCGCTCTGGATAAACCTCTAATGATCTTGGCACTTAGCTCCCAGATCTCACAATTTAATTATTGAAGTTTTTTGGGGTTCCATATTGAAATTTCATGGAAAGAGCATTGGGTTGGTATTGTTCTGAATGTATTGCATTTCCCTAGGTTAAATATCACACCAGTTATAACCTTCTATGGCCAAGGAGTTGAATAACCCTATAACACAGGGGTAGTCAACCTTTTTATACCTACTGCCAACTTTTGTATCTCTGTTAGTAGTAAAATTTTCTAACCACCTACCAGTTCCACAGTAATGGTGATTTATAAAGAGGGAAGTAACTTTACTTTATAAAATTTATAAAGCAGAGTTACAGCAAGTTAAAGCATATACTAATAATTACTAACCAAGTACTTTAAGTCAGATTTTTGCTGTTTGGCAAAATAAATCTTTATAAAACAACTTACTATACTTAAATCTATCTTTTTATTTATACTTTGGTTGCTCCTCTACTGCCCACCATGAAAGCTGAAACACCCACTTGTGGGCAGTAGGGACCAGCTTGACTACCACTGCTATAACACATTAATAGTTACAGGATGAATTGAAATAAGAAATTCTAAAGAAGAGAATCTGAACTCTATAGGTACACCAACTTAAGTCTTTTAGTTACCAAAGTCAATAAGCTCTTTTTACTCTTTATTCTCCTGAAACTATTAAAAAGTTAATAACTTTAATTTCCTTTTCCATCTTGCTCTCCACTTAAAGTTCTTTATTTCACTTTCCTGATGTATAAATAGTGACTGATTTATATTAATGTCAAAAACTGTAAATATTTTAAAATATTTAAACCGCTCTCTTTTTTCAACTTTCTTGACTGTGTGGACAATCATTTCCCTTCTGGGTACTATCACTGTATATTAAGATACACCTTCTATTTTATCTTAGCATTTTTTATGGCTCTATCACAAGCTTTATTTTCTTGTACCTCAGTCTTCCATGAGAGCATTCACATTCTCAGCTTCAATTAGCACTGCTTTATGGTGATGCTTTCCTGTCTATTCCAACCTCTAACTCACCTAAAATTCTAGCCCCCTTTCCATTTTCCACAGTAAAATCTTTTTTTTTACAGAGACAGAGAGAGAGAGACAGACAGACAGAAATGGAGAGAGATGAAAAGCATCAATCATCAGTTTTTCGTTGCGACACTTTAGTTGTTCATTGATTGCTTTCTCATATGTGTCTTAACTGTGAGCCTTCAGCAGACCAAGTAACCCCTTGCTGGAGCCAGTGACCTTGGGTCCAAGCTGGTGAGCTTTGCTCAAACCAGATGAGCAGCCCGTGCTCAAGCTGGTGACCTCAGGGTCTCGAACCTGGGTCTTCTGCATCCCAGTCCGACGCTCTATCCACTGTGCTACAGCTTAGTCAGGCCACAGTAAAATCTTATTTAATGTATCCTGATTGTTTCTGAGACAGCTAAAATCTGCAAGATATTATATCTGGTTAGCCTTATTTCTTAGAGAATGAGGTAGAGACAGAGATCCTGAGTTCTTGAACCTAAAACAGCTTCCAAAATATATTGCAAATTATCTTGATGAAGGTAGAATGTTGTGAGTAGAGCGCAGAGCACATTCCTAGCAGCTGTGGCTGATGCAATGCTGTGAGAATACTCCAGCTCCCAGAACCCTCCTGGGCACACTCAGGAAGGAAGCTTGCCCACTATAAGGAAGTGACCTAACGCCAACCATGCAGCTCCCTGATCTTTTCAGCCATTGGCTTTGAGGAACATGCTATAACACCCTATAGGCTAAACCCATGTATATAAGCTAGTTTATTTCCTGAATAAAGTGGATCTGCGTCACTGAATCTGGTCCCCAGAGTCGGGTGTTTGTGTCTCCAACGTCCTCACCCCCCAGCAGGACTTGTCCACAACTGGAAGGCAACATGGGGCAGGGACCTAACCGGCATCCAAGGGACAGGTGAGTGACCCTCTGCAATGGGAAACCTTCTCCCTCACTCTCGAGCCCTGCAGACTCAAGCCCTGTATGCTCTATTGCAGAGTAGGCGAGTTGAAGTTTGTGAAAAGGATCCCTGTACTTACTGGGAGATTCTCTCTGGCCTCAACCCCTGGACTGATGATGCGCCTCTCTGAGACCCAGATACTTGGGCCTGAGCTCTCTGTTGCTTTCGTTTGGCTGAGGGGCATGGGGGGCAAACCTTCCCTCTAGGCCTCACTCCTGCCTTATTGGCAATACACGCCTGCTTGACCGGTGCTCCTGCTGGGGACCCTCCACAGGAGCCAAAGATATTACAGGCTGCAACTCTCTCTGAGGAGCCCCTACCTCCCTATTCGCCCCCCTCCACTGAGGAGGAAAGTATTTTAGTCTCTGAGTTTGATAGACTTACAGCTGAGTGCACAGAAACAAACAAAACCAACTGAATTGCTAACTGCACCATCAGCTCTGCAGCTGGAAAAAGCAGAAGTCTCTATTTCCACATTCCCTGCCAGAGCTTAATGCCCCACCCCAGCCTCTCAGATGCCATTTTCTCCAACACGTGTTCCTGCTGCAGACCCATGGGCCAGTCTATATGCCCCCATGTGTCTTTTTTCTTTCTATCTGTCTGTCTTGTCTATTTTTCTTTATCTCTCACTCTCTTTTTCTCCCCTGCCCTCTCTCTGAAATGATGCTGGAAGGTCCCAGCCATGACACAGTGGCGGGGATCACACCCTCTTCTAATGCAAGGGAGAGGTTCTGCTTGTGTTTTTCAGGCAATTTGGATCCCAGGAACCCCCCAACCTGCTTGACAGGGTTTTTTGGGCACCCACTAAGTGGTTCAGTCTTCTCCCGTCCAAAGCCACAGCCCTAGCCTCCTCCACACTGACTACATGTGAGGGGAGGAGGTCCTCAGCGCTCCAGAAGAAGACCTCTAGACTGGCATGCATGCCCCATCACCTGGGGGGGATGTAGAGGCTTTGACGGGCCGGCCCAGAGAATTGCCCCTGACAGGCCCCCAGGCCCTGGTGCTCTGTTCTTGCTTAAGTGTGCTATAGTAACCGCTGACTCCCAGACGCAGGTGGTGGCAGCCCGGGGCTCGAGCCTGGCAGTGCGAGCTGGTATTTTCAGTTCATCTTTGGAGGATGGGAAGAATTCGGCCGGAGTTGTGATTCACAGACTCCAGAAGGGAAATGGTGGCAGCTGCAGCAGGAGGATGAATGGAAGCCAGGCTTGCATCACCGAGTGGCTGCTGAAATGACAGGGAGTGCCTGCTAAGCCATTGGTGGGTTCGCTGACCTTTTGGGTTATAGGGGTGGATTCTATCATGCTCTCCAGAGCAGGGATGGAAATGCTGACTGCCATTGCCATGTGCTCCTCTTTGGGACAGTGTAAGACCTGCCAGCATGGCAGGGATGAGGGGGTGGCTGAGGCCTCATGTGCATGGACTGTTTTCCTGGACTACAACCCAAGTGAACACTGGCTCCTTTGTTAGATAGACTTACGGATTTTAGACAATATGAAATACCATGATGGGTGTGGGGGGGCAGCTTAGCTGGAGGCTATCCCCTGCCCCGGGAAACTTTTCCCATGGCTAGAAAGAAGTCTGAAGAGATTTTGAGCTTTTGACAAAGTGCTCAGAGACTGGTGAAATGTACCTTTGTAATTGTTTGTAATTTGTGTAATGTGCCTTGCAAGCATATGCAGTATGCAGCCCACGGCAAGCAACCCGTTCTGTGTTTGGATGCTGGGACCTTTGTGGGAAGGAGGTGTGCATGGATCTACGTCCATTTTTTACAATCAAAATGGAACTGTGTTTAACGGCACCTAGAAGGTTTCTGTAACACAATGGGAGGGAAATGACATCCCAACCCCTAGGAGGAATCCCCTGTTTAAGACCCCCATTCTATTTCCTAACTAGTCAAACATTACAGAAGCTTGCCTCATTGTTTAATCCAGCTAATCTATTAGCATATAGTATAATAGGTATTATATCAATAGTTGTTTTAGTTCTACTAGGGTTCCATTGCATAATGTGTAGCATTCAAAAGCTACAACAACAGCAAGCTGTCATTCATCAAGTCCAATTGGCCTTAATTAAAACAGAAGAGGGAGATGTGGGTGGAGCACAGAGTGCATTCCTAGAAGCTGCAGCTGATGCAATGCTGTGAGAATACTCCAGCTCCCAGAAGCCTCCTGGGCATACCCAGGAAAGAAGCTCGCCTGCTATGAGGAAGTGACTTAACGCCAACCAGGCAGCTCCCTGATATTTTCAGCCATTGGCTATGAAGGACACACTGTAACACCCTATAGGCTGAACCCATGTATATAAGCTAGTTTACTTCCTAAATAAAGTGGATCTGCGTCACTGAACCTGGTCCCCGGAGTCGGGTCTTTGCGTCTTCGTCATCCTCACCCCCAGGCAGGACTTGTCCACAGAATGTAAGAGTTAAACACCTAGATTCTAGAGCCAAGCATTCATATTTCTAATGTCAACTCTTTCATTTGTTGAATTCTCTTAGGAAGACTTCATCTTCAGTTTCTAAATTTTCTCCTAAGTAAGGCATGGATAATTATACATTGTAATTATTCTGAGGATTGATCAAGATGCAAGATAGATCTGCTAAAGTTTCTATTTATATCATATGAATTCTTTTTTTTAATCTTTTTTTTATTTATTCATTTTAGAGAGGAGAGGGAGAGAGAGAGAGAAGAAACAGAGGGGGGGGGGGCTGAAAGCATCAACTCCCATATGTGCCTTGACCAGGCAAGCCCAGGGTTTCGAACCGGCGACCTCAGCATTTCCAGGTCAACACTTTATCCACTGCGCCACCACAAGTCAGGCCCATATGAATTCTTTATATGTGATTGGCAAATAAGGCCATTATGTTTAGTCATACATGATTTTCCTTGTTCTGTTCATATTTTGTATTAGTATGTAACAGAAGCTTAATGAAAAGTGCATTAACATAGCTAAGCACAGCAGGTTGTAAAGGAACCCAAGATTAAACAAATTCACTCAATTTTTTCTTCTGGATCAATCTGGCCATATGCTTTGTCATGAATATTTCTCATTCTCACCAATCTCTTTACATTCTTCTCTTCACTAATCAGCATCACACTTTCTTTTCACCCTCTATCATCAATCTACATTCAACTTTATTTATATATAAAATTCTATGTTTACTATTATTTCTTTATTAGGAATTTAAAATATCTTTAACATTTTTCTTGAGTATTTATTTGAATCATTATAATTTTTGTTGGTATACTGATTACAAAGTTGTAGAGGTTTAAGTGATCTACTCTGAATTATTATTTTTCCCTATGTACACTATTATTCTGGTGCACAAGTTTGAAGAATATGATAATTTTCAGAAATGTAAACACCTGTACATATAAAGTGTTTAGAACAGGACTTGGCCTAGAGTATGTTTTAGGAAATTTTCACTTTGTTCGTGGCCAGGATTTGAACACTAAAATATGATATAATGTGTCTTAGCCTTGCCAGCGCACTCAGTTGGTTAAAGTGTTGTTCCATTACACCAACGCTGTGGTTTCAATCCCTGGTCAGGGAATGTATAAGAATAAACCAATGAATGTATAAATAAGTGGAAAATAAATTGATATTCTCCTCTCTTCTTTCTCATATATATATATATATGAATATATAGAGAGGGTCCTCTGGTTACAACAGTCTCAATATATTATGTTTCAAGTGTCAACAATCTCATAAAAACTTTAAAAAATTGAGACATGAGTGTTTCAGTTTACACTGTTAGTGTTATACTTAGGGACTATGTGGGTGAACTAGTTTGGTTATGCACGGTGGAAGAATATGTAGTAACGCTGCCTATGAGTGAGGTAGTTGGCGTCCCACAGTACATTTACCTACTCCATTTTGGACTGTTAAAAGTGCAAGTGTTCTGTTTGTGTTGCTTTGTTTGGTGACTTTTTGGCCCTTATCGTGGCTCCTAAATAAAAGTCAGAGCTACTGGCATTGCAAGGAAAGGTGCTGTCTGCTGAGGACCTCATTTAGCTGTAGAAGCAGGTGATTAAAGTGGAAAAGATAGAAACCCCAGAACTCAAGTGATTTACTACCAATGGTTTGGCAGAAGGGTTCTCTATGGTGGATGGGTTGGCAAAATTTCAGGCTGAGGACCCCAGTGATGACAGATTCAGTAAGGTCTACAGAGCTGTTATGGATGGCTTGCAATGCTGTGGGCAAGTTTTGAAAGAGAAGTTATTATCTTCCAGACTAGCCTGGAACAATTCTTTTAGAAGAAAGAGAGACCTGCAACAGACCCTGTACCCTCTACATGTACAGGTAGAATCATCTCCAGCATCGCCTGAATGTTCCTTAGGCAATCCTGATTCACCTGACCCAGTATCTCCAGCACCTCCTGCAGGTTCTCCTGTCTCTCCAGCTTCCTCCTCCCAATAGGTCACTCTCTCCCAACCTGCAATGCCCCTTCCAGTGTACAAGCCAACCACAGGAATAAAGGTAAGAAATTTTTTTTTCCGTTACTACAGTACAGTTTACAGTACAGTATACTTATGCCCTTTTCCTTTTTCTGTGGCTTCGTTGTGTTTTGTGTTCTAGATTATGATTTTACAACTGTTTTAGAATAGGTAAGTGACTTAAGCTAGGTTGTGTTCCGAGTTACACCAAAATTTAGGTTATGTCACTGCCTTCAGAATGGAACTGTGTCATAACTCAAGGACCCCTGTACATATATTCACATATGTATGAATAGTGTGTCTTAAGAACTAGAATGGGTAATATTTTCCATAAAAAGATTCTTTTTACCTAGATAATCTCAACAGGAAAATATTCTTGACTTCTTTCTGCTTAGCTTTTTTCCTCAACACCTTAACAAGCTAATGCAAAAGCAAACCTTAAAGACATAAACTCAAAAAAACATAAAAACAACTTTCCCTGAGGCTTAGCACAGCGTATACCTGAATCCTCCATTCCATGCCTCTTTTAACTGAAGACTCCGGTTCACCTCGCTCCATCCCCCAGATGTATACAGTTCTTTTGTCATTTTAGGAATAGAGAGAAATGTTCATTTCTCAAAAGTTTATTTTAAAAGGAGCATATGTTTAATGGGAAACATATTCTGAGTTTTTTGTCAAAAAAGTTTATGACATGGTACAAAGATGTCAGTTTTTTCCTTTCTAAGCACCCATTTTTATTTTGCATTTTCTGGATTGTATGTTCCTTTTACAGTGTAGCCAGGGAAGATCAGTCAAACTGAGTGAGGAAAACTTGTTCAGGTAATTTTTTTCTTCTCCAATAAAGTCTCCAGATTGTTATTTTATGGGGTCATAGGTATCTAATTTCAGTAGCTTTCAGAAGTGAATGCATTATAATTCCTTGAGAGATTTCAAAAAATTGCTAAGCTGCATATCTACATATTTTTCACACCTACATATTTTCATTTAACAGGATATTAAGATTCTATAATAAAACATATGTTCCTGATGATCTGCTGCACTCTCTTGGCATATGAGAGCCATTGATATGGACACATATTGTATCTTCCAAATAAGGAAACCCCTGAGTGACCAGTATTATACTGTATTTGAAGTAAGCTCTACTGACTGCTGGTTTGAATGTTAATATTGTCTCTTCTAATAATAGATGACACATTGTAACCCAACTAATAAAGAGGTAAATTTATTGAACTTCAAGTTGGCAAAAGCCATAGGTCCTAAGATCCAAATATTCCACAGGAACCACCTGTGCTTCCATTTCTCTGTGAAAACCATTAGCCTGATGAAATTGTGGTGTCTATAGTGGGGACAGAGTGATCGATTTAAAATAAAGCCAGAAGAATTAGCCTCATCTACACAGTGTTACATTCAGCTTAATTAGGAGAGAAGCTAGGATTCATTGCATTTTATTTTTGTGAAAACACTCAAAAAACCAGCAGGAAGAAAGAAATGGTATGACAATCTGGAAGAACTGATAGAGCCAGTGAAAAAAAAATCAGCTGACACCAAGGCCACATATCAGATGTAATTTGCTAATGGAGTGGTGTATTGAGCATCTTGGGAGAAACTTCAAAACCAAATCCCCTTGCATTTAAAAGGTGCAAAGAATTAGTGGAGTTAATAGGTTTTATGGAAGTATTTGCTGGTAGATCACTCTAACAAACAAAATAGATTTTAAAAAATCATACATAGAAAGCAGGCTGACAGCTGTTGGGTGTGTGGGAGCGTGTTGGGTGAGAGAGATGGAGGGGTAAAGCAAAAAGGTCCACAAAAATCACGAACACAAACAACAGTGTGAAGACTCCTGGCATGGGGGATGAGGTGAAGGCGGGTACAGAGGGAATACATGGTGATGGAAAAAGTCTTGACTTGGGAGGGGTGAATGCACAATACAGTGTACAGAGACGTGTTGTACAGTTAGACATCTGAAACCTGGGTAATTATGTTAACCAGTGCCATCCCAATAGAATTCAATTAAATAAATAAATAGATAAAAGTTAAAAAAGAAAGAGAATAAAAAAATAGGTTTTATGGAAGCATTTGCTAGTACCTTTCTCTGACTGAATGCAAAGGCTAAACCTGTAATTGCAGAATAATAAGACAGAGTCCAAGACAGTGATGATATCCATGAATGGCAATAACTATCAGCTAAGAGAGGATTATCTAGAGCTGCCTAATCAGAACAAAATAATTCAGTTATATGTGTACATATTTTCTGATTATGATAATCTGCTGATATTAGGGAAGAGAGTGCAATAGGAAGCAAGGAAGATAATGTTTAGATAAACAAGATTCCAAGCTCAGTTATGTAGCTGAGACCATATAAATGGCACCCAAAGACATAATGTGTCTCTATTCAATTAATAAACCATAAGATTGTTACTCTCCTTTGAATATTATCGCAGCATATAATTGTGTGGGAAGAAAAAATGGCACAGGAGAGTGCCCTGAGATTTTGAAATTATTTTCAGTATTTTGTTGTGGTTTGTTTTTTGTATTTTTCTGAAGTGAGAAGCAGGGAGACAGAGAGACAGACTCCCGCAGCCCCTTGACTGGGATCCACTGGGCAAGCCCACCAAGGGGCAATGCTCTGCCTATCTGGGGCTTTTCTTGTTGCAATTGGAGCCATTCTAGCACCTGAGGTGGAGGCCATGGAGCCATCCTCAGTGCCTGGGCTAATTTTACTCCAATGGAGCCCTGGCTGTGGGAGGGAAAGAGAGAGACAGAGAATAAGAAGAAGGGGAGGGGTGGAGAAGCAGATGGGTGCTTCTCCTGTGTGCCCTGGCTGGGAATAAAACCCAGGATTTCTACATGCCAGGCCAACGCTCTACCACTGATCAAACTGGCCAGTGTTTTCAGTAGTTTTAATGTTGCTCTTGTTTTATTGGCAATAATGCAATATAGACTAGACATTTTACATAAATGGTCTGGTCTTCTTCCAGGGTCAGGATTACAGGACAGTAGAGTGGAAAGAGACCCGAGCCATCTAACAAAGTTGCCCCTGAATGTTGGTAATCAGGAAAGTGCTGAATCGAAAACCTTACAATTTGTGGGGGAAACTTTAAGAAATACAGAAATGTGAATCCCATTTATAAAAATTGAGTCAGTAAGACTGAGAAGGGGTCAAGCAATCTGTGAAAATCTTGTTAGATGATTCAGATGTGTAACCATTTTAGAAACTTCTGTAGGATTACGTGAAGCATCTGCAGTAACTTGAAAAGTTTTTTCTGCTCCCATTTTGTTTTGGAAAACTTCCTATAAAAAAGGAATTAACAACTCACAATTTAATAAGTTACTAATATTGAATCACTAGAATCCTTTAAAAACCCAACAAATTGGCCTGGAATAAATTCACCTGCATATGCCTACCCCAACCAGGTATGTGCGTGCACATCATTAAATGCAGAGATACAAGCACACAAAGCTAATCCAGATATCTTTGCTTTTCACCTCACCCTCATTCCCACCATTTCTAATTTATTGAATATAATAAAAGACATATAACTATTTTCAAAGCAAGCTAAGTTTACCCAAGTGGCAGATACAGTCAAATTTTTGCATATACACAGCACCATGTTACATAAACTATCATGTCACACAAAGCATGTGTTTCTTTCTACAAAAAATGTTTCTGGCTAGACTAGAGAGCTCATATATTTAGCCTAAAAAAGATGCTATCAATCCCTCCACTGATTCACAAATAAACTAAATCCACAGGTAAGTGTCCAAAATAATCTAAAATAATCACCACTTTAATATTTAAGAAGTTAAATAAAACTAAAGTGTTTTAAAAAGTTGTGTCTTTGTTTATACATAAGTGTGTGTCTAGGTACCTGAAATAGAAATTGAAAGTTGCTGAGATTTGGAATATTTTTTATGAGTCTTTTTAGTCAAACTAAATTATGAGATAAATCTAAGTGAAAACCTTGTAACACTGTGACATTCAATCTATCAGACCAAAATAGTATTCATTTTTCTATTTTGAAAAAAAAAGCATAAATATAAGAGATACATATTCATTTTGCATTCGATAACTTTTTTGCTTCTATACTCCAGAAATCACACAGGCAACCATTTCCCCTTGGAAATAGTATAGATATATTTTGGTTGAATTCATGTAGTAAAAAAATTAGGTAAGATTTCTGTGCCAAACAATTGTGGGCAAATTTATCAATTTTCAGCCTTCATGGAAAACTAAGTTTTGAAAGGGATAGTGGATATAAAGATAAAAAATAGGTATTGTTAATACCTAGATAAAATCCTTGCTTCTATTTCCTCACACAGAGCTCTAGGCAAAGTAAGTCTCTATAAAAGTATGAAGAGTTTTGGCACCTTTTGCTTACTATGTCCTTACTCCTTGTAAATACTGCTCTTTACTTGTTTCAATATCTTTTTTTTAGAAACTATAATTATAAGTATCATTCTCATTCAAGTTTAATTGATTGAAAAAAGCTTCAATACTATCTCTCTCACAAGGCTCTATGCAGTCTAAGAAGAATCAATACAACCTAGCCATCCCTCTTCTGGGTATCTATCCACAAAATTTGAAAACACTTATTCGTAGATATATGTACCCCTATGTTTACTGCAGCATTATTCACAATAACCAAGACATGGGGAAAAATTAGGTTTTCTTCAACAACTTATTGAATAAAGAAGATATGATACATATATACAATGGATCACTACTCATTCATTAAAAAAATGTCATTTGTGACAACATGAATGGATTTTGAGAGTATTGTGCTAAGTAAATAAGTCAGATGAAAAAGAAGAACAATATGATTTCACTCATGTGGGATAAAAAAAGGCAGTAAATGAACAAACAAAGCAAATATAAACAAAAAATTCTCATAGATACAGTCAACAGAATGGTAGTTACTAGAGGAAAAAGGGGTAGGGGAAAGATTAAAAGGGTAAAGAGGGTCAAATACATGGTGTCAGAAGAAGATTAGACTTTGGGTTGTAAGCACAAAATAGAGTATACAGATGTCATAATATAAAGTTGTACACCTAAAATATATGTAATGTTATTAACCAATGTTACCCCAATAAATAGAATAATTAAAAATTTTTTTCCTTAATAGATCACATTTTAACTTCAGGCCCCTTACTGTTTAATCATTTACCAAGCATTAGCGAGTACCTGCATACCAGACCCTGGTCCAGATCCTAAGGCAGTAAAAACAAATGATGCTCAGTGTGCCTACCACTAAGAAATCCATTGTTATGTATAAGACAGATAAGCAAACAATTATAAATTGCCTTTGGTATAGTTAATCCAGTTTTCTCTGGAAGCAAAAAAAGAGGCGTTGATACCCTCTGGAAAGTGTATGTGTGCGCACCCGCGTGAGTGCATGACCACATCAGAGGACACATTCGGGGTTGTTTAGGGAAGATTTGTTAATAGAAGGCATGATTTTTTCTTAAGTGTTAAGAAGTAGGTTGGTGGAGAGAAGCAGAAGAACATTTCAGTCGGAACAAAGATGGGCAGAAGTACAGAGGGAAGAGAAGGAGGCATGTCTTTGAAGAATACTGTGTGGCTTAAAGTGGCAAAAAGATTGGGGAAAGAAGTATAAAGAAATTATAAAAAATGAACTATAAACTTAAACTATCTCTAATTTTTAGTTCCTGAAAGTAGATGTCAAAGGCATTCCATTATACAAAAGAAAATGTTTTGTGTTCTTGTTTGTTTTCCTTTGGGCTGTTTTCCTTAGGACTAGATGCTTATTTCTCTTTTCTTGAGCAGTGAGAAAACAGAATGAATTTTGAATAGGTGTGATATAGGAGGAAATATCAAAAATAGGTAATAAGTACTAAATCTTTCATTCAGTTATTAACATCACCCTCAACCCCAGAGATCAGTTGATTTGTTTTTGTATTTTCTTATAGTAATAAAAAAATGTAATGCCTTTACAGTTCATATGGATAACATAAGCGAGTGAAGTATCAGTGAGTAATGTGAGGTCTTAGGATACCTTACCATGAGACCTTACTATTCATTTCCTATAGACGTTGCTGTGGACAGGGCCAATACTAGCAGGTCTTTTGATTTGGTAAGAGAATCCAAGAATCTGTATTTTTCAATATAAAATCTGATTATTGTATGATTTTCTATTATTTATATTTGAGGGGGAGGGGGCAGAAAGGCTATCACCTAGCATAGATATCTTGTCATGTATCGTACATACCTCTTTAATAATTTGTTCTGTCTCCTAAACAAGCCACCTCTTTGGATTTAACTTATCTATAAGATGATGAGTTTTTGATATCCCAGTTATAGCATCTCTCAGTCCTTAAAATGAAACCATTATATCTGTCTACTAGCTTACATTTCTCACATTTGACAATTATAATTATCAAAAAAAGCCTACATAAAGGAAACCAAAACATAATTTGGTTATTCAGTTGTGCTGAGGACATGTGGTTAAAGAATAAACAGGTTTCTTGTCACCCAGCAGACAGGAAATTCCAAGCTTGTGACACTTTTTTAAACCTAGTTTATTCAATTTTTTAAAGGTATCACTAAAATTAAAGTCATCTCCCTTTTTCTTTTGTTTTTCATAGCAGGGTGTAACTCAGTGGAATTTAATTATCAGAACTTATATTTACATTATTATGCTTTTTGGATGAAAAAGGGATGGGGATGTAAAACCACGTTTTTCTGCTTACAGATCAAAGATAAAATAAAATTGTGTGCAAGTATTTTCTCAATGTTCCCAGAAGAACAATTTTGAACAGGTTTCTAGTGTTTATTGTAATGTAGCTATGCACATATAAAATTTTGATGTACATAGCTAATTAGCTTATTTCAGTACTTGAGACAAAAGAAGTGAGCATACTTATATCACCAAAAACAACAGATAAGTCTTATGTCTGAATAAATTGGAAGGGAACACTTGATGTTCCTCAGATAACAGTAAGCCGTCAGCAACACAGCAGTACATTGGTATTCTGATTCTAACCAAGTAAGCTATGGGGGTTCTTAAATATGTTACCATAATTAATATATATAGTCATTTATTTATAAATACTGACGACTTTAAACAAAGTTATAAACAGATGATTCATACTATAGAGCAGCGAATTTGGCCAGAGACCTAGCCATGAATTATTGCTGGTTTTAAACCAAAATATCACTATTTTTTATATATTTTATTGTTATCAAAGTTGTGCTTTTTACACATTTGAATTATCAAATAGTATTCAGGTGTGTGTTCCAATATTAAACATTCTTATGCTCCACCTTCCCCCAATACCTTTCCTGTCTTCGGAGGCCACTGTATTCAGCATTTACCTGTGCCCTCCATGCTTTGTCCTCCTATTTGTAAATAATTTGCTTACAATTAATTTTTTAATTAAAACAGCAAGCCATATTATTGACCTTAATAGTTGTTGAAACTGAGCTTTCTAGTACCTCCATACATCTTTCAACCCCCATTTTTAAGCTGTGAACAGTTTAAAAATGTTCATTTCTTATGTGAACAGTTTTTATTTATGACTATAATTCCACAAATATTTGTCAATGATCATCACAGTAGTGTCCCCTGATTATATTTTCTTTCCTTTTATGGAGTTTTTACAAACAAACCCGCCACAATATAGTAGTTTTTCTCAATGGTCAAACATATGTCATACCAAATACTTATTTTCATTATGTTTCTGGATACTTCTTCATCTGTCTCTCTGTCTTCCTCCCCTGTTAAGTTCTGGGAAACAGGGTGAACAATTGTATGGTAAGAAAATATTTTATTATCCAAAGGCCTAAAAATATATTTATCTTAGCTTTATTATTGATTTATAGTTGTTAATGGATTGAATTCTTGGTTGAAATAAACTTTACTCAGATTTTTTTTTTTGAGAGATGTAAGGAGAGAGAAAGCAGGGACATTGAGCTGCTCCTGCCTGTATGAACCCTAAATGTAAATGGATTAAACTCACCAATAAAAAGACACAGAGTAGCAGAATGGATTAAAAAAGAAAATCCAACTATATGCTGCCTACAAGAAACACATCTAAGCAAGCAGGATAAAAACAAATTCAAAGTGAAAGGCTGGAAAAGAATACTCCAAGCAAATAACATCCAAAAAAAAAAAAGCAGGCGTAGCAATACTCATATCTAATAATGCTGACTATAAGACAGCAAAAATACTCAGAGAAAAAAATGGTCATTTCATAGTAATTAAAGGGACACTGAATCAAGAAGACATAACAATTCTTAATATATATGCACCAAACCAAGGAGCACCAAAATATATAAGACAGCTACTTACTGACCTAAAAACAAAAGCTGACAAAAATACAATCATACCTGGAGAACTCAATACACTGCTGACAACTCTAGATCGTTCATCCAAACTTGAAATCAATAATTATATATTGGCCTTAAACAAAACACTAGAGCACCTGGATATGATAGACATCTACAGGACATTTCATCCCAAAATGACAGAGTATACATTTTTTTCTAGTGTACATGGAACATTCTCAATAATTGACCATATGTTGGGCCACAAAAATTACATCAGCAAATACAGAAAAATAAGAATTTTACCAAGCATATTTTTCATCATAAAGTCTTGAAACTAGAATTCAACTGCAAAAAAGAGGGTAAAAAGACCACAAAAATGTGAAAACTAAACAGCATACTTTTAAAAAATGAATAGGTCAAAGAAGAAATAAGTGCAGAGATCAAAAGATATATACAGACAAATGAAAATGACAATAAGACATATATGAATTTCTGGGATGCAGAAAAAGCAGTAATAAGAGAAAAGTTCATATCACTTCAGGCCTATATGAACAAATAAGAGAGAGCCCAAGTGAACCACTTAACTTCACACCTTAAGGAACTAGAAAAAGAAAAACAAAGACAACCCAAAACCAGCTGAAGAAAGGAAATAATAAAAATCAGAGCAGAAATAAATGAAATACAGAACAAAAAACTATAGAAAAAATTAATAAAACAAGGAACTGGTTCTTTGAGAAGATCAACAAAATTGACAAACCCTTGGCAAGACCCACCAAGGAAAAAAGAGAAAGGACTCATAAAAATAAAATCCAAAATGAAAGAGGAGAAATCACCACAGATATCATAGATATACAAAGAATTATTATAGAATACTCAAAGAAAACTATATGCCACTAAATTCAACAATCTAGAAGAAATGGATAAATTTCTAGAACAATATAACATTCCTAGACTGAGTCAAGTGGAAGCAGAAAGCCTAAACAGACCTGTTAGCAGGGAATAAATAGAAAAAATATATTAAAAACCTCCCCCAAAATAATAGTCCAGGCCCAGATGGTTATACTACCAAAACCTGGCAAGGACAGCACAAAAAAAGAAAACTACAGACCAATATCTCTAATGAACACAGTTGCTGAAAAACTAAACAAAATACTAGCAAATCAAATACAGCAACATATTAAAAAAATAATACATCATGATCAAGTGGGATTCATTCCAGAATCTCAAGGATGGTTCAACATATGTAAAACGGTTAATGTAATACACCATATCAACAAAACAAAGAATAAAAACCACATGATCTTATTAATAGATGAAGAAAAGGCATTCGATAAAATACAACTTTATGTTTAAGACCCCAACAAAATGTGTATTGAAGGAAAATATCTCAACATGATAAAGGCCATATATGATAAACAATCAGCTAACATTATATTAAATGGCATAAAACTGAAGGTTATTCCCCTTAAATCAGGGTTGCTCACTCTCTCCACTCTTATTTAATGTGGTCCTAGAGGTTCTAGCTAGATCAATCAAACAAAATAAAGAAATAAAAGGCATCCACATGGGAAAAGAAGAAGTAAAGGTATCACTTTTGCAGATGATATTATCCTATACATCGAAAACCCCAAAGACTCTACAAGAAGATTACTAAAACAATAAGCCAATACAGTAAGGTTGCAGGATACAAAATTAATATACAAAAGTCCATAGCCTTTCTATATGCCAACAATGAAACATTAGAGAACGAACTCAAAAAAATAATCCTCTTCATGATTGCAACAAAAATGTAAAATACCTAGGAATAAACATAACAAAGAATGTAAAGGACCTATATAATGAAAACTACAAAGCATTGTTAAGGGAAATCGAAAAAGATACAATGAGTTGAAAAAATATTCCTTGTTCTTGGATAGGAATAATAAATATAATCAAAATAGCCTTATTACCCAAAGCAATATACAAATTTAATGCAATTTCCATAAAAATTCTAATAACATTTTTTAAAAAAATGGAACAAAAATCATCAGGTTTATATGGAACTGTAAAAAACCCTGAATAGCCAAAGCAATCCTAAAAAAAAAAAAAAAAAAAATGAAGCTGGGGGCATTACAATACCTGACTTCAAACTATATTATAGAGCCACGACAATCAAAACAGCATGGTATTGGCAGAAAAATAGAACAGTGGAACACAATAGAAAGTCCGGAAATAAAACCACGTATATATGGCCAAATAATTTTTGATAAAGGGGCCAACAACACACAATGGAGAAAAGAAAGCCTCTTCAACAAATGGTGCTGGGATAACTGAAAAGCTACATGCAAAACAATGAAACTCAACTACAGTTTGTCCCCTTGTACTAAAAATAATTCAAAATGGATCAAAGATCTAAACATAAGACCTGAAACAATAAAATACATAGAAGAAGGCATAGGTACTAAACTCATGGACCTGGGTTTTAAAGAGCATTTTATGAATTTGACTCCAAAGGCAAGGGAAGTGAAGGCAAAAATAAATGAATGGGACTACATTAGACTAAGAAGTTTTTGCTCAGCAAGAGAAACTGAAAACAAAATAAACAGACAGCCAACTAAATAGGAATGATATTTTCAAACAACAGCTCAGATAAGGGCCTAATATCCAAAATTTACAAAGAACTCATAAAACTCAACAACAAACAATCTAATAATAAAATAGAAAGAGGACATGAACAGACACTTCTCCCAGGAAGAAACACAAATGGCCAACAGATATATGAAAAGATGCTCATCTTCATTAGTTATTAGAGAAATGCAAATCAAAACTACAATGAGATACCACTCACACCTGTTAGATTAGCTATTATTAACAAGACAGGTAATAGCAAATGTTGGAGAGGCTGTGGAGAAAAAGGAACCCTCATCCACTGTTGGTGGGAATGTAAAGTAGTACAACCATTATGGAAGAAAGTATGGTGGTTCCTCAAAAAACTGAAAATAGAACTACCTTATGACCCAGCAATCCCTCTACTGGGTGTATACCCCCAAAACTCAGAAACATTGATAGGTAAAGACACATGCAGCCCCATGTTCATTACAGCATTGTTCACAGTGGCCAAGATATGGAAACAACCAAAAAGCCCTTCAATAGATGAGTGGATAAAGAAGATGTAGCACATATTCATTATGGAATACTACTCAGCCTTAAGAAATGATGACATCGTATCATTTACAACAAAATGGTGGGATCTTGATAACATTATACAGAGTGAAATAAGTAAATTAGAAAAAAACAAGAACTGCATTATTCCATATGTAGGTGGGACATAAAAATGAGACTAAGAGACATGGATGAGAGTGTGGTGGTTATGGGGGGGTGGGGGTGTAGAGGGGGGGAGAGGGAAAGGGGAAGGGGGGGCACAAAGAAAACTTGATAGAAGGTGACAAAGAACAATCTGACTTTGGGTGATGGGTATGCAACATAATTTAATGACAAGATAACCTAGACATGTTTTCTTTGAACATATGTACCCTGATTTATTGATGTCGCCCCATTAAAATTAATAAAGAAATTAATAAAACAATATAAATTTTTTAAAAATTAGAAACCTACTGATAAGCACTTAATATTTCAGCATTCCTCCCGACTTTAATTCCCAAGAATAATGAGATGAATCATGTCCTATGGTTTATACCATGCTAGAAATCAAAATACAGAAATGAAAGCAGACTTTTCAAGGTTACTACTTTACCCTAACTCTATCAGTTCTCTTGTAGCCTGTGAGCCAAAATCCTGTTCTTGGTCTCATTTACACAGAACCAGTTTATACACCTCCTAATAAGTCTCATCATCATTTTTTAACTCTAGTTAAGTGCCCTTTTCCTGGTCTATACAATATTTCCATCTTGGTCTTATTCTTGAAAATTAATTCCAGGAGAGGATTAACCATTATCTGAGATAGAGAAGCCAATGAACATTGTCACTAATTCTGTATTTCATTTCTTCTTGCTATATTCTGCCCAAGAAAATAGATAAGAGTTTGAAAATATAACAGATGATGATCGTATTTAAAGCTCTGATATATATTAGCAAAGTACATTATAACTTACATTGCTGTTTTATACATATTTTATTTTTGGATTTTCATACTAATCATATGGAATAAGCAGGAGAGATATTGAGCTTATTTGCACTTCACATGGTTTAAAGAGGATAGGTGAGCTAAAATTACACAGAAGTGGGAATAAATTGTATTCATACACAAAAATAAATCTTTTTCCAGTTCAGTGTGGAACTCAGCCTTTTACTTTTGTAGCAGCATGGAATTAAAATGCAGCATCTTGTCTCTTCTATGTTTTCTTCCTTGCCTTTTTTATTTCTGAAATTAGAAACAGAAGGCATCCAAATGGAAAAGGAAAAAATGAAATAGTCACTGTAGATGACATGATCTTATACATATATTTATATATAAACCTTAAAAATTCCAACAGTAAACTATTAGACTCAATAAATAAATTCTCTAAAGTTTTAGGTTAAAAAATCAAACAAAATTAGTTACATTTTTATAAACTAACAGCAAGCTATATGAAAGGTATTGATAAAAGAGTCCCATTTATAATGATATAAATATAAAACCTTAAAAATAAGTTGAATCAGGGAAGTGAAAAACCTATACCTTAAAAACTATAAAACATTATTAAAAGAAATTAAAAATACAAATAAATGAAAAGATATCTCATGTTCATGGAAGGCAAGAACTAATATTTTTAAGATGTACATACTATCTAAAGTGATCTAAAGATTCAATGAAATCCTATCAAAATTCCATTGTCACTTTTTAAAGAAATTTTTAAAAAATCTTAAAATTTATATAGACTACAAAAGACCTTGATAGCTCAAGCAAACAAGCAGAAAGAACAAAACTGGATGCATCATACTTTCTTGTTTTACACAATATAGCAACACCATGATAAAACAGTATGATATTGCATAACAATAGACCCATAGATCAATGGAACAGAAAAGAGAATCCAGAAATATGCTCATACATATAAAGCCAACTAATTTTTGACAAAGGCAAAAAGAATACACAATGGGGAAATGATAACCCTTAGTAAATAATATTGAGTAAACTAGTTATTCATTTGAAAATAAATTCCCAATTTTATAAGTGGGTAAAGAACATTTATAGAACTTTCTTTTTAAAAAACAACAAGCAAATGGCTAACAGTATAGTATATATAGTATATGAAAATATACTAATAATGAACCTCACTAATAATAAAGAAAATGTGAATCAAAACCACACTATTACTTCACATCTGTTTGAATGGCTGTTATTAAAAAGTTAAAGGATAACAGATATTGAATGGCAAGAATGTAGAGAAAAGGGAACCATTGTACACTTTTGCTGGAATGTAAATTGGTAAAGCCATTATGCAAAACAATATGGTTTTTTAAAAAAATATATAGAACTATATTGTAATCTAACAATCTTACTTATGGTTATATATCCAAAAGAAATAAAAATATCTCAAAGAGATATTTTCTAGTTCAATTCAGCATTATTCATAATAACCAAGACAGGAAAACTAAGTGTCTGACAATGGATGAATGGATAAAGAAAACATAATATATACATACATAATATATACATATCTGACATATATGCATACATATACATAGATGACATATTGTATATATCAGTTATATATATATATATTCATATATACTCTCATACACAATAATATAGTATTGAGCCTTAATAATAGAAAATCTTTCAGCCCTGGCTGAGTAGTTTAGTTGGAGTGGTGTCTGATACTCCAAGGTTGTGGGTTTGAGCTTTGATCAGGGCACATACAGGAAACAACTAATGAGTGCATCAATGGGAGCAACAAATAGATGTTTCTATCTCTTCTCTTCTTCTCTTTCTAAAATCAATAAAAAGAGAAGAAAAAAATAGGAAATCCTTCAGTTTGTGACAATATGCAAGAACCTGGGAAACATTGTGCTAAGTGAAATAAGCCAAATACAGAGCAACTAATTTTTCCTGTTTCACTTAAATGTGTTATCTTTAAATTTACAAAAGCCACACTCATGGTTACAGAGACTATAATAGTGCTTAAAAGGGACATGGAACAAAGATGCAATTTAAAAAAAGGAGAAGAAATTGGAAATGTGGATTCCAGGGGTTAGGAGGTAGGGGTCATGGAAGTTATTCTTTAATAGGTACAGAGTTTTAGTTTTGCAAAAACAAAAAGCATTCTGTGGATAGTTGTTCTTTTTTTATATATATATATATATAAATTTTTATTAATGTTAATGGGATGACATTAATAATTCAGGGTACATATATTCAAAGAAAACATGTCTAGGTAATCTTGTCATTAAATTATGTTGCATACGCCTCGCCCAGAGTCAGATTGTCCTCCGTCACCCTCTATCTAGTTTTCTCTGTGCCCCTCCCCCTCCCCCTAACTCTCTCCCTCCCTCCCTCCTGCGTCCTCCATCCCCCCACCCCTGGTAACCACCACACTTTTGTCCATGTCTCTTAGTCTTGTTTTTATGTTCCACCAATGTATGGAATCATGTAGTTCTTCTTTTATTCTGATTTACTTATTTCACTCCGTATAATGTTATCAACATCCCACCATTTTGCTGTAAATGATCTAATGTCATCATTTCTTATGGCTGAGTAGTATTCCATAGTGTATATGTGCCACATCTTCTTTATCCAATCTTCTATTGAAGGGCTTTTTGGTTGTTTTCATGTCTTGGCCACTGTGAACAGTGCTGCTATGAACATGGGGCTACATGTGTCTTTACGTATCAATGATTCTGAGGTTTTGGGGTATATACCCAGTAGAGGGATTGCTGGGTCATAAGGTAGTTCTATTTTCAGTTTTTTTGAGGAACCACCATATTTTCTTCCATAATGGTTGTACTACTTTACAGTCCCACCAACAGTGAATGAGGGTTCCTTTTTCTCCACAGCCTCTCCAACATTTGTTATTACCCGTCTTGTTGATAATAGCTAATCTAACAGGGGTGAGGTGGTATGTCATTGTAGTTTTGATTTGCATTTCTCTAATAACTAATGAAGCTGAGCATCTTTTCATATATCTGTTGGCCATTTGTATTTCTTCCTGGGAGAAGTGTCTGTTCATGTCCTCTTCCCATTTTTTTATTGGATTGTTTGTTTGTCTGTTGTTGAGTTTTATGAGTTCTTTGTAAATTTTGGATATTAGGCCCTTATCTGAGCTGTTTGAAAATATCAGTTCCCATTTAGTTGGCTGTCTGTTTATTTTGGTATCAGTTTCACCTGCTGAGCAAAAACTTTTATTTTGATGTAGTCCCATTCATTTATCTTTGCCTTCACTTCCCTTGCCATTGGAGTCAAGTTCATAAAATGTTCTTTAAAACCCAGGTCCATGAGTTTAGTACCTATGTCTTCTTCTATATACTTTATGTTTCAGATCTTATATTTAGGTCTTTGATCCATTTTGAATTAATTTTAGTACACGGGGACAGGCTGTAGTCGAGTTTCATTCTTTTGCATGTGGCTTTCCAGTTTTCCCAACACCATTTGTTGAAGAGGCTTTCTTTTCTCCATTGTGTGTTGTTGGCCCCTTTATCAAAGATTATTTGACCATATATATGTGGTTTTATTTCTGGGCTTTCTATTCTGTTCCATTGGTCTGAGTGTCTATTTTTCTGCCAATACCATGCAGTTTTGATTATTGTGGCCCTATAATATAGCTTAAAGTCAGGTATTGTAATGCCCCCAGCTTCATTTTTTTCCTTAGGATTGCTTTGGCTATTCGGGGTTTTTTATAGTTCCATATAAATATTATGATTTTTTGTTCCATTTCTTTAAAAAATCTCATAGAGATTTTGATGAGAATTGCATTCAATTTATATATTACTTTGGGTAATATGGTCATTTTAATTATATTTATTCTTCCTATCCAAGAACAAGGAACATTTTTCCATCTCATTGTGTCTTTTTCTATTTCTCTTAGCAATGCCTTGTAGTTTTCTTTATATAGGTCCTTTACATTCTTTGTTATGTTTATTCCTAGGTATTTTATTTTTTTTGTTGCAATCGTGAAGGGGATTATTTTTTTTAGTTCATTTTCTAATATTTCATTGTTGGCATATAGAAAGGCTATGGATTTTTGTATGTTAATTTTGTATCCTGCGACCTTACTGTATTGGTTTATTGTTTCTAGTAATCTTTTTGTGGAGTCCTTTGGGTTTTCGATGTATAGGATTATATCATCAGCCAAAAGTGATACCTTTACTTCTTCTTTTCCGATATGGATGCCTTTTATTTCTTTGTCTTGTCTGATTGCTCTGGCCAGAACTTCTAGCACCACGTTAAATAAGAGTGGAGAGAGTGGACAACCCTGTCTTGTTCCTGATTTAAGGTGGAAAGTCCTCAGTTTTACGCCATTTAATATGATGTTGGCTGATGAGATATTTTCCTTCTATACCCATTTTTTTGAGAGTCTTAAACATAAAATTGTGTTGTATTTTATCGAAAGCCTTTTCTGCATCTATTGATAAGATCATGTGGTTTTTGTTCTTTGTTTTGTTGATATGGTGTATTACGTTAACCGTTTTACGTATGTTGAACCATCCTTGAGTTTCTGGGATGAATCCCACTTGATCATGATGTATTATTTTTTTAATATGTTGTTGTATTCGATTTGCCAGTATTTTGTTTAGTATTCTAGCATCTGTATTCATTAGAGATATTGGTCTGTAGTTTTCTTTTTTTGTGCCATCCTTGCCAGGTTTTGGTATGAGGGTTATGCTGGCCTCATAAAATGTGTTTGGAAGTATTGCTTCTTCTTCAATTTTTTGGAAGACTTTGAGTAGAATAGGAACCAAGTCTTCTTTGAATGTTTGATAGAATTCACTAGTATAACCACCTGGGCCTGGACTTTTATTTTTGGGGAGGTTTTTAATAGTTTTTTCTATTTCCTCCCTGCTGATTCGTCTGTTTAGGCTTTCTGCTTCTTCATGAATCAGTTTAGGAAGGTTGTATTGTTCTAGGAATTTATCCATTTCTTCTGGATTGTTGTATTTGGAAGCATATAGTTTTTCATAGTATTCTACAATAATTCTTTGTATATCTATGATGTCTGTGGTGATCTCTCCTCTTTCATTTTGGATTTTATTTATTTGAGTCCTGTGTCTTTTTTCCTTGGTGAGTCTTGCCAAGGGTTTGTAGATTTTGTTGATCTTTTCAAAGAACCAGCTCCTTGTTTTATTGATTTTTTCTATAGTTTTTCTGTTCTCTATTTCGTTTATTTCTGCTCTGATTTTTATTATCTCCTTTCTTCGGCTGGTTTTGGGTTTTCTTTGTTCTTCTTTTTCTAGTTCCTTAAGGTGTGAAGTTAAGTGGTTTACTTCAGCTCTCTCTTGTTTGTTCATATAGGCCTGAAGTGATATGAACTTCCCTCTTATTACTCCTTTTGCTGCATCCCAGAGATTCTGATATGTCGTATTTTCATTTTCATTTGTCTGTATATATCTTTTGATCTCTGCGCTTATTTCTTCTTTGACCCATTCATTTTTTAGAAGTATGTTGTTTAGTTTCCACAATTTTGTGGGGTTTTCCCCCTCTTTTTTACAGTTGAATTCTAGTTTCAAGGCTTTATGATCAGAGAATACGCTTGGCACAATTTTAATTTTTCTGTATTTGCTGATGTTATTTTTGTGGCCCAACATATGGTCAATTATTGAGAATGTTCCGTGTACACTAGAGAAAAATGTATACTCTGTCACTTTGGGATGAAGTGTCCTGTAGATGTCTATCATATCCAGGCGTTCTAGTATTTCATTTAAGGCCACTATATCTTTATTGAGTCTCTGTTTGGATGACCGATCTAGAGCCGTCAGCGGTGTATTGAGGTCTCCAAGTATGATTGTATTTTTGTCAGTTTTTGTTTTAAGGTCAATAAGTAGCTGTCTTATATATTTTGGTGCTCCTTGGTTTGGTGCATATATATTAAGGATTGTTATGTCTTCTTGATTCAGTGTCTCCTTAATCATTATGAAATGACCATTTTTGTCTCTGAGTACTTTTCCTGTCTTGTAGTCAGCATTATTAGATATGAGTATTGCTACACCTGCTTTTTTTTTGGGTATTGTTTGCTTGGAGTATTGTTTTCCAGCCTTTCACTTTGAATTTGTTTTTATCCTTGTTGCTTAGATGAGTTTCTTGTAGGCAGCATACAGTTGGATTTTCTTTTTTAATCCATTCTGCTACTCTGTGTCTTTTTATTGGTAAGTTTAATCCATTTACATTTAGTGTAATTATTGACACTTGTGTGTTCCCTATTGCCATTTTATAGATTGCTTTTTGTTAGTTTTGTATCTTGTTTGATTCTTCTCTTTTGTTTTTCTATCGTTTGTTTTTGTTTGTTTGTATTCCATACTTCTTTCCTCTGTTGCTACCTTTTTTAAGTCAAGTGTTTTTGTGGTGGTTTTTTCAATGGTGGTTACCATTAAGTAATGAAAAGTGTACCTACCATATTCATTGTAGTACCCTTTCTTATGAGTATTTCTGTGCTTCATCGTCCTTTGCTACTGTTAATCTTCATCCTTTCTCCCCTTTTTTTTCTTTTGTTGTCACAGTTTGTTTGGTTTTATTGTTTTCTTGGTGGAGCTGTTACTTGTGGTTATGTTTTCTTTTGTTCTTTGAATCTGGTTGGAAAACCCCCTTTAGTATTTCCTGGAGTGAGGGCTTTCTGATGATAAATTCTCTCATCTTTTCTGTATTTGTGAATATTTTTATATCTCCTTCGTACTTGAAGGATAGCTTTGATGGGTATAGTATTCTTGGCTGAAAGTTCCTCTCTTTCAGGGCTTTAAATATTGGGGTCCACTCTCTTCTAGCTTGTAGAGTTTCTGCTGAGAAATCTGATGATAATCTAATAGGCCTTCCTTTATATGTTGTATTCTTCTTTTCCCTGGCTGCCTTGAGAATTTTTTCTTTGTCATTGGTTTGTGTCATCTTCATTATGATGTGCCTTGGAGTGGGTTTGTTGGGGTTAAGAAAACTCGGTGTTCTGTTTGCTTCTTGAATTTGAGGCTTTAGTTCTTTCCACAGGCTTGGGAAGTTCTCATCTATTATTTGTTTGAGTATATTCTCCATTCCATTTTCTTTCTCTTCTCCCTCTGATATACCTATTATTCTTATGTTATTCTTTCTGATGGAGTCAGACAATTCCTGTAGGGCTTTCTTGTTTTTTATTATTTTTGAGTCTCTTTCTTCTTCCCTCTGTTGTGTCTCAAGTTGCTTGTCTTCTATTTCACTGATCCTATGTTCTATCTGGGCTGTTCTATTAGCTAAGCTTGTTACCTCGTTTTTCAGCTCTTGAATTGAGTTTTTCATTTCTGTTTGATTTGTTTTTATAGTTTCAATTTCCTTGATAATATGTTCTTTGTGATCGTTGAGTTTTTTTCTGATTTCCCTAAATTGCCTTTCTGTGTTTTCTTGTATATCTCTGAGTATTTTTAGATTTCTATTTTAAATTCTCTGTCATTTGGCTCCAAGGCTTCCAATATGTTAAATCTTTTCTCCATATATTTTTCCACATCTATTTGTGTTACCTCTCTATCTTTTGTATCCATAATGTTTGATTTCCTTTTTCTTATTGGCATCTGAAGGTGGTCTTGTTGATAGTGTTAATTAGAATTAAAAAAGAATAAAAAGGGTAAAAAAAGGGAAAACACTCCACACACAAAAAAAGTAATAATTTATTATTTCCCCCTTTTTTCTTTCTTCTCTTCCCCTCCTCTCACCTCCTTAGGGAAATATCGTAATGACCTGTGAATTATATTATGCTAAATGGAACAAAAACTGCCTATAATGGAGGGCCTGATTTGGGGTGAAGAGTTCAAGGGGCAAAAAAGGGAGTAGGGACCTACTAAATACAAAAAAAAAAAAAAAAGGAGAAAATCTTAGACAAGCATAAAATGATTTGCTTGTAAGTGATGGTCGACTAAGAGATATAATGAGAGGGATAAGAGGGAAACAGAAAAAAGGAGAGAAAAAACAATAGTTAAAGAAGAAAAATATAAAAATAAAAATAATAAGTAAAAATCTGTTGTATTAAGTGGAGCGAAGACTAAATACAATGGAGACTTTGGGTTGGGAGGAATGCTAGTGAGTTAAAAAGCAATGTAAAAAGTGCCCAAAATGCCACAAAAACAAACAAATAAAGGAAAACCAAGAACAAAAGCAGAAGAAAAAAAAGAACAAAAAAAACCCAAAAAAAACTTGAGTCCCAAATTAAATAATTTGTTCGTGATTGAGGCTTAAATGGGAGGAAAAGTAAAAGGAGAAAAGAAGAAATGAATAGAAAGGAAAAAATAAGAAAAAGAGAGAAACGAAGGAAGAAAAAAAGGAAAGAAAAAAAAACAAAAAAACAGAGAGAGTGAGAGTTAAGGGTTTTGGAGTGTAACCCTAAAGGAGAGTTAGGATGAAGAAAAGAAATAAAATGTAACACTCATGGGTAGTGTAGTTCAAGAAAAGGGTAGCATAAGATGGGGAGAGAGTAAAAGGACCGAGGTGGAAAAAATAGAAATAATAATAAAGGCAATAAGATAGAAGAAAGAAACAACAACAACAAAGAATTAGTGGAACAAGTTATAAAGTCTGTGGATTTTTCTTGATTTTGAGAGGTTAACTTCTTCCTTTTTTCTTTTCTCTCCCTCTTCCTGGTCGGTGACTCTGTACCCCAGGTTCTGCCCCTGTGTCACTCTTAGGTAGGAATTTGCAGTTGATGCGATTCTATGGCAATGTCATATAATTGGCTTTAGTCTCGCTGGTAGTCAAGGCTTGTTGGCGTTTGCAGAGTCCAACAATGAGAGAGTTTGCTTTCCTGGAGTCTCTTTCCTAGTCTCCCCTTCCTGAATTAGCAGCCTGGTGATCCAGCTATGAGGCTGCCACTGCTTCTGTCTGGGGAATAAGAGGCTCAAAGAGCTGGGAAATCCCCACTCTATCCTCACTCAGCGCAAGGCTCTGGGTAAGGCTCTGGCAGTCAGAGCCTCCAGCGTAATCAGGTGGGGCTGGGAGTCAATTGTTGTCAAGGTGACTGTTCGGCGCCTACCATTCAGTTGGACCACTCAACCCAGGTTTTCCACTCTTGGTAGCCTGTTTTGGCTGGGAAGAAGAAGCACTAGTCGCTGCTTGCTGTATAGATCTTAATATCTGCCAAGTCCCTCTTGTTAGGTATATCCCTGAATATGGAGGCTCCGTCAATCAGAAGTTGCCCCTGCCCCTTTAGCAAAAGGCATTGAAAAATATCACGCCTCTTGTCTTGGATTGCTGAACTGGGAGAGATCTTATCAATTAGAGCCCCGTGCGTGCATGGATTTCATGGGTTAAGCTAATTTCAGTGATTGGATCCGCAGCTGTGCTCCAGAAAGTATTTCAGGCTGCCTGCGCGCCCCTCCCCCCAATGCTTGATTGTTAGCTTGAATGGTTGGGTGAAGTGCCCCACCCACGGAGAGTATCTCCTGACTAGGAAAGACAGCCTTGGCACCCCTCCCGGATCGTGGCACGGGGTGCGCGCGCGTGGTTTCTTGGCACGCCAGTGGCCGGGGACTCTCTGGACCGCGGCACGGGGCGCGTGCGCGGTTTCTCATCACGCCAGTGGCCGGGGACTCTCTGGACTGTGGCACGGGGGGCGCACGCGGTTTCTCAGGGCATGCAGCGGTGGCCGCCAGTGCCCAGGCTGCCGCTCCCCGAGTGTGGGCAGGCAGCTGCACGTGTGGGTTGACTCACCACAGGTGTACTCCCTCCTCGGCAATAGTCCTTTTGCTTTCAGTGTGTGTGTGGAACTCCAGAATGCTCCGAGGATAAATTTTTCTGTTTCTAGTTGATAAATTTGTTGAGATTTTGGGGAGATCTGTCGGACGCGCTGCTCACGGTGCCATTTCCGTGACATCACTCCGATAGTTGTTCTATAATATGAATATTCTCAATTCCTCAATAACACTTAAGTATGCACTTAAATATATTTATGATAGTGCAATTTATGTAGGTCTATTTTGCCACAAGAAAGAAAGTTGGATAAAAAAGAAAGTGAAGGCAGAAATACTTGATGTTGGATTCACAGATCTGTAAGAAAGTCTCTGGACATGAGGAGTGGACAAAAACTCACTCGAAATTAAATGCAAATTGTGGATCTTCCCTCTCCCTGTTTAGAGGAGAGCTTTCAAGTGCTTTCCACAGAGACCTGATATCTCAGCTGTGGAAATTAAGGAGCGATTAAGAAAAATTCTATCAGATGTTTTTAAGTTAAAAGCTATCAAAATTGAAAGCATTTATTGTTAGATTTTTATGTTAAAAAATATGTCTGGCCCTGGCTGGTTGGCTCAGTAAGAGGGCATAGGTCCAATATATGGATGTCCTGGGTTCGACTCTTGTTCAGGGCAGAACAGGAGAAGTGCCCATCTGCTGCTTCTCCACCTCTTTCCTTCTTGCTTCTCTCTCTCTCTCTCTCTCTTTCTCTCTCTCTTGCCCACCTGCAGCATGGCTTGATTGAAGCAAGTTGGCCCCTGGTGCTGAGGATGACTCCATGGCCTCTGCCTTAGGCACTAAAAGCTCAGTTGCTAAACAACGGAGCAACACCCCAGATGGGCAGAGCATCGCCCCCTAGTGGGCTTGCTGGATGGATTCCAGGCTGGATGCATGTGGGAGCCTGTCTTTCTGATGAACCCCCCTGCCCCACCGAATAAAAAAAAAGAACAAAAGAAAGAAATATGTCTAACACCAATAAACTGTTGTTCATCTCATCATTACACTTAATATTCTACAGTTAGTAAATGTTCTGTAAATATCTATGCTTGTTTTTCTTAAATTTCAAAATAGTCTGAATTTGAAGTATGATCTTCTCATTCAATAGTCAAGAACTGGTGTTTAGACATTGTAAATGGTTTGACCAAGGTGACAAAAATGCCTATACTTTAATAAAGCCCAAGACTGCCAAATCCTCATTCTCATTGAGGTCAGTAGATACTCTTAGAAATTTATAAAATAATTACTAAGATTTAATATGAGCTTAATATGCACCACAGTTTTAAGAACCATATACTTAATGATATTTCTCTCTTCACAACATTCTTAAAGGTGCTTACTAGTTCTTACAGTGGTTTATGAGTTGATGCTTCTGTCTTACAGGTAAGGAAAGTGGGGTTTATAAATATTAACTTGCTTATGATCAGAGAAGAACTGGCAGAGTTAGACTCAGTTATGTCTGACTCTAATGACTCAGCTCTTAAATGTAATTTATTCTCTAATCATGAATGAGGTATGAACTATAGCCATAGGCACAGAAGATAAATCTGATTTCACTCAAGAATAAGGAACAACATGGGACAGAGTTATGAAAGAATCCAGAGGCCCTGAGCCCTGTGAAGAAGACTGCTACTTAAAAATCTCTTGATATCGCAGAATAATAAAAAAGCTAAAAAGTAATTTTTACTATTATTTTTTTAAACCAGCAATAAGCAGGTTATGGAGATAGATCCAGTCACCTAAAGCAGACTTTCAGAAAAGGGAGAGCTAATATGCTGACTTTCCCATTTATTGGCTGGAGAACTTGGGTAAATTAAATAACTTCTCTTCTCCGTAGCCTGAAGACCATACTCTCTCACCGGCTATGTCCCTTCATGCTGACCTTGAAACCCTCTTTTATGCCCCTTTCCACTAGAACATTCCTAAGTAATTTGAAAATAACAGAACAACGTCTATTAAAAAGAATAACAACAAAACCTGCTTGTAGAAATATTTACTTTCAAATGAAGCTCTGCCTCTCTGTGCCTCTTCATGCTGAAAATATCTTAGTGTTATTTCAAACTTTTATTTCCGTTACCTAGGTAAAAATCTCTCTCTTTTAAAAGTGACTGAAATAAAATTTAGCATTTATTAAAAATTTGTGTAAAACAGTGTTTTAAGAAAAAAGGGACACAATTAACATCTCTGTTTTTACATTGTGGTGAAAGAAATAGGAGGTTTTTAGGTTTAACTGAGGAGTAGATCATGTACCCAACTCCTAATACTCTCTCCCAGCAATAAGCAGTATCCTGATTGTTCTGTTAATTGTCCTTTTTTGTTTTCTTAATAGTGTGAACATATTTGTATGTAATGGTAAATAATATTTGGTTAGTTTTGATTATTTTTGAAATTATATTACGATATTCATTCTGTATGCATATTTTGGTGACTGGCTGCTCTTGCTAATTAGGAAGTTTTATGCAATTTAACCAAACTAATATGTGTAACTGCAGTTTATGTCTTTTTTCCATTATACATTGTTCAATTATATAAATATATGCTAATTAATTTTTCCATTTAACTTTAAAGGTTTTGGGGTTGTCTCCATCTGTTATTTTAAATAAGACTGCTACATTCTTTAACATATATCCTAAGGCAAAAAACTACACAAATTTCTCTGGAGTATATACTCATGAGTAGACTACAAAATTGTTTAAATTTAACAGTAATGCAAAAGTTTCCAAAGTGTTTGAGCTATTTATTACTTCTATTAACATATACGAGTTCTTTTTTACCATACAACTCAGAAAGAGATATTGCCTCCTTTAAAAGTTTTACCTACACTTTCAAATAATTTGCCCAGTTTTTCAATTGATTCTCTTGAGTACTTTATTACTAATTTACAAGGTTGATCTATGTATTGTACATAATAATATAGTTAAAATTAAATATATTTTCTCGTACCTCGTGAACTTTTCACTTTATTTTTTTGATGACCAAAATAAGTGTAACAATCTTACACTTTGTGTGTAATTTCATATTTATATTTAAGTTTTCAATCCATTTTAAGTTAAATGTGATGTATGGAATGAGGTGTGATAGCCAATTATTCAGTAAAATTTACTAAGTGATTATGTCTTAACACATTGTTGTAAAATGCCTGATTTAAAACAAAATCAATATACAAAAATCTGTTGCATTTATATATACCAACAACAATATATCAGAAAGAGAAATTAAAAAACAATTTACAATCACCACACACACACACATCTAGGAATAAACTTTGCAAATGAGTTGGAGTACCTATATACTGAAAACCAGAAGACATTGTTGAAAGAAATTGAAGAACACATAAAGAAATTAAAATCTGTTTTGCAATCATGGCTCAGAAGAATTAATATCGTTAAAATGTCCATATTATCCAAAACAATCAACAATTTTAATGCAATTCATATCAAAATCCCAGTGGCATTTTTTACAGAAATTAAAGAAATACTCAAGTATTTATGGGACCTAATCTCCAAAGAAATTCTGAGAATAAAGAACAGAGGTATCATAAACCTTGATTTCCAACTATACTACTAAATTATAGTCATCAAAACAGTATGGCATTGTCAGAAAACTTGATACACAAACCAATGGAACAGAATCGAGAGCCCAGAAATAAACCCACATATATATGAAAAATTAATTTTCAACAAAGGAGCCAAGACTATACAATGGAGATAGGAAAGTTTTTTCAATAAATGGTGTTGGACAACTATTTTGGATTGGACAGCTATATACAAAAGAATAAAGATAGACCACTATCTTATACCACAGACAAAATGAACTTAATATGGATTAAAAACTTGAATGTAAGATCTTAATTTTACGCTCCTCTAAGGGAAGATTCAGTCTCTTCCAGCCCTGCTCCAGCCACCTATGACCTAACCTTGCGCAGAATGCTGGGGTTTGCCACTGAAGGCTAAGGTGCCCAGGGCTTTCAGCCCTATCTATGACACTGTGGATGAGCCTAGGTTATTTCTTCAAAGAATCAGTAAACTGATCTCATTTGCACAAGGGCCACTTAACTATGTCTTGCCTGAATAGTCAGGTTTTTTATTCTTCCCTCGAAGATCTCCATTGTGGGTGTTGATAGTCCTATTTTCTGCTGCTTTCTTTAATATATAGTGTTTCCTTTATTCCTCCTACCTCAATGCCCCATTCATATTTCAGGCTGTGACCTACTCCTAATTTAGAGCTCTCTTTCCTCCTTTTGCCAACTTCTATTATGAATTTACTTTTGCCATCCAGTTTAATGTATCCCAAGGTTCTCTTTACCATGCCACAGTCGCAGAGCTCCAGGGAAAAGCAACCTGGTCTCATCTCTCCAGGAAGAGGAGAACAAAAGCTGCATCTCCACACATGCTGCAGATGGCTTTTCCAGTCTACCTGAATCATTACCAGCTTGAAGCAGCAGTCATTGGGACTTGGACGAGAGCTACAAAGTATAGAATTGTGACAACAATTCCAGTGCCATGCAGACTTTTCCTGGATGTGGACTTTTCCTGGACTCCTGCTCCTTGTGACAGCTCCTAAGAAATGATGACATCGGATCATTTACAACAAAATGTTGGGATCTCGATAACATTATACGGAATGAAATAAGTAAATCAGAAAAAACCAAGAACTGCACGATTTCATACATTGGTGGGACTAAGAGACATGGACAAGAGTGTGGTGGTTATGAGGGGGGGAGGGACGGAGGGAGAGGGGAAGGGGGAGGGCGAGGGGCACAAAGAAAACTAGATAGAAGGTGACGGAGGACAATCTGACTTTGGATGATGGGTATGCAACAAAATTGAATGACAAGATAACCTGCACATATTTTCTTTGAATATATGTACCCTGATTTATTGATGTCACCCCATTAAAATTAATAAAAAATTTGCCCTGGCTGGTTGGCTCAGTGGTAGAGCATTGGCCTGGCGTGCAGAGGTCCCAGGTTCGATTCCTGGCCAGGGCACACAGGAGAAGCACCCATCTGCTTCTCCACCCCTCCCCCTCTCCTTCCTCTCTGTCTCTCTCTTCCCCTCCTGCAGCGAGGCTCCATTGGAGCAAAGATGGCCCGGGCGCTGGGGATGGCTCCTTGGCCTCTGCCCCAGGCACTGGAGTGGCTCTGGTCGCAACAGAGCGACGCCCCGGAGGGGCAGAGCATTGCCCCCTGGTGGTCAGAGCGTCGCCCCCTGGTGGGCGTGCCAGGTGGATCACAGTCGGGCACATGCGGGAGTCTGTCTGACTGTCTCTCCCCATTTCCAGCTTCAGAAAAATACAAAAAAACAAAAACAAAAATAAAATTAATAAAAAATTAAAAAAAAAGATCTTAATTTTAAAAAATACATAGAAAATACATAGGCACTAAGCTTCTGAACACCAGTCTCAGAGTTGTGGTTACCAGAGGGGAAGAGTGGTGGGCAGAGGGCAAATTAGGTTAAGGGGGTCAAATCTATGATAATCGAAGGAAACTAAATTTGGGTGGTGAACATGATGTAGAGTATACAGATACTGAAGTATAATGTTATACATCTTAAATTTATATTATTAGCAAATGTTATCTCAATAAATATAAAACAAAATGACTGATTAAATAATATCAGCAGGTAACTTTGTGTATATGGGTGAGCCATTTTCTGTTATTTATATGATTTGTTGTTTTTAATCTATATCTTTGTATTTAATGCATGTTCTAATTAAACAGATATACACAAAAGGGCAAAAACCCAAACATGTGAAATTCAATGAATGATTACAAAGCAAATAGTAATGTAACCAACACTTATGTCAAGAAATAGAATTTCACCAATACTCCATAAGCCTTTCTTTTGCATTTCCCTAATTCTAATTCTTTATCCTCCTCATAGTTAGTTTCTTTATTATTATAGCTATAGTTTTTCTTAACTGAATTTTTTAAATGAAACCATCTTGTGTGTCTGGTTTCTGTCATTCAAAATCAAAATTAATTCTTCTGTGTCTACTTTCTGTTATTCAATATTACATTTAAGCCTTTATGCAGTTGATAATGACATTTGCTTTAGTTCAACCATAAAAAATAAAATGATGAGTTCATTAGTAGAGAATGATTTGTCAAAATTTTCTTTCGAGTCTTTGAATATCACCCTATTATCTAAAATATAATTTTGGAAGAAACATACATGAGAAAAATTTACTTTTGGAATATTGTAGATAATAGTTTTTCTCATAGATGCTTTTAGATTTGGACATAACTATGTGCAAGATTAGTGAACTGGAAGATAAATTATTAGAAACTATTCAGACTGAAGTAAAAAGAATAAAATAAAATTACATATATTTTACAATGGTGAAACTTTGATTAGATGTATATTTTTAGGTTAGATAACTGAAAAAAAAACAGAGCAGGAGAAATATGGAGTATTTAATAGTATTTTTATAAAAATCAAGTATATCAGGCCATAGATTCAAGAATCCCTACAATCCTCAAGCAGTGTACAAAAACACACACATACTGTTGCAGATTGGAATCCTTTACAAGCTGAATCTGAGATGAATATTTACATACAAGAAGTTTATTGGGAGTGCACTTGGAGTTAACATCTGTGTGAAAGTGGACTAAGCAAAATAGGTCAAAGAAACCGGTTGTTAGATGGATAGCTGTTAAGGCCCATAGGGGAATCTGCCTCACTATCTCCCCTCCTCTCACCTAAAAATAATAAAAACAAAATAAAAGATGTCTGACCAGGTGGTGGCATAGTGGATGGAGTGTTGGACTGGGATGCAGAGGACCCAGGTTTGAAATCCCAAGGTCGCCGGCTTGAACATGGGCTCACCAGCTTTAGCACAGGGCTGCTTACTAGAGCATGGAATCATAAACATCAGCTCATGGTTGCTGGCTTGAAGCACAAGGTCTCTGGCTTGAGCAAGGGGTCACTTGGTCTGCTATAGCCCTCCAGTCAAGGCAGATATGAGAAAGCAATCAGTAAACAACTAAGGTGCCACAACAAAGAATTGATGCTTCTCATCTCTGTCCTTTCCTTTCTGCCTGTCCATATCTGTCCCTCTCTCTGTCTCTGTCACAAAAAGAAAAAAATTACATATGATATGTGATAGAATTATACACTTAAAACCTACATAAATTTATTAACCAATGTCTTCAATAAATTCAATAAAAATTAAAAAAAGAAATATGTAGACTTACAACTGACTTGTCATTAGAAATGATAAAAATAGAATTCCTTATTCAAAATATAGAAAAAGAATAATTTCAACTTAAAAATCTATAATACAGAAAAAATTCTAAAAAGCAAATGTGAATTAAAAAATCTGGTAGACCGATAAAAAAAATAGAGAATTTATGGCTAGTCAGACAACACTAAAAGAAATATTAAAACGGTTTCTTCAGAAAAAAATATATACATCTCATGTAGAAAATCACAGAAATTTGAATAGAAATGAAAAGTATCAGAACGGAAGTGAGTAGCTATATAAAAAGACTAACTAGGAGTTGGTAATATTTTATTTATTTATTTTTAAATTATTTTTATTTTTTATTTATTTTAGAGGAGACAGAGAGAGAGAGAGAGAGAGAGAGAGAGAGAGAGAGAGAAGGAGGGAGGAGTAGAAAGCATCAACTCCCTCCCATATGTGCCTTGACCAGGCAAGCCCAGGGTTTTGAACCAGCAACCTCAGCGTTCCAAGTCAATGCTGGATCCACTGCACCACCACAGGTCAGGCTATTTTATTTATTTTTATACAGTAATCTTGACCAGACAAGTTCAAGGTTTTGAACCGGCGACCTCAATGTTCCAGGTCGATGCTTTATCTACTGCGCTACCACACGTCAGAATATACAGTAGTCTTTACAGGAGTTTTTTTCACATTTTAAAAGTACTTTATGCATACAAGTATAAATTTTACAGTTTTCTATGTATATATTGCACTTACATAACAAACATAAAATGAAGACCAATCTTGAAGATCCCCATGTAGCCAAACCATTTAAAATATATAAAGCCAAAGTCTAGTTTATTTGGTAAAAGAAATAAAACTTAGGTTACTTTTTGCAAATGCTTCTGATGATCATAAATGAATCCCGAGTCATTTTCCTAAAATAGTATAAGATAATCAGTTTTAACTAATCCCCTACTGTCCGAAGACACCCACCCCCCATGTAGTCATCAATTGTAAAAATTAAACAACTTCCTCATTTTCATTTTATAAGCCATTGGAAAACATTATCCATCTGAACTTAATATTAGTTTTCAGTTAGAAGTCTCCTTGTTCACAGTTCAATAAAATAGTCATATCAAATAAATCTGTCTAAATTTTCTTTTGAGAACAAATGCAAACTATACTTTTACATGTTGAATCCTTTGTTCTATTTTTAAGACACTTTTTTTCCAATACCTTGACATTCTGCTTTTTCCCCCTTCTGTTTACTCATCATTGAAGTGTAGTCCTGGTTTATGTTAATGCACAGAATTCCTGAATTTAGCTTGACTTTATTTCTTTTCCTGTTATATATATATAACTATTGCACTCTACTTTCTTTTTAAATTAAGGTGTCTATGAGAGAAAAGATCAATTTTTTTCTGATACATGATTGTGCTTCAGTATCACTAAATATAAGGGACTTATTTCTATTTTTTACACATCTGTGAAACTGCATTTCTGATAAGAATAGTCCAAAGTTTAAATGAAGAACTAATGAACTGGGATGAGCAAGGAAAGGGGAGAAGCAGTACAACCAGGCTGAGAAGAGTACTCAAAGGCAAACAGGAAGGAAGGACTCACAGTCCTAGTCAGTGAAGAGCCCGTTTTTTTCTGTTGGAGACAAAGAGAGGGATTATTTGGATGGAACATACTTTAGATATTGCTTCAGGCTTCATTCTAATTTTGTCTAGTCAAAAATCTTCTGATGTCTAGGGATTATTGAGCACTAATCTTATTTTCGATTGTCATTGACAAACTCATCCCCTTCTCTCTTATTCAAGTTGGATGGTAAAGAGGTGAATTTTTCTTTTCACTCTCATGCTGGATAATTACCTCACATATTTTGATTAGATAGATATATATATATATTTTATTATGTCTCTGTTTGTTATGTCATAATAAGGAAGCATATAAATATACAGTAAAACCCTGAATTGCAAACATCTAACACGTTCAACTCAAATGAAGCACCATAAAGGCTATGGTCATCAGCTGCAGTTGGTCACCAGTGAAAATGAGATCATAGAGTTACTTGACTCCCACGGCAAAGAACCAACCACCGAAGACTTTATGGAACTAGAGCAGCAGATGACAGCCTCTAGGAAAGAAAACAGGGACCTAGAAACTTCAGAATCAAAAAAGTTTTCTACCAGAGAGTAGCTGATGCTTTTCATCTCCTTGAAGGAAAAATGTCAAAGTTAGAGAAGCAAGATCCTGATACAGAGAGGTTCATCAAGTTTACCATGCAGTTACTGCAGGCCTGAAATGCTACAGGGTCATTTATGTTGGAGGAAAAAAAAAGCTCTATGCAAATCTCCCTTGATGCCTACTTCAAGAAACTGTCTCCAGTAGCGAAATCAAACACTGACTAACACCAGTCTCAGCCTCTCCAACAAGTTCATGATCTTCTGCATCTTCTAAGATCATTTAAGGTTGTATTTGAAAATGGTTTAATATGTATATGCATGGAAAGGTAAAAATAACTATTATGTTAAGTTGCATTTTATAGGTAAATATACTTGTTCCAACTTACATACAAATTCGACTTAAGAACAAACCTATAGAACCCATCTTGTTCATAATCCGGGGACTGCTTATCTAACATTTTTAAAAAATGCAGCTTATTTTTTTTATTGTATTGATAAGAATATATTAATCTGAATACATTTAGCACTTGAATTTATTTAACCTTTTTCATCTTATAATACTATCACTACCAAATATTTGATTATGACTAGGTTTCCCAGTGTAAGTCTGCCTATATATTCTGGCTTTTAAAACAGCCTACTGGAATGAAATAAAATAAGTCATATTTTTCACTGAGGTGAATGGTTCACTATTATGAGTTCTAAAATAGTTGCTGGGATGTCTGGCTTCAGTTTGGTTTTGCTAGTGACAATCAGGCAATTCTCCTCACCCCTCTAAGCTTTAATTTCATCTTCTCATTTGGAAAAATGAGAGAATATTAGAGTAAATAATCTTAAAGTTTCCTTTCAGCTCTGATACTCAAGCACTTTTTTAAAGTGCTGAAGTTTGTTCCAGGTTATAAAATAAGCTAGCAATAGAATTGGAAATAAAACCCCCAGGATATATCTCTAGCTATGATCAGATGACCTAAAAAAAAGAGAGAAATATTTCATAAAACAGAGAGAGTACAAGAATAAATGAATCAAAGGTGAATGGAAAGAAAGTTAAGGGTGAAAAAAAAGGAGAGAAAATTCTTTGAAAAACAGCAGAAGATAAAATAAGAAATATGCCATGATTGCATAAGTTTTCTCTTCTAATTTACATTTTCACAAAACCAAGATTATTCAATCTAATTATTTCTCTGCCTTTCCAAAATTATGTGTTATGCATATATCTATAAAATCCAAACCCCATCATCTTTAGGAACTCTTTTTCCTTTATTTCTATGCTCCCTCCCCAGCATCCTCCTGAAACAGAGATTTACCTTTCCTTGGCATCCTTACATATGCCCTTGGCCATTGTGAGAGAAACTTCTCTTCTATACCAATGCCCACATCTTCCACCAATTTCCTAAACCCTGGCTGGTGTCTCAATACAGAGAGAACCAATCTGTAATGTAACTACATAATGATTTTATTTTAAGGTAAAATAAAATATTATTGGACTCTAGCTCACCGGGGCTTCAGTAAGACTGTGGAGCAATATCAACAGCGTCCCCTGGATATAGCTAAATGGAGGGTGATGATAAGAATTAGAAGGGATGTGTTTACATTACTGACATAATTGGCCAACAGCCCTACACTTCACTATGAAAGATCTTATTTTAAGGCTGCGATAATACAATAAAAAATAAATGGAAATAAAGGCACAACCTGTGGATGTCCTAGTCTGTACACTTCACTAAAATTGTTCACACAATTCATGGTCATTACTAACAATAAAGTGGTCAGTTACATGAGCAAATATATGCATACTCCAAACACACATAAGAGCAAAAAATACTGTATTTATGCATTTGGAAGGGAAGGATGCAGAGTGAAACAGAGCAAGTAAAGGAAATTTTGCTGATATAGCACAGTGTGATCTTGCAAAGCTCTTTTCTCTTGGTTGATACAGTCAGTTCACGGCCTTAATTTTGTCTAACCTCTTGCTTCAAGAGAAACTGATATAAAAATAAACAGACAGCCAACTAAATGGGAAATGATATTTTCAAACAACAGCTCAGATAAGGGCCTAATATCCAAAATTTACAAAGAACTCATAAAACTCAACAACAAACAAACAAACAATCCAATTAAAAAATGGGAAGAGGACATGAACAGACACTTCTCCCAGGAAGAGATACAAATGGCCAACAGATATATGAAAAGATGCTCAGCTTCATTAGTTATTAGAGAAATGCAAATTAAAACTACAATGAGATACCACCTCACTCCTGTTAGATTAGCTATTATCAACAAGACGGGTAATAGCAAATGTTGGAGAGGCTGTGGAGAAAAAGGAACCCTCATTCACTGTTGGTGGGACTGTAAAGTAGTACAACCATTATGGAGGAAAGTATGGTGGTTCCTCAAAAAACTGAAAATAGAACTACCTTATGACCCAGCAATCCCTCTACTGGGTATATACCCCAAAACCTCAGAAACATTGATACGTGAAGACACATGTAGCCCCATGTTCATTGCAGCACTGTTCACAGTGGCCAAGACATGGAAACAACCAAAAAGCCCTTCAATAGAAGACTGGATAAAGAAGATGTGGCACATATACACTATGGAATACTACTCAGCCATAAGAAATGATGACATCAGATCATTTACAGCAAAATGGTGGGATCTTGATAACATTATAAGGAGTGAAATAAGTAAATCAGAAAAAAACAAGAACTACATGATTCCATACATTGGTGGAACATAAAAATGAGACTAAGAGACATGGACAAGAGTGTGGTGGTTACCAAGGGTAGGGGGAGGGAGGACATGGGAGGGAGGGAGGGAGAGAGTTAGGGGGAGTGGGAGGGGCACAGAGAACTAGATAGAGGGTGGCGGAAGAAAATCTGACTTTGGGCGAGGGGTTTGCAACATAATTTAATGACAAAATAACCTAGACATGTTTTCTTTGAATATATGTACCCTGATTTATTAATGTCATCCCATTACCATTAATAAAAATTTATTATAAAAAAAAATTTTGTCTAACCTGGGGCTAAATGATAGCTTCCATTTATTAAAATACGACAAAACATCTGGAAGTGTTTTATACATTTTATATACAGTTCAGACAAATGCTCATAAACAGTCTTTATCAGTATTTCTATCTCCATTTCACAGAGGTAAGTATCTTTTCCTTCCTAAGATCTGTATCACAGTTATATGGCTGAGTTAACTGACTTTTACCTACAGTCATAATCCTAACTCCATTTGGTTTTCTTTCTTCTTCAGAAACCAGCATCCTTGTTATCCTGAAGCTCAAGGACTTTGGAAACATTATATAGATGCTGACTCTTGTTCAATTCCCAGCTTTGTAACTCACTATCCTTAAAATGAGGAGTGATAATACCTATCTTCATGATCATTGCCAATAAGAAAAAACATCTGTAAAAGGCTTTTACTCAGTGTGTAGAACATTATCTATCCAATAATGGCAGTTGTTACTTTTGTTTGATGTTAACTAACTTGGTGTCAATGCTTTATTGTGGGTTGTACCCTAAACTTGCCTTATGTCAAATTACAGTCTCATCAAGAAAGATCATGTGTTTATTTGAGACCCGAGAGTTGAGATTATGTTTTTTCAGACCCATAAGCTATTGAAAACTCTGTCTCCCAGTGATTGTGAAGAAGTGGTACATGACCTAGGAGTCCAAACATTTAGAATTCACAAGATTTAACATTATCAAAGACACTTCTATTTGAGTGGGAGGATGTGGGGTATATAACAATTTAAATATTTAAATTTTATAGTTACTTATAAGTACTCTCATAGATACTATGGTCTTAGAATTTATTGAAGGATCTTATCCCACAAAAAAAAAAAAAGGAAAAAAATCAACATTTACATAGTACATTTATTGTGGGATAAGAAACTATCTTGAGACTGAAATTGAAATTATTGGACTAGATCTTTGGTATGTTTAAGTTTAAACATTTTATTTCTTTATTTATTATTACTGTTCAGTTGAAGCTGCACTAACAGCTCTGAAAGTTCATTTTTCATTTAACCACTTAATAAAAAACCCTGGATAAGTGTCATTTATAACCATTAGGGCAGAATTTGTTCTTTTACATCAAATTGATAAATTCTTAAGAAAGAAAACTACTGTTTCTTTTTTGTTATATGAGGAAGCAGTTGGCCACTCCCATTTTTGAGATATTATTTTAAACTGGTTATCTTAAAGAAACAAAATACCCAGAAACTTTGATACTCCTCATTACCTACCTAAAGAAATTTAGATAGAAAATCTGCTTAAAGGAGGAGAGCTCTCACTTTAGCTGAATATAAACTAAGTGTGACAGACAGGAAAGAATTTAGCAAAGTTTGTTTGCTAGACTCCCCTCTGTGCCTCATTGTTTCTGGGTGGCCTACAAGAATTCCTTTACCAAACGTTTGCTCTTTTTCATTCACCTGTGAAATGATTGCCTACTTTCTCTTTGAAGTCCCAGATATCTAGTTCTGTCTCCTTAGTCCAGAAGAGCATAGGAACTTTGACTGCCTGATTTATCCACAGGCTCATATTTTTATTACATGTGCCCCCATGTGTCATATATAATAAATTTAGTTACTTTTTCTGTCAACTTGTCTCTTATCAATTTGAATATCAGATGAGTCTTTAGAACTTGGAAAGGTAAAAAAAAAAAAAAAAAGATTTTTTTCCCCCAAGAAATAAATGAGAAAATTTTCCACACACTGGACTTTCCAATATGCTTACACCATTAAACCTATACATCAGTTACATTATTTTTTTTTCTGTAAAATCCATGTCTCTGCTATATATTATACCTTTGCCAGTATATTCATGTATTCATCTTTTCATCCATACACCTATCCATCCATCTCATAAATGTGTATTAGGTACACACCAGACAAGAAGGAAGATAAAATATATGCTTCACCCCTGCACAGCTCACATTCTGGTGTGGGAAAAGACATAAAAAATTAGAGTTGAAAATACTGAATGCTATATAAGATGAAATATTGAGAAGGATAACTGAGGGGCAAAAAGAATGAAACTTCAATGTTGTATTACCATTGCTTTCCAAACTTTCCAACAATCTTTTAACTTCAGTTCATTTCATCAATATTTTACCTTGATTCAATTTTTTAGCATCATTATGATCTCAGTTTCTCAAGGTCCTATACTCTGACAATGCCAGTATTCTCTCCGTTACCCAAGAAGTAGCCACACTTTACTGATTCAGAAATTCTTCCTGTGACAAGTGTATTAGTTCGGTTTCCCAGTCTTCCTTTGGCTGCTCTTGAGCCATATTTGGGCTTCCAGTTCTTACACACACACTAACTTTATTTGCCTCTTTCATTAGACAGAGACACCCCCTCCTTTGTTCTATCAGCAGTGCTTCCCTAGATCTCCCCACATTTCACCTTCTGGTCTTCGTTTGTACTCATAATGCCAACTTAATACTTTAGTAATTTGCCCATATTTGTTTCCTCTTCCCTTATTATATTTAAAGGATCACTGCACACAATCAGAAGAGAGGGCTGAATGGTTCCGTTAATCATTCGTGCTCTCTAACATTAGCTCGGGTTTCAATGCTATGTAATAACTTTTAAGTGGAAACTTCTTAAGTTCCCTTCCAGAATATCTCAAAACTTCCCCCATTTTTTCATATTGCCATCAAGATAAAGTTTTTGGATTCTACTTTTTTTTTTTTTTAACAATATGCAGCCTGTGTCTAAATTTGCAGCATATAACCTTGTACTGTCTGGGTTACTGGATTACAAATTTCAGAATAACTTTCTGAACCTTTAGCTCAATAGGGAAGGGGGGTTAATTATTTCTTCCAAAATTGGTAGAAGAAAGTTTCTATATTGTTTCCAGATCAGCAGAGATCACGAATTCAACACAAAAACAGTAATAGGGAATATTCAGAATGAGATGACCTGCCATGCCATGGCTGGGACAGAAAGGAACCTATGCTTTGTATACTTTTTTTTTCCCCATTTTTCTGAAGCTGTTAACGGAGAGGCAGTCAGACAGACTCCCGCATGCGCCCCACCGGGATCCACCCGGCATGCCCACCAGTAGAGCGATGTTTCTGCCCTTCTGGGGCATCACTCTATTGCATCCAGAGCCACTCTAGCGCCTGAGGCAGAGGCCACGGAGCCATCCCCAGTGCCCGGGCCATCTTTGCTCCAATGGAGCCTCAGCTGTGGGAGGGGAAGAGAAAGACAGAGAGGAAGGATTGGGGAAGGGGTGTAGAAGCAGATGTGCGCTTCTCCTGTGTGCCCTGGCCGGGAATCGAACCCCAGACTCCTGCACGCCAGGCCGATGCTCTACCACTGAGCCAACCGGCCAGGGCCTGTATACTTTTAATAACATTAAAGAACCATTCCTGCACCTGCTACTGAATTTGAATAACATAAAAGTAAGTCTATAGAATCAATTAAGAATGAAGCTGTTTTGGCTTTTTCTTATTGGATATAGGCCCTAGAAAATAGAACTTGGGTCTGTCATAAAGCTCATGAAGCTTTAGGATTTTAAATGTACAGCTAGGAAAATCATATCACCTGTATCCGACATTGTTCTCATATTTAAAGTAATACATGTTATGTAAAGCATATAGCTAATGTCTGTGACATAGTAAGTACTCAATAAACTATATTTATTTTAAACATTCATTTTTCATTTACAGATGGCATATTAGTTTCAGGTGTGGACAGTTGTGATTAGACCTTGCGATGCAAGGAGGTAAAACTAATACTCATTTGACACCATATACAATTATTATATTATTGACTACATTACTTATACTGAACTTTACCTCCCACAGCTATTTTTGTAACTGGCAGTTCATACCTCTCAATCTATTTTTTTCACCCCCCATCCCCCTCAGCCCCTCCTATCTAGACCATCAATTTGTTCTCAGTATCTATGGGTTTGTTTCTGTTTTGTTTGTTTACTTTATTTTTGTATTCTACATATAAGTGAAATCAATGGCATTTGTATTTAAGTAATACTTTAAGAACAATAAATAAGGAGTATCCTGTCAAAAGATAAAAGTATATTGTAGTGATATTTGATGCAAGAACAACTGCATCAAGAAGAGAGCTTATTCTTTTGATTATTTCATGACAAAAATTACTAAAAACTAACAGTTTCAGGAACCTTTTTCCCCAACCCTTAAATTGCATTATGTCCCCATTTAATATCTCTTTATAATTTATATTTACTTTCTAAAACAGAACTAAAGTGTGTTTCTGCCACAAGTAAACCCAGAATCACAGGTCCTCTCCCTTTTCCCTACCTCCCTGTCCTATTTATTTTTCCCACATTACAAGGTGGAACTTATCACTGTTTTTTTAATGGCCTCTTCACTGAGAGCATATTATCATTGTCTCCTGACAGTACTCTGCCCTAGACAGTGAATCCTTCTAACTGTTGACAGTTTGTTATTTCTAAAAATACATTTTAGGAAAGGCCATAAAGAAGGTGTTTTACCATCTCACTAGTTGGGTAGAAGAAAGAAAGTGACTGATACAGCATATTTCTCAAATCCTCTAAACACACACACACACACACAAGACTATAAATTATTTTAATTAGAGAGTCATACACTATTCACTTTTGTAAATCTCATGCCACCCAAGATGTGGCCTGGTTCAAAAATAAAGGTTCAAAATGTTTATTTCTTCAGTAAAAATTGAACTGGGCCCTTGATCATGTCATTACTCAAGTCCCCACTGCTACATTATCAGAGAATATTCTCCCTCATTATTATTTATTTTAGCTTCGTGTAACTGCTACATTTAACCCAATACATGGCTAGAGGGAAATGCAAGAGAGGAAGGGGAAAATTAGTCTTAAAGAGGCTAGGGAAGGCAAGGTGCTTCAGTATTCTCTACCACATCTCAACCATGATGACATTTAGCAATTCATTTTGTTCTTAATGGTATTCAAAAATTAAAAATTGCATTATGGAAAACAGTAAAGTTTATGAGAGTAATGGGATAAAAATGGACAGGGTTCTGGCAGAATTCATTGGATAAAATCTAAATAAGAAGCAAACTCAGAAAGAAGCCACTGACTTTGTACCATATTTAATGGCCAACATAAAGTTAGTGAGTCTAATTTTCTTTCTTCCAGGCACATAAATTTTATTATCCTCAATGTATGGCAGGTAGGAAAAAGGACATTAAGGAGAGTCCTTTAACCATGTAGCTGATGTGCATTGCTTGTTGTGCAGGCATATAAATTCAACCCTTCAAACATTTTTAAACTATTTTTCCCACTCTCTTAGTTCAGGCAACTTTCATCAGGTGAGCAAACTAAATGCCTTTCCACCAGCTTAATGCAATTCACTATATATACTGTTTTAACGGTGTTCCATGTGATCCCTTTGACCAAAATCTTTCACAGACATACTTTTTCTTATTGCAAAAAAAAAAAAAAGTCAATTATTTTATTTATTTATTTTTCAGAGACAGAGATCGAGTCAGAGACAGGGATAAATAAGGACAGACAGAAAGGAACGACGAGAGATGAGAAGCATCATTCATCAGTTTTTCGTTGTGACACCTTAGTTGTTTATTGAATGCTTTCTTATATGTGCCTTGTCCGTGGGCCTTCAGCAGATGGAGTAATCTCTTGCTCGAGCCAGCGACCTTGGGTCCAAGCTGGTGAGTTTTTTGCTCAAATTAGGTGAGCCCGCGCTCAAGCAGGCGACCTCGGGGTCTCAAACCTGGGTCCTCCTCATCCCAGTCCGATGCTCTATCCACTGCGCCACCGCCTGGTCAGGCAAGCCAATTATTTTAATAAGCATACATTCCCTCAAAATCATTCCAATGTACTAGCTAATTGTCAAATGTTTTTAGAAAAGTCATTTTTTTTAAAGACAGACAATTATAAAACATCTCCTATCGGGTAAAAATCCCAGAAGATTAAAGGACAGGAGAAGATACATCATAGTAGTGAAAGCAAGAACATAAGACACCATTTGTTATTATTGTTTTTATTCGTAGCTTACACTACCGTCCTGTTTTGGGGGCCCTCAAGATCACCCCCACATTAGGATATTGACTAGAAAGACTAGCAGGATTTAGCATATAGTTATCTGATAGCCAAGACTGATTGAATTGATGTTTTCAGGATAGATAATAAGGGGACAAGACATAAGTAGGATCTGGAGAAATCTATATGCAAGCTTCTTTATGCTCTCATTTTCATATGATGAAAACCATAAAATACAATCTTTCACAGCACTAAATACAACATGAGTTTGAAGCTCATTAGAGATTCAGTGCCCAAAGTATGTAATGACAGTTGATTTCATAGCAGCTGCTGCCTACTATTTATCAAAATCTCAGACTTCCAGAAAGCAAGCAAGTAATCGATATAATCACATCACTGCACAAAGAGTCTAAGAACAGTGAACCATTTTCATAGTTAGCTTTTGCCAAAGGATTACCTTGCGAAGAGCTTTTTCCGAGGATAGAAGTGTCAGTCTTGCTACGTTGCCTATTTTCCTGCTGTACGGCCAAGAGTCGCCACTGTTATAACCATGCACATGCAGGTTCCCATTGGATTTGGGCAGACAGTGAAGAAACAGTAGAGCCAAAGAATGGTGGGCCATCTCTTTATTAAAGTCTTGCACCGGCCAATAAACAACACACAGGAAAAACACTTCCCTGTCACTCAGGGCTCTCATAGCCACTGACACATTCTCCGGTTCCACAACCAGGAGAATCTTCTTTGGTTTCTCCTAGACTCAAAGGCCTCACTAGTCTCAGCGAAGCTTGCAAAAGCCTCTTACCTATGGTTTCCCATCTGCACTCCTTCTATTTCTCTGCACATGGCTTCTGTTTCAGTACTCTGCATTCTCTCTGCTCTCACTCTGCAAACATGGCTTCTCTCTCTGCCTCTTCTTCTTCTCTGCTCGTTTCAAAACTTTTTGGTGCAAAAACCTCTCCTCCAGCAAACATTAGCAAAACATTGGCCCCTTTCAAGCAGGAATGCAATCTGCAATTTGCTATGAACTGCCTGGCTCTGAGGACAAGCACACATGTGGTTGCCCAGTGTCATTTTCTAATAATAAAAGTGAACAAACTTAAAAAATACAAATTTTAAAAACTCATTTGCCCAACACCTGCACACCCTCAGACTCTGTATCTGGGTAGAATGTGATGGAAAATATAAGCCAGAATGCATCAGAAGAAGTGACCTAATCATCAAAAAAGGAGTATGGGCAGGTTGTTTTCCATAACCAACACAATACAAAAAAGATGGCATATAAAATAAACCATAGAGATGAATATATGCTCATGCATCTGTTTCCTCATGAATGTAGGTGTACAGTTCTGTACAATTTGTGAGAACATGTGACAATTTGGATAAAAACACAAACCATCATATACCTGAGCCTAGGCTGAAGGTGCCAACATGACTGAAAGTATTTACGACCACAGATTTCAATGGTTGTTTCTAATTCTAAATGTCTAGAAATATCAGTCACTTTTCTGTGTGTGTCTGAAACCAAATGTCATCAGCTTTTCACTCCAGGGAACAAGATGGCTTTAATGTCACAATGATGGAGTAAACCCCCTATGCACTATGACTCTATCCTGAGACTAGGTGGGGCTTTGGGTGCACAACAGGAAATGACTGAGTATTTACTAAACAAACTAGTGACCCAAAATTCTATTTGCCTGAGGTCTGATAAGAAAGAGAATATTGAATCTGTTAAGAAAACATTTTTTAATTAAAAAGAGATATTAATTGACCAATCAAGTTGCAATGATTTTTAGTAGGAAAAATTGGGAGTTTTTTTTTTTTTTTTTTTTACAGAGACAGAGAGAGAGTCAGAGAGAGGGATAGATAGAGAAAGACAGACAGGAACCGAGAGAGATGAAAAGCATCAATCATCAGTTTTTCATTGCGACACCTTAGTTGTTCATTGATTGCTTTCTCATATGTGCCTTGACCGTGGGACTGCAGCAGACCGAGTAACCCCTTGCTTGAGCCAGCGACCTTGGGTCCAAGCTGGTGAGCTTTGCTCAAACCAGATGAGCCCACGCTCAAGCTGGTGACCTCAGGGTCTCGAAGCTGGGTCCTACGCATCCCTGTCCAATGCTCTATCCACTGCGCCACTGCCTGGTCAGGCAAAATTGGGAGTTCTTAAAAAAGATTACGTGAGTTTTATGACATGAAAGTTCTTCAGTATATTTATATATTTTTGTACCTTAATTCTATTTGCAAACTCTCATTACAAAAATCGAGTGTAATAAATTTGCTACTATCTTTTCTTTTTTTTTTTTATTGTATTTATTTTTAATGGGGTGACATCAGTAAATCAAGATACATATATTCAAAGATAATATGTCCAGGTTATCTTAAAGTTCAATTATGTTGCATACCCATCACGCAAAGTCAGATTGTTCTGTCACCCTCTATCTAGTTCTCTTTGTGCCCCTCCCCCTTCCCTCTCCCTCTCCCCCCTCCCCCCGTAACCACCACACTCTTATCAATGTCCCTTGGTCTCACTTTTATGTCCCATCTACGTATGGAAAAATGCAGTTCCTGGTTTTTTCTGATTTACTTATTTCACTCCGTATAATGTTGTCAAGATCCCACCATTTTGCTATAAATGATCCAATGTCATCATTTCTTATGGCTGAGTAGTATTCCATAGTGTATATGTGCCACATCTTCTTTATCCAGTCATCTATGGACGGGCTTTTTGGTTGTTTCCATGTCCTGGCCACTGTGAACAATGCTGCAATGAACATGGGGCTGCATGTGTCTTTACAAGTCAATGTTTCTGAGTTTTTGGGGTATATACCCAGTAGAGGGATTGCTGGGTCATAAGGTAGTTCTATTTTCAGTTTTTTGAGGAACCACCATACTTTCATCCATAATGGTTGTACTACTTTACATTCCCACCAACAATGGATGAGGGTTCCTTTTTCTCCACAACCTCTCCAACATTTGCTATTACCTGTCTTGTTAATAATAGCTAGTCTAACAGGTGTGAGGTGGTATCTCATTGCAGTTTTGATTTGCATTTCTCTAATAACTAAAGAAGATGAGCATCTTTTCATATATCTGTTGGCCATTTGTATTTCTTCCTGGGAGAAGTGTCTGTTCATATCCTCTTCCCATTTTTTTATTGGATTGTTTGTTTGTTTGTCATTGAGTTTTATGAGTTCTTTGTATATTTTGGATATTAGGCCCTTATCTGAGCAGGTGTTTAAAAATATCATTTCCCAATTAGTTGGCTGTCTGTTTATCTTGTTATCAATTTCTTTTGCTGAACAAAAACTTCTTAGTCTGATGTACTCCCATTCATTAATTTTTGCTTTCACTTCTCTTACCTGTGGAGTCAAATTCATAAAATGCTCTTTAAAGCCCAGGTCCATGAGTTTGGTACCTATGTCTTCTTCTATGTACTTTATTGATTCAGGTCTTATGTTTAGATCTTTGATCCATTTTGAGTTAATTTTAGTACAGGGGGACAAACTGTAGTCCAGCTTCATTCTTTTGCATGTGGCTTTCCAGTTTTCCCAGCACCATTTGTTGAAGAGGCTTTCTTTTCTCCATTGTGTGTTGTTGGATCCTTTATCAAAAATTATTTGACTATATATATGTGGTTTTATTTCTGGGCTTTCTATTCTGTTCCATTGGTCTGAGTGTCTATTTTTCTGCCAATACCATGTTGTTTTGATTGTCGTGGCCCTATAATAGAGTTTGAAGTCAGGTATTGTAATGCCCCCAGCTTCATTCCTTTTCTTTAGGATTGCTTTGGCTATTCGGGGCTTTTTATAGTTCCATATAAATCTGATTATTTTATGCTCCATTTCTTTAAAAAATGTCATTGGAATTTTGATGGGAATTGCATTAAATTTGTATATAGCTTTGGGTAATATGGCCATCTTGATTATATTTATTCTTCCTATCCAAGAACAAGGAATATTTTTCCATCTCATTGTGTCTTTTTCTATTTCTCTTAGCAATGCCTTGTAGTTTTCTTTATATAGGTCCTTTACATTCTTTGTTATGTTTATTCCTAGGTATTTTATTTTTTTTGTTGCAATCGTGAAGGGGATTATTCTTTTGAATTCATTCTCAGATGTTTCATTGTTGGCATATAGAAAGGCTATTGACTTCTGTATGTTAATTTTGTATCCTGCGACCTTACTGTACTGGCTTATTTTTTCTAGAAGTCTTTTTGTGGATTCTTTGGGGTTTTCGATGTATAGGATCATATCATCTGTAAAAAGTGATACCTTTACTTCTTCTTTTCTGATATGGATGCCTTTTATTTCTTTGTCTTGTCTGATTGCTGTGGCAAGAACCTCTAGTACCACATTAAATAAGAGTGGAGAGAGTGGACAACCCTGTCTTGTTCCTGATTTAAGGGGGAAAGCCTTCAGTTTTGTGCCATTTAGTATGATGTTAGCTGATGGTTTATCATATATGGTCTTTATCATGTTGAGATATTTTCCTTCTATACCCATTTTGTTGAGAGTCTTAAACATAAAATCGTGTTGTATTTTATCAAAAGCCTTTTCTGCATCTATTGATAATATCATGTGGTTCTTGTTCTTTGTTTTGTTGATGTGGTGTATTACGTTAACCGTTTTATGTATGTTGAACCATCCTTGAGATTCTGGGATGAAACCCACTTGATCATGATGTATTATTTTTTTAATATGTTGTTGTATTCGATTTGCTAGTATTTTGTTTATTATTTTAGCATCTGTATTCATTAGAGATATTGGTCTGTAGTTTTCTTTTTTTGTGCCATCCTTGCCTGGTTTTGGTATAAGGGTTATGTTTGCCTCATAAAATGTGTTTGGAAGTATTGCTTCTTCTTCAATTTTTTGGAAGACTTTCTGTTGAATAGGAACCAAGTCTTCTTTGAAGGTTTGATAAAATTTGCTGGTATAGCCGTCTGGGCCTGGACTTTTATTTTTGGGGAGGTTTTTAATGGTTTTTTCTATTTCTTCTCTACTAATAGGTCTGTTTAGGCTTTCTGCTTCTTCTTGCCTCCGTCTAGGAAGGTTGTATTGTTCTAGGAATTTATCCATTTCTTCTAGGTTGTTGAATTTAGTGGCATAAAGTTTTTCATAGTATTCTACAATAATTCTTTGTATATCTACGATGTCCGTGGTGATTTCTCCTCTTTCATTTTGGATTTTGTTTCTATGAGTTCTTTCTCTTTTTTCCTTGGTAAGTCTTGCCAAGGGTTTGTCAATTTTGTTGATCTTTTCAAAGAACCAGCTCCTTGTTCTATTAATTTTTTCTATAGTTTTTCTGTTCTCTATTTCATTTATTTCTGCTCTGATTTTTATTATCTCCTTTCTTCGGCTGGTTTTGGGTTGTCTTTGTTCTTCTTTTTCTAGTTCCTTAAGGTGTGAAGTTAAGTGGTTCACTTGGGCTTTCTCTTGTTTGTTCATATATGCCTGAAGTGATATGAACTTTCCCTCTTATCACTGCTTTTCCTGCATCCCATAGATTCTGATATGTCGTATTATCATTTTCATTTGTCTGTATATATCTTTTGATCTCTGCACTTATTTCTTCCTTGACCCATTCATTCTTTAAAAGTATGTTGTTTAGTTTCCACATTTTTGTGGAATTTTTTTCCTCTTTTTTGCTGTTGAATTCTAGTTTCAAGGCTTTATGATCAGAAAATATGCTTGGTACAACTTCAATTTTTCTGAATTTGCTGATGTTGTTTTTGTGGCCCAGCGTATGGTCAATTCTTGAGAATGATCCATGTACACTGGAGAAAAATGTATACTCAGTCACTTTGGGATGAAATGTCCTGTAGATGTCTATCATATCCAGGTGCTCTAGTGTTTTGTTTAAGGCCACTATGTCTTTGTTGATTCTCTGTTTGGATGACCGATCTAGAGCCGTCAGCGGTGTATTGAGGTCTCCAAGTATGATTGTATTTTTGTCAGTTTTTGTTTTAAGGTCAATAAGTAGCTGTCTTATATATTTTGGTGCTCCTTGGTTTGGTGCATATATATTAAGAATTGTTATGTCTTCTTGATTCAGTGTCCCCTTAGCCATTATGAAATAGCCATTTTTGTCTCTGAGTACTTTTCCTGTCTTGTAGTCAGCATCATCAGATATGAGTATTGCTACGCCTGCTTTTTTGTGGATGTTATTTTCTTGGAGTATTGTTTTCCAGCCTTTCACTTTGAATTTGTTTTTATCCTTGTTACTTAGATGAGTTTCTTGTAGGCAGCATATAGTTAGATTTTCTTTTTTGATCCATTCTGCTACTCTGTGCCTTTTTATTGGTGAGTTTAATCCGTTTACATTTAGTGTAATTTTTGACACTTGTGAGTTCCTCATTGCCATTTTATAGATTGCTTTCTGTTAGTTTTGTGCCTTGTTTCATTCTTCTCTTTCGTTTTTCTATCTTTGTTTTTATTTGGTTGTGTTCCATACATCTTTCCTCTGTTGCTATCTTTTTTAAATCATGTGCTTCTGTGGTGGTTTTTTCAATGGTGGTTACCATTAAGTAATGAAAAGGGTCCCTACCCTGTTCATTGTAGCGAACTATTTTGTAAGTACTTTTGCCCTCCATCGCCCTTTGCTACTGTTAATCTTCATCCTCTCCCCCCCTTTCTTATTGTTGTCACAGTTTAAAGTTGGTTTTGTTATGTTCTTCTTGGAGCTTTTACTTGTGGCTTTGTTGTTGTTGTTTTTTTATTCTTTGTATCTGATTGGAGAACCCCCTTTAGTATTTCCTGGAGTGGGGGTTTTCTGGTGATAAATTCTCTCATCTTTTCTGTATCTGTGAATGTTTTTATTTCTCCTTCATATTTGAAGGTTAGCTTTGATGGGTATAGTATTTGTGGCTGAAAGTTCCTCTCTTTCAAGACTTTAAATATTGGGGTCCACTCTCTTCTAGCTTGTAGAGTTTCTGTTGAGAAATCTGATGATAATCTAATGGGCCTTCCTTTATATGTTGTATTCTTCTTTTCCCTGGCTGCCTTGACAATTTTTTCTTTGCAGTTGGTTTGTGCTAATTTTATTATGATGTGCCTTGAAGTAGGTTTGTTGGGGTTAAGAAAACTTGGAGTTCTGTTTGCTTCTAGAATTTGAGGTTTTAGTTCTTTCCAGAGGCTTGGGAAGTTCTCATCTATTATTTGTTTGAGTATGTTCTCCATTCCATTTTCTCTCTCTTCTCCCTCTGATATACCTATTATTCTTATGTTATTCTTTTTGATGGAGTCAGATAATTCCTGTAGGGCTATTTCATTTTTTTTAATTTTTGAATCTCTTTCTTCTTCTCTTTGTTGATCCTCAAGTTGCTTGTCTTCTATTTCACTGATCCTCTCTTCTATCTGGCCTGTTCTATTAGCTAAGCTTGTTATCTCATTTTTTAGCTCATGAATTGAGTTTTTCATCTCTGTTTGATTTGTTTTTATAGTTTCAATTTCCTTGGAGATATACTCTTTGTGTTCATCGAGTTGTTTTCTGAGCTCCCTAAATTGCCTTTCTGTGTTTTCTTGTATATCTCTGAGTATTTTTAGAATTTCTATTTTAAATTCTCTGTCGTTTAACTCCAAGGTTTCCAATATCTTAAATTTTTTCTCCATAGATTTTTCCTCATCTCTCTGTTTTACCTCTCTTTCTTTTGTATCCATGATATTCGATTTTCTCTTCTTTAATGGCATCTGAGGGTGGTTTTCTTGATAGTATTAATGAGATTTTATAAGGAATAAAAGGATAAAAAAATAAAAATAAAAATAAAAAATTGCGCGTTTTTTTAAAAAATTAATCTTTAAATAAAGAAAAATAAAATAAGATAAAAATTTGAGGAAAAAAGGGAATAATTCCTTCCCCTCCTTTTTTCCTCTCCACTCCTCTCCCCTCTTTTTTGAGAAAATCTTGTGATGAACTGTGAATTATATTGTACTAAATAGAACAAACAATACCTGTAGTGGAGGGCCTGAGTTGGGGAGAAGTAATATAGGGGTAAAGGAAAAAGAAGAAAAAGAAAAAAAAATAAAAGAAAAATAATTTTATATATAAAAAAGGGGGAACAGTATAGACCCACAAAAAGCAAATTAGGAAAAAATTTGGGTCAAGAATAAAATGATTTGCTTTTAGGTGTTGGCTGACTCAGAGTTATGATGAGAGGAATAAGAGGGAAACAGGAAAAAGGGGTGGAAAATTAAAAAATTACTATTGTATTTAGTGGAACAAGAACTAGATAAAATGGAGAGCCTGGGATGGGAGCACTGCTAATGTGTTAAAAAGGTGAAGTAAAACCCCTCCAAAATGCCACAAACTTAAGTTTGAGTCCAGATAAGATAATTTGTTCGTTATTGAGGTTTGAATGAGAGAAGACGTAAAGGAGAGAGGAAGAGACTAATATAGAGGGAGAAAAGAGAGAGAGAGAGAGAAAAGATGGAACCACTTAAAGAAGAAAAAAGAAAAAGGAGGAGAGAGAAAGAGAGAGTTAGGGGTTTTGGATTGCAACCCTCATAGAGAGAAAGGAAGAGGAAAGAAAAGATAATGGGAGATGTAACACCTCTGGGTAGTGTAGTTCAAAGAGAGTCGAGAGTAAGACTGAGAGACAATTAAATGACCAAATTGGAATAGAAAATAAAACAAAAACCAAAAAATCAAGAATGAAGAAAAGAGACACAGACAAACAAATATAATAAAATGGGATAGGTTATAAAGTCTGCAGATTATTCTTGATTTTTAGAGGTTGTCGTCTTGCTTTTTCTTTTCTGTCTTTCTGGTCAGTGACTTTGTACCCTGGGTTCTGCCCCTGTGGCATGCTCTGGAAGAGGTTTGCAGTTGATAATTCTCTATGGCGATGTCATATATTGGGCTTCAGTCTCGTTGGCAGTCGAGGCTCATTAGTGTTTATAGGCTCCAACAGTGAGAGGATCTCTCACTGTGAGAGTGTTCCTGGAGCCTCTCTCCTAGTCTTTCCTTCCACAATTAGAAGCCTGATAATCCAGCTATGGGGTTGCTGCTGCCTCTGCCTGGATAGTAAGAGTCTCAAAGAGCTGGCAACTCCCCACTCTATTCCCACTAAGCACAGGGCTCTGAGTAAGGCTCAGTCAGTCAGAGCTGCTAGCATAATCAGGTGGGGCTTCCTCCCACTCAAAGACCTCTGGCTCTGCCCCTCTGTGGGATAACACGGGTGCCCACTCCTGAGGCGTTCGGAGGAATCTCTTGCCCACTCTCCGTGTGCACCCACCAGGATGTCAGACCAGCCAGGTCACACTTCGAGTGAAATCCCTACCCACATGGAAAAGATCGAGCATTGGAATTGGCTTTCACTCTATCCCTGTGTGGCTTTCCCAGGGGGCTAGGGCTGCCTGAGATTCTACTCCTGGCCCGCTCACAGACCTCTGACTCTGCTCCTCTGTGGGAAAACACGGGCGCCCACCCCTGAGGAGTTCGGAGGAATCTCCTGCCCACTCTCCGTGCGTGCACGCTGACCAGAATATCAGGCTCAGGCGGGAATCCTCTCACTCCGAGAAAGCCCTCTGCCCACACGGAAAAGTTCCTGGGTTGGAATTGGCTTTCTCTCTGTCCCCGTGCGGCTTTCCCAGGGCGCTGGGGCTTCCGCTCCTGGCCCGCTCACAGGCCTCTGACTCTGCTCCTCTGTGGGAAAACACGGGCGCCCACCCCTGAGGAGTTCGGAGGAATCTCCTGCCCACTCTCCATGTGTGCGCGCTGACCAGAATATGAGGCTCAGGCGGGACGCCTCTCGCTCCGAGAAAGCCCTCCTCCCACACAGAAAAGTTCCGCCATTGGAGTTGGCTCCAGCTCCCTCCCCGTGCCCGGTCCCCTCAGGGCGCTGGGGCTCCTAGGAGATGCCGCTTTTTGCCCACACAGAGGCCTCTGACTCTGCTTCTCTGTGGGTTAGCATGGGCTGCGCCCACCCCTGAAGTGTTCGTAGGAATCTCTTGCAGTATCCATGCGCGTGCCAACCAGGAGATGCGGAAAATGGCTGCCCCACTTGTCTTTCTTTGTCTGGGTTTTGCGCGTGTGTTAGCTTGAATTGCCCAGGTTTTTCCGTGGCTTGGATCTCCGTGCCACAGCCTGGTTTGGCTGTTTGTACTGGGGCCTGGATCTATTCACTCCCTATGCCCGCCTTAGTTTCTATATTCTCAGTTCTCAGTGAAAGCCATCCTGTTTGGATTAGAGAGGAAGGCAGAGCATTTCTTACTCCTTACTTCCCCTGGCGTTTGACCATATATCTAGCCAATCTTTCGCTCGATCCTACCTTCGAGTGTGTTGTGAAGCATCTGAAGACTCCAAGGATAGGTTTTTCTGTTTCTGGTTGAAGAACTTGTTGAGTTTATGGGGAGATTTTCGGTATCGCTTACTACCGCGCCATCACTGTGACGTCTCTCCCGCTACTATCTTTTCTATAAAGACATTAACAATAAGTTGGTATGATAACAACCTGAGAGGGAAATTTCTTCATAGATTAGTTGAGTAAGAAGGGCTTCCCTCTTGAATGACAGTTGTAAATCTTGAAGGTGAAAGAGGAGTTTGTAATTCAAAATTCTTCATTCAAACTGCTCTAATCTATGAAACAAGTTTCAGAGATCCAACTATGAAACAAGTTTAGCAAGAGCAGGAAACTAAAAGAAATTTATTTTGCAATAAGTTATTGGAGATATGATGGTGAAAGCAAGGGGATCAGTTTAGCACATGGAATGGGCTGAATGTGAAACAGAGAAGGGAAAATAAGGACCCAGGGGACTTTTCAGATCTTTACCCTTCTGTATATGTTTAAGTTCACCAATATGAGGGCCAAATAATCATGTACTTTGGCTAGTACAGAAGAAATATAACAAAAAAAATGACAAGAGTAGTAAATTTAATAAAAGAGAGATTTGCATAACAATGCTTTAATTCTGATCTCTTATTTATTGTGGTTTTTATTTCTATAAAAATGTTTTTAAGCTTTCAGGTGAATACTGAAACAGAACATCTAATTTTTTAAATTCTGTCTGATGTATTCAAGTTTGTCATCGCAAAGGTATATAAAACACACTGCCTCAGCAAGAATAAGCTGAAATGTATAAGTTAAAGGTAGATAAAACAACTGCTTTAGCAAGAATAAACAGCAGTGTGTAAACTCTACTAAGGGCTGAATCACTGACCACTATAAATAATGTTTACAATAATAAAGGATGAACCTGGATTAAATGAACTTCTGACTAGATAGATATTGTTCAAGAGAACACCCTCTTAATTGATATACAATATATGATGGGCATTAGTATGCAACAGAATAGAAAATGATCTTTAATTTATTAAAATTATAACATTGTTTTCTCTTAATAGCCTTTAATTTTGAAATAGCTAGTTTTATTTCCTCACAATTATTTTCACTCATTCTTTGTATGACTCAGATTAGTTTTCCACTGTTTTACTTTTTAAAAATTTTCCCACTATTTTATTTATTTAATTATTTTCAATTTAATTTTAGAAAGAGATGGACAGTCAGAAATATTGATCTGTTTCTGTATACGCCCTGACCACGGATCGAACTGGGAACCTTTGCCCTTGGGGATGATTCTCTGACCAACAGAGCTATCCAGCCAAAGCCCCAGTGTTTTAAATAAGAGAATTAAAAACACCATAAACTGGCTCTTGAATTCTACTGTCAACAAGAAATAGAATACAAGGACTTTCTCATAAAAAACATGTAATAACATGAATGTTTGTTCTTTATCAGGAAAAAGCAAATAATAATCCAGACTGCAAAACTGAAAATTCTTTTTCATAAAGAATTAACTAACACATGCACAAAAAATCCTGTTATGGCCCTGGCTAGTTGGTTCAGAGGTAAAGCAGTGGCCTGGCATGTGGAAGTTCGATTCCTGGTCAGGGCACACAGGAGAAGCAACCATCTGCTTCTCCACCTGCTCTCCCTCACCCTTTCCCACAGTCATGGCTCCTCTGAGCAAGTTGGCCTGGGAGCTGAGGATGGAACTGCTGAGGATGGGGTCGTGGCCTCACCTCAGGTGTTCAAATAGCTTGGTTGCCGAGCAACAGAGCTAGGGTGCAGATGGACAGAGCATTGCCCTCCTTTAGTGGGCTTGCTGGGTAGATCCTGGTTGGGGCATGCAGCAGTCTGTCACTCTGCCTTCCCACCTCTCACTGAAAAAAAAAAATTCTGTTTTCCAAAACAATTAATCCTAGATTTTTATTTTTACATAAAAAGCTACTTCCTTCTAAAGAGAATTCAATTCACATTTCTGATGGTTAGAGGTGCTGTATTAATTGTTACAAATGTTAAAAAAAGAGAGAGAGAATGTCTATGTACAAGGAATCTGTGAACCAGAGGAAGAATAACAGGGTTATATTGACCAATCCTTTAATACGGAGCCATTTTAGTCATTAATTTCCATATTTAAAGGAGCTTTGGGGGTGGGTTTGATACCTACTACAATCCCTTGCCAAAAATTCATGTAGAACTCAATCTGAAAGATGGTCCTTCCCAATAAGTTTTCCCATCATTGAGTGCAGGATGAAAATGCTCCAGTTGGAGACAGTAGGCATGTGGGGACCTGGACTTGAGAGACAAGTCTCACATCTGAGTGTGTTGAGCAAGGAGGAACCTCGCTCATAATCATACATGTAAAAGTGAGTAAGGGACCTTCTCACACACACAGAGCATTTGTAAGAAAACAAGAAATTTCATGATTTTCACTTTTACATAAATATAATACTATATCTATCTATCTTAGCTTGCTATCTGACACTTAACAATATTAATTATTTATTGAATACGAGGCAAATGTTTTGCTAAATGAGTTTATTGGCTACCTACCCAGTATTAATTATTCTCCTCTTCCTGCAAATCCCAAAGCACCTAATTTTTTTTTTTTTACAGAGAAACAGCAATCAACAACAAAGCAAAAATACAGATATTCAGTCTTTTATTTGGTTAAAGATCAGCAGAATAAAGGGGGCAGCAGTAAACGTGTGACAACGCCAGGACACTTCAAAATAGTTTCATCCACTGGCAAGCACCTCTTCCTCTACCAACTTGCTGTTATGAAGACGGAAGCTACAGAGGCTGCCGCTTGCTGAGCAATGTCCGTTCAGAGCCTTGCCTTGAAGTAGAAACCATATCAAACTTTTCAGCCACTTTCCCATTAATTTGAGAGCCACTGTTTGACTGGGGATCTTCTGAAATACCAGTGAGAAAATTACATAGCTGTCCCTGCTTCCAACTGTAAATAATTCAAAACATTCCCGAGGCCTCAGATCTTCTCTCAGCCCCTCTGTCCCCATTCAGAAGGGAATTGTACCATCCAGACACTGGCCACAGACCAATTGCTGGTATTAGAAACACATGAACCAGGAGTTGTGGGAGTCGGATAAGGATGTAGAAATGATTAGTCCTGTCTGTGTTTCAGTCCTATGGTTTAATAATAAGTTTGCTTTAAGCCATATCAAATGAGTATAAAAATGATCGTATATCCTGCATGGGTCAATTTAAAGAAAGCCTAGCACCGCCATTTTTGCTGTGTGGGTAAAGACCAGCTATGCTAGTAGGGCAACAGGAAGTATGTATTTGATGTTTAATTTTTTTTTAATTTTAAAAAAATTTTTATTTATTCATTTTTAGAGAGAAGAGAGAAAGACAGAAAGGGAGAGAGAGGAGAGAGAGACAGAGAGAGAGAAGCGGGGAGGAGCTGGAAGCATCAACTCCCATATGTGCCTTGACCAGGCAAGCCCAGGGTTTCGAACCGGCGACCTCAGCATTTCCAGGTTGACATTTTATCCACCGCACCACCACAGGTCAGGCCATATTTGATGTTTAAATATGCTTCTTTTGGAATCAGTAATTTTGAAAAATAGCCAGATACAAATTATTTGATGTGTATGCTGAATTTTACAAGAGTATATTTGTCACAGGGAGAAAATTTGAAATACCCATTAAAAGGGAAATATTTATATAATTTACATACATCTGTACATTGAAATTCTACATTTCAAAAGTTATATTTATGTATAAAGATATTAAGAGCTTGAGAGAATAATAATTGTATAGTGTCCAGAGAAAACATAATATAATAAAACTGGTAAACAATATTATTTTAATTAAACAGACATGTATAGGTAAGAATATATAAATAAAAACCACATATATAAAATATACCCATCTCTAACTGCTAGTATTTTTTACTTAGTTCTTATTACTTTAATATTTAGAAAAATATGAAGATTACTTTGAAAAAAATTCTTAGTGTCACTTCTTTGAGTTTTAGTGAAATTAGATATTCTTTTGGTCTAATGCAGGAGTTGGGAACCTTTTTGGCTGAGAAAGCCATGAACGCCACATATTTTAAAATGTAATTTTGTGAGAGCCATACAACGAATCATGTACATTGCGCATTATCCAATAAAAATATGGTGTTGTCCAGGAGGACAGCAGGTGATTGGCTCCAGCCACCCACAACCATGAACATGAGCGATAGGAAACGAATGGATTGTAATACATGAGAATGTTTTATATTTTTAACGTTATTTTTTTATTAAAGATTTGTCTGTGAGCCAGATGCTGCCATTGAAAAGAGCCACATCTGACTCGCGAGCCATAAGTTCCTGACCCCTGGTTTAATGGACTATCTGAGAAAATAACATTTATAGCAGGACATAAATAGAAAACGTAGCCATATTTTAGTGCAAATCTTTAAAAAGCCTTATTGCAGTATGTCTTTTTTTTTTTTACCACTTAATATTTCCTTTAGGCTGGTTGACAGTTCCTAGTTTTCACCTGACCTATTGTTTAGTGGCACAATGTACTTGCTGGACCAATAGTCCCTCTCTCTGGTTATGTGTCCTTTCTCTATAATAAGAATCCTTCCAGGATGCATCCTATTTCAGAGTTGTTTCTAAACTGTCTGAAATTATCTTGCATGTTGCCTTACTAAGAAATTCTTCTGTTTGCTTGCACACAATTCCTTTTCATGTTCTTTTATTGTACTCTAGTATAGATAACAAACTAGAAGAGCTTTCAAATAGCTACTTAATTCATTGGACCCTTGTTTACTCTGCTTTCTTCACCAATGATATATATTTCTTCAAGAGGATAGATCTGCTTAGGCTGCCATTAGTCTGATTGATATTTCCTTCGGAAGATATACTCATGTAAAAGAGTTATTTCCCTAATAGTGTTCACATTTAATCACAAGAAGATGCTCTTACCTTTCTTTCTTTCTTTCTCTTTTTTTTTTCTTCTTCTTTTTTTTTTTTTCTTTTTTGGGATGCTACTATTTTGAAACAAATTTCCCTTATTCTGCTGAGCTGAATTAGTAGGAAAATAAGCTGGCAAAATCATTTGAGTTTAAGCTGCTGCAACATGACAGTTTTTCTCAACTCTGTGATTCTTGGATAAAGAGAAAATCTCTTTAATTTCCTATTGTTATTACAGAATAAAAAGGCACAATCTACAAGGAGGAAACTCAAATTAAACTGCTTAAAATGCAAAGTATAATTTATAACACTAAGTCCCAAATGTAAAACTTATTGAATGCATAATCTTAAACAAGTTATAGTATCATATATGAACTTCAGTTCACTGAAAGTAGGAAGCCCTACCCCATAGCTTTCCTGTGAAATGAAATAAATTGCTCTAGGAACTATGACTGAATAGTAATGGGCACTAAATAAATATTAATATTTTAATACATATTAGATACTATCACATATGAACATCTTTAGATAAAAAGATTATGTGGCATAAGAATTCTTCAAGAATTTGATAAACCTATAGGAATATGTGGGAGCAATAATGTAGGATAATAGGATTGAGAGAAATGAATTCCATATAAGATAACTTCTAGTCAGTAATAACAGTAGTGATGCCCATTAATTTATTATTTTTAAGGTTGTATGTATGTTTGTGTTGTAGCTACCATGTGTCCTATGCACTGTTAGAAAAGAATGATAAATAAAACATATCTGTCACTATCTTAGTGACTCTTACAGAATGAGCTCATTAGATAAAGTGGGAGCAAGCAGAAAGCATTTAAGTAGACAAAAAAATACATAAATAAATGGTTTATCTTCAGTGTCACGAAGAAAACAAGACCTGAAATATTATTATGTTAGAGAAAAAAGAACAAAAGGAAAGCAGCTGATCAAAGACAATTATATCAAATGTGTTAAATCATTAACCATATAATCCTGTTCTTAGCCCCAGTCTATATATAATAATAAAATAACCTAGTTAATATGCTTTTTTGTGTGTGTGTGTGTTTTTCTGAAGCTGGAAACGGGGATAGACAGTCAGACGACTCCCGCATGTGCCCGACCGGGATCCACCCGTCACGCCCACCATGGAGCGATGCTCTGCCCACCAAGGGGCGTCGCTCTGTCGCGACCAGAGCCACTCTAGCGCCTGGGGCAGAGGCCAAGGAGCCACCCCCAGCGCCCGGGCCATCTTTGCTCCAATGGAGCCTCGCTGCGGGAGGGGAAGAGAGAGACAGAGAGGAAGGAGAGGGGGAGGGGTGGAGAAGCAGATGGGCGCTTCTCCTATGTGCCCTGGCCGGGAATCAAACCTGGGACTTGTGCACGCCAGGCCGACGCTCTACCACTGAGCCAACCAGCAAGGGCCTAATATGCATTTTTAATCAAATCCTTAAGAGGGTGTTGGGATTGTTAAAGTTTCAGACATCATGTTTTATTGATGATTTAGATAGTTATTGAATCTCAGAAATGAAATCAGAGAACTTAGATGCCTGGGACAGTATTTTGACTGAGCTGACAATCCCTCTATGGGATGAGTAATACATTTGTTTGTATTTTCTACTCATTTGTTCAAGAGATATTTATTAAACCTACTTTTATGTACCACATAAGTATATAAAAAAGTTTTAAAGAAGAACATAAAATAATTCTTATACTTAAGAACTCATAATTTATCCAAAGAGGAAAAAACACAGCTTTGTGTGACATAAATGTAATAAAATAAAGATACAGCCATCATAAAATAGGAGCTTGGTTAGATGTAGCTCAGTTGGTAATTAGCAGTAAGGATTTAACTCTGAAATTTATTGTAAGCAAGGCAAAATTTTTCCTCTACCTTCTTAGATTTTTGATTAGAGGCTTGCAAGTTAAAATAACAAAAGACATAATTTACCCTATACCTATGCACTGGAGTTCACAAAGAACTGTGAAGCAAAGAGGCAGTTAAAATTTGAGGTTTGTATACTCTCTTATAGGAAACAGGGAGGGACATAGGCACACTTCTGGTTAAAAAAAAAAAAGAAAAAAAAAAAGCCTTCTCAGAAGAAAAGAGAGAGGACACTTCCGGGGAGTGGGAAACAAATTACTTCTGGGAAAGAAAAACAGTCCCTTAGGAAACAGACGGAAGATATGATAGTTTTGCAACAATGTCGGTTTGGGTGAGAGTGGTACAGATGTCTTTTCTCTGAAAAGATTAGAGTGTTCTTTGGGAGGGATTTTGAGAACTGAGTTCTGAGAGGCTCTACTTTTAAGCAATAAGGAATTACAAGAACTCAAATGCTTTCCACCTCAAATGTGTTTTTTATCCCACAGTGTTTTAGTTTGGACTCCTTCACTATCTTTAAAAATAAATATTTGCAAGTTCAATTCAGAAGTGGAGGGGAAAATTATAAATAGATGATGCATAATATTAGAGTCGGTTTAGTTTTACTGACCAGGGGAAAAAGAAAGGGTGTCATAACTGGTAAAGGAAACCAGAGCTGAACAGTAGTTAAAGTGGCAAAAAAATTTTATTAAGGAACTATTGCAATAGAGCAAAGACATCTCAGTATAAAACTGGGATCAAATTCAGATACAACAGGGACAAATGGGAATTTATTCAAGGAGTACAATTAGGATATTAGACACACACAAAAAATATTAAGATGAGATATGGAGGGGGCTAATTTTTCTTAAACTGACTTGACAGGATTCTATCTGAAAGCTGGCCCACTGTGATCAGATACCATGGGTAGGGGATGAGTAACTTCATCAGCTGTGGAGGTGGATTAGATATCAAGGATGGAAGACTCTCAGTAAACTGACTCAGCAGGATTCTTGCTAAAACCGAGTAATGCAAAAACATGGTGACTTTACCAAATAGGAGTCTCAGAGGAGCCTGATTATAATTTGTCATGGAAGGAGTTTTTGTCAGTATGAAAGTAGGTAGTGGGGCAAATGGTGGCAGGGACAGGGCAGATGGCAAATGAGGACCTCCCAGAATTCTTCTTGCATAATTGTTAACAAAAGAGACGCAGTACTGTAAATCTCACAAGCTCAATGAGCAATGTAACCTCACGGGATGATCATAAAATCCTAACTGGTCAGGTTATGGTGGATAGTCATGGCCCCAGCTCTGAATGCCTTAGTAAAAGGTTTATCTTTGCTTTAAGTGAGTGCTGTCCAGAGTTCTTGAGTATCCTGTTGCCTATATATCATCCCTGTTTACCAAAATGTTAATTAATCTTTAATGTATTGTCTTAATTTTACTTTATCTAATCATAAGGATTTCCCAACCCAGCTTTCTCCAATCTCCATAATCTGCCACCGATGAATTTTATGTAATATTTTTAATCTTTCCTTTGATTCTAAAGGCATAGAAAGAACTCCATTTTATTAGGCTCATAACATTTTCTATAGGTTTGGATGTTTTTAAATCAACATAAAGAGTGTACTGCTTTCGATTTCTTTTTCTTTTCTTTATTTCTCCTTTCTCTTTTTTTTTCTTTTCTTTCTTTATTTCACATTTTACATTTCTATATTAAGCTCAAATCGCACTCATTGGTCTGGATTTGCACTATAGGTAATAATGTTTACTGGCAGAGATGTTTTCCTTCATGCAGAAAATAATTTTAAATTCAAAGACTTGTTTTGGAGAGAGGTACTAAACCCACAGGACTCACTGCTTTGATGAGGTCAGAGCCTCCTTGGAGAACAATATCGATCATTAAGGGAAAGCTTTACTGTAGTTGCTCTTGAATAGACTGAATTGCTCAGTAAGATTTTCTATTGAAAAGAAGTTGTCAGAGTTGCTCAAATTTCTTTTTCTTAATTAGGCCTCTGAATTTGAACTATAATTTCAGACAAAAAAGGGAGTAATGGAATTCAATAGCCAGGGAGAGATGGTGAGTGGAATAAAATAATAATTTAAAAACTTAATGAAAACAGAAAATAACAGCGAGTTGGAGAGCTCATTGGCATCATTTTCTACTGCTTCTAATTGGTAGGCAATTAACATGCAATTGTTCCATCTTAGTTTCTCAAAAAATTTTTTCTTGCCACACAAAGGATAATTTTATATGATTCTTTTCTCAAGATACTGTTGACCTTGTCCCATTAGTCTTATTTCTTTTTCTTTTAATCATATATTTCTTAACAGTATGTGTGTTTTCCATAATAGTATTGTCAAACACAAAGTCCATGTGTTTAAAGTTACAGCCTCTTCTTGCATTTTTGTTGAAAACACAAGTTGACTTTTACCTGGTGATGGAGTAGTTGTTGCCACCAAATTGTGTGATTCTTAAAGGTGATCAAAACATTTCTCTGCACTAAAATGTCTTTCCAACTGATGCTTGAAACCCCTAAATAAAGATTAATTTACTGGCATTTAGTGAAAACACTCCAGAAATGCTTAATGTCTCTGTGGATATTAAATAAAATCTGAACTAAGAATGGGTTTTCTATTTGTTTTGTTAAATAGAACATTATGCAAGATGTTTGATAAATATAGTAAAACAATTTTTATTCAAGGGGAATAATTGAGACAGTTATACAAGAGTGCTCCTGTAATAGCTGTAAGAGAATTTTATAGTAGAGGGGAGCAATAGGGCTCAGCTCTCAATACAAGAAGAAAAAGTGGGGACTGACATTAACTCTTTGAATAGTGAGTTTTTTTGATGCTTGCTGACCCCAGGAGTGAGGTGGCTTTTTTTGTGTTTGTTTATTTTTTGAAAAATGAAATTAGTTCCAGTACCAGTTTTATTAACTTAAAACCATGTTTATTTGATTTATGGAAACAAGAATAACATATATTTGTCTTTTTTTAATGTTGACTTACACATTCGTAAAATGTGTACTCTGGATGGTCAAGAGGCATGAGGATGTACATGAACGTTCGTACTACTCAAAGGGTTAAGAAGCAATATGTGGGGATAGACGATGGTGGAAGATTCAGGACAGGCCTCCCTAAGATATGCCACTTTGCCATGAGAACTATTTGAGCAAATAGCAATTCAGATCCTGTAGGCTTAAGTGAAACTTTACCTCTCCCTTAAAGAATGTTAATGAAGGGTCTTGCGTATAATAAGAACTATTACCAGACATAAATTTCTATGATTCATCTGTATGGCAGAGCAGACAACTGATTACTGAACATCTTCTGTCTCTATCTTATGAACCCTCTTTCTTCCCTATGGAAGCCTCAGACCCCTATTCCATTCTTTGGCTCAAGAGAACATTTCTACTCATATTACTTTTCTGTATTCAAACTTTTCATGTACATGGGATCCTATATATATGACATTAGATTTGTTAGTCTGTCTCATGCCAATATGATTATTAGACCAATCAAGAGAACCCTCCCAAAGCAGAGGAAAATTTTTTCTCCCCATCAATGAAAAATTTCTAAGAAGAAATATCTGGTATAAAGGGAGATTCTGGCTAAATTAACCTGACAGGATTTTTGCTAAAACTGAACAATGCAGACAGACAGGAAAGCCCAAAAGTCAAAGCATACTTGGAAAAGATCTCAGCAGAGCCTGACTAGATCTTGGTCAATAAGAGAATCTCCCTCAGCTTTCACATAAACATATTTTAAATAATTTCCTCTCCTACTATAATGTAAATTTTCTGAATACAAACACAAAATACATGTGAACCAAAGCTGAAACATACAAGGTGATGCCAAGTGAGTGCAGCCAGCAACAAAGCCCAAATCAAGATGTGCTCTATGTGACCCTAGTATCTTTTGACCCATAATCACTACAAAATTTGCAGTAGGTAATAATGTAAGGAAAAAAGATAATTTAAATAAATCTTCACTATAGCCATTTCCATGTCATGTGGTACAGATGCTCAGCTCTCCTTTCTCTGATTTGGAGTGTTCTTTCCATTGGCAAGCTTGGGTTTTCTCTATCAATACAACCTTGAAAACTCAGCTACTGTATGTATCCATTCTAGGATTCTCCAGTAACTATCACATAGATCTTGAGAAACTGTCTTCCCACATATACCCTACTTGGTCTTTTTTTCAATGTTGGGTGGGTTAAACCTCTACTAGATGTCTTTATGCTGGTACCTGTGTCTGAGCAACTGAAATGCAGTTCTTCCCCATACAGTCCAAGAAACCCAGTGAATATCTGAAACTATTCATACTACCAAACCCTACATATGCTATGTTTTTCCTATACAATACATTCCTTTTTACTTAAAGGAAGCTCTTTAAAGTTTTTCTTCGACATATCCAAATTTCCAGCAACACTACTTTTTTGCTTTGGGATAATAGTTAAGTAAAATGAGGATTACTTGAAAACAAGTGCTGCAGTATTCAGACAGTCGATCTGCTAATTCAGAGGGCTACTAAGTGATTAATGGGCAGGTAGAGCATATAACACAGATATACTGGAGGAAGGGAAGATTCCCATTCTGGGCAGGACAGAATGAGACAGTGTGAGATCTCATCATGCTACTCAGAATGGTATGCAATCTAATGGTTATGACTTATTTCTGGAATTTTACGTTTAATATTTCTGGATCATAGTTGACTACAGGTACCTGAAACTACAAAAAATGAAACCACTAAAACACTATAGTATTTAGCTGAAAGAGTAAGGCACTGGCAAATTGCCTCTTTGCCACTTGCCTGCTCTCAATGAAATGTCTTTACAGTAGAATCACCACTTTTCAGGTTATTTGGTGCTCAGCAGGAGGTATTTAGGAGAATCCTGGAAAATCAGTCTTTTCTTTCACTCCTAGAGTGTCCATCTGTTGTCAAAATTATATGTTGCTCCTTCTTGCTACCATAGTTGTTAGCTCTAGGGCCAGAGGCTGCCGCCATCATGGCCATTCACATGCAGGTTTTCATTGAATTCAGACAGACAGTAAAGAAACAGTGGAGCCAAAAAATGGTGGGCCATTTCTTTATTAAACTCTCACACTGGCCAATAAGCAAACAGGCAGGGAAGACCTCTTCCCTCTCTTTGAGTGGCTCCCAAAACCCTGACACATTCTCTGGTTCCACAACCAGGAGAATTGTCTCCAGTTTCTCCTAGAATCAAAGGCCACACCAGTCTCACTGGAGGGCGTAAAAGCCCTTCAACTCTGATTACCCATCTGCACACCTTCTCTCTCTCTGCAAAACTAGCTTCTTCTTTAGCACTCTGCATTCTCTCTGCTCTCCCTGAAAAACTGGCTGGGGCCACAAAATGGCTGTCCAGCACCATTTTGTAATGGTAAAAGTGAGCAAACTCAAAAAATACAAATTTTACAAACTCATTTTCCCAACATTAGCATAGAAATATCTTTCTCTTTTTTATGGGATCTTTAAAAAGAATAGTAGAAGCATCTTACACACAATCCAAGTACTGAGTTGTTTTTTTTTAATTAAACTTCCAAAACTCAAGCATGTATAATAATGCCTTTGAAAGCTCTGGGGCTGATAGTTTAAATGTGATTTAACAACAAATATGTATTATTATTATTGTTTTTATTTCCTAATAACTTATAAAGGAGTCTTCATTACTAAATATCCCACCTCAACTCACCAATCCTGTATATTAAAAATAATATCTGGAACATTCACCAATAATAACATTATCAGTATTATTCAGGGTTCTGGTTGAAAAGAAAAATATCCATTCCAAACAAGCTTAAGAGAAAATAGTGAAAATGTGTTAGCTCACTTATTTGAAGAGTTCAGAGGTTGAGCATGCCTCTGAAACCAGAAATTCAAAATATATTTGATATAATGTTTCAATTTCTGTTCTTCTTTCTTCAAGACCCTCTAAATGTTTTGTCCTAATTTCCTTCTTCTAGAAAGAAAGCCTTGGTAACAGGGAAATGAAGGCTTAATTTATCTGAATTTTATAAACCAGATGGGAAGGGGAGAACTCTGAGGGGTGTCTATGGGTAATGACCCTGTTCTTTAGCCAAGCACAATGAAAGCAACAGAGTGGTTGGGGTATAATAACTAGCCATTATTGGGTCGCATTCTTACTACAATAGCCTGGACAGAGTCCAAAACTACATCAAACTGGGAATGGTAAATTTCATAGAAGAAGAAGTGTTTTATTATATTTTGAAAAGAGGCAAGGTATGATGAGGAAAAAAAATAATAAAATAGATGTCCATACCACATAGCTTTTCTCCCTTTTTCTTGAATCACATACATTTAGAATCAGATTCTGGAAGCAAAGCAGTCACTTTTAGAAACAGTTGCCTTCTTTTTTGTTAACTGTAAAATAAACATGTCTTTAGAAATGCAGGTGTCATATTTTGAGAGTTTTGCCGTGGGAAAAGTTTTAAAAGAAGAAGTTGGTTGGAACCATTCCTGCTCCAAAGTTTTGTTCCTGCTGTCCTGAAATTTTATCACCTGAAACTTCATTGTATAAGCCATTAAAATCCCTTACAAAAGCCCCATAGAATTGAGATTTTATTACTGGAAGGGATATGCAAGACCATTAATTCTGCCTTCCAAACCATTCAAGAAATACTTTTCTTTTAATGGTCAAGCACTCTTTATATCTGATCTCCAGTGATGGTAAATAAATATGTTATAAATGCTACAAAGTATTTCTTTCCATAATGCTGAGATGAAGACTACTATTTTATAATCTCATTTATATGGAGATAAAATAAAGCAAGTACAATTTCCCTTTACTGAGATAGCCTTTCATATATATCTAGAGACAGCTGTGTGTTCCTCATGCATCACTTCTTCTACTAGGTAAACATTGCTACATTTTTCAGCCTTTCTTCATTTAAATATGTCTAAATTATACCTGTTGAGAAGGAGTTTCAACTTAAAAAAAAATTTAAGACTTGCCTGACCAGTTGGTGGCACAGTGGATAGAGCATCGGACTGGGACAAAGAGGACCCAGGTTCGAAACCCCAAGGTCACCACTTGAGCGTGGGCTCACCAGTTTGAGAACAGGGTCACTGGCTTGAGCGTGGGATCATAGACATGACCCCATGGTTACTGGCTTCAGCAAGGGGTCACTCACTCTGCTATAGCCTCCCTGTCAAGGTGCAAAAGAGAAAACAATCAGTGAACAACTGAGGTGCCGCAATGAAGAATTGATGCTTTTCATCTCTCTCCTTTTCTGACTGTCCTTATCTGTCCCTCTCTCTGTCTTTCTGTCTGTCTCTATCATAAAAAAAAAAAAAATTGTTTTTAAGACTTAAGGAAAAAAAAAACACACTAAAGTCTCTGTCTTTGTCCCTCTTTCTCTCCTACCCTAAAAGCAACAGAGACTATGCTAGCGGCAGAAATTTGATATTTTTTTTAAAGGGGAAGGTAGAAACTTCAGAGAAACTAGAGAAAATATTAACAGAGGTAGAAGAGAAGATGCTGTTTTAATTGCTTACTGCATTTTTATCTTATTTCATCTTCATGATAAATAATTTTGATACTAACTACTTCTATTCATCACTAGCCCTGAAGATGCTAAAAGCTAAAATCTCTCATTATTTAGGATCAGATCCAGACTTAATTGGCTTCATTATTACAACAGCCCTGAAAGTATGACTTTCTTCTTTTTGTTAACAAAGAAACTGAGGCTTTTTAGAGAAAGAACATCTTACAGGGACTAAAATTCAAATGCAGTTACTTCTGATTGTGAGGCTCATGATTTTCCTACCTGGTCATGGGGGATATAATGACATCCTGTCACAAGAAGGGTTTGACGTTTATCATACCAATTGTGGAGGTATCCGTTTATTCTGTATTTCCATTGATTCTGATACAAGCTACAAAATGGATGAACCTCAGTATTATGCTAAATGGAAGGATTCATACATAAAAGACTATGTATTGCATGATTCACTTATGGGAATTCAACAGAAAAAAACAGATCTACAACAGTAGGTTTCTAAGACATTGGAATAGTTATGGGAATGGAAAAAAACCTGCAAATAGATACAAGGGATCATTTGGGGGGCAATAGAAATGTTTTTAAAATGGACTGCGGTGATATTTACACAATATTTAAGCTTTATTATAAGTTACTAACTGCACTTTTGAAAAGAAAAATTTCTTATGTAAAGTATACCTCAATAAAGTTATGAAACAAAAAGACCTGCAAATAAAAGTGACAAGACCAACGTAAGCGAGTCGGAGGGTTTGCACCATGATAGTACTGGTTTTTGGTTTTTTGTATGTTTATTCTGCCTACCCTGAGATGTTGTAGATTGTCAAATCTTCATTTTATATATACTAAGAAAAAAATATACCAATTAAAATATAATAATTTCCCTGGCTGGATAGCTCTTTTGGTTAGAGGATCACCCTGAAGTTCAGAGGTTGCCAGTTCAATCTCTGGTCTGGGCACATACAGGAACAGATATTCCTGTTTCTTTCCTGCTCTCTCCCTTCCTCTCTCTTAAATTAATAAAATAAACATTAAAAAAATAGCAATGTCATATATATGTTTATGTGCTCTGTCTGTGGGGATGTAAACTGGTACAACCATTATAAAAAACGTTGAGAGGTTCTTTTAAAAATTAATAATAGAACTATCATATGATCCAGCAATTTCACTTCTGGGTATATAGCAAGAAAATAAAATTAGGATATTGAGAAGGTCTCTGCATTTTTGTATTTGCTGAACTATTATTCCCAATAGCCAAGACCTAGTTGTTTGACAACAGATGAATGAATAGATGAAGAACATATAACGAACATATGACACACATACACACAATAATATATTACTCATTCTTTAAAAAGAAGGCTACTTTAACACTTGTGACATGACAAAAAAAAATATGTTCTCACTTATATGTGGAATCACAAAGAGCTAAACTCATAGAAATAGAGCATAGATTGTTGGTTACCAGAAACTAGGGTGTGGGGAAATGAGAAGATGTTAGTCAAAGGGTACAAACTTGATGTTGTAAGATGTATGAGTCCTAGGGTCTAAAGCAAGCATAGTGAATATAATCATATTTTATTATATACTTGAAGTTTGCTAACAAAGTAATCTTAAATGTTATTGCAAAAACAGAAAACTATGTGAAGTGATGAATTTGTTAGCTAACAATGCAGTAATTATTTCACAATATATATGTTGCGCATGTTAAACTCACACAATACTAATTATCAATTATATCTCAATATATCTCAAAAAATAAAACTTGCAATCATCATAATATTTTAAACCTAGTACCTCAGTATGATATATATATATATATATATATTTTGTATTTTTTTCTGAAGCTGGAAACGGGGAGAGACAGTCAGACAGACTCCCGCATGCAACCGACCGGGATCCACCCGGCACGCCCACCAGGGGCGAAGCTCTGACCACCAGAGCGCGATGCTCCTCCCCTCTGGGGGTGTCACTCTGTCGCGACCAGAGCCACTCTAGTGCCTGGGGCAGAGGCCAAGGAGCCACCCCCAGTGCCCGGGCCATCTTTGCTCCAATGGAGCCTTGCTGCGGGAGGGGAAGAGAGAGACAGAGAGGAAGGAGAGGAGGAGGGGTGGAGAAGCAGATGGGCGCCTCTCCTGTGTGCCCTGGCCGGAATCGAACCCGGGACCTCTGCACTCCAGGCTGACGCTCTACTACTGAGCCGCCAACCAGCCAGGGCAGTATGCTATTTTTTAAGGTGAGAATGCAATTATTTTTATGAAGTCAATAGATTTAGTGATAATGTTGGAGCCAAAGCTCAGTGAAAAATAAAATTTTATCAATAACTTTCCATATAGGTAGAATAATGTGCTTTTAAAAAGTCATTCATATTCACTATCTCGTTGATTCAACCTTGATATCATGATGTAGGAAGAACAGTCACTATTGTAATCATAAGCATTTTAGGAATAATAGACAATTAAACCCAAAAAGATTAAGTAAGTTGCTGGAAATTGAACAGTGTGTTGTAAAAAGCTCTATATCTCTAATTTCTCAATTTCTCAAATGAATAAAGGAAAGAGTTTATGTTGGACAGCACACTAAATGTTTAGATTAATTATTAATCTTTATTTATTTAATAAATCTATAAGGTAAATTTTTTTTCCTCAGTGTACAGATGATAATCCTGAAACTCAGAAGAAACAAATTCTTCACCAAAAGTCACAGAGAGTGTGGTAGAACTGGAAAGTAAAGATTACTTTTCTGACTCTTAAAACTTTGCTACTTATATCAATCAGCAAACAAGAACATCCAAGTGCTTTTCATTGCTCAGTGTTGTGCTCTTCTCTCATAGAGCCATCAATTTCACTTAGAAATTGTAATTTAATGAATTTTCTCTGCCTTTGGTAAATAATAATAAATAGAAGATAGTAAAGAAAACTTCTTAAATGATACACTCAAGGTATAGAAGGAACTAGTACTTAGAAACATATTAATTAACATGCAGTGTGGTAATATTTATATATCAATCCTCATAAGAGCCCAATCACATAGAAAGAATTTTCATTATCACATATGTGGTAAAAATGGTATAAAAGAAAATAGACACTCAACTTTGAAATTGTGGAATTTGTGCATGCTGTTTTAGTTTTCAAAATGTTGTAGTTCAATGGCAAAGTTCGTCCTTGGATATATTAAGAATGTTATTTTGAGAGTTGCTAAGTTCAAGTTCAGAAGAGAGTGGCTACTTTTTGGAAGATCTCTTCCATCTTTTTGTGCTTTTACCTCTCTTCCTAAACCATGTCCTCTCTTATAGCCTGTGAGGCATTACATTTATCTCGGTAATAGTTTAACACTCTTATTATTATCATTTTACTCTCAAAAGAAAGTATTGCAATTGTACAGAATCTCCAATTTGGTAAAATGTCTAACATAGTGGAAACATTATCATATAGGGCTGGGACACTTGCTTGATGCTATAGCAGTGTGCAGTTGACAAGAATTTCTTTGATTCCCTCTCCAATCATGTAATGTTGATGAAAATCATATTATACAGCACTAAGTTGGATTAATATAAGGGTTTTTACAGAAAAAAATAGTCTCGACACACATTTTTGTTTTCTATTCCTCTTAAGAAGCTTGCATCCAAGATCAAACTACACAAAACCTTTTAGTAGTTCAATCTATTCTCCCATTTCGTGTTTGTTTCCCCTGTGTGCCCATCCTCTCTTTTCTCCTCTTCAGAGTTCTAATGAGCCCCCAGCCTGCCTTTCTAAACCCTCTACAAAACCTGAGCTCAGATATAATCTAATTTAACAGTCATTTACCCCTTCTTGTGAGTATAATCATAGCAACATTAGGAGTATTACATTCTGTATAATATTCCACCTAACATGAGTCATTAATTTCTTATTCTATACTTTTACAACATTAACTCAAATTCTTGGACAAAAAGAATTGTCGCCATTATAAAAATTTCTGGCATCACTAAGTGAACCTGTATACATAAATGCTTCTTAGAAATTCTAAAATAATATCTCACAAAGTGGCCACTATTTTGTTTCACATATAAATCAATGCTGATTGCTTTCTAAGCACTGGTTGTAAAGACTTGGGTTATGTGTAACCAAAATAATTTATATTCAGTTAGTTTAAATCAGTTCCTATTCACTAATAGAAAATATAATAAAGTTCTACACATTCATACCCTAGTGACACCGGTAAAGAATTTATTGTCTCCCGTTATTTCTGACTTATTCACCTATCAAATCAATCCTTCTGGAATACTCAGGTCTAACCTAAAAAGAAAAGAACACTTCTTTCCTCAAACTGTACATTTATTCTCTCCCTCAATATATATTTATGATATCGTATCAATTTTTAGAGAGATTAAGATTATAAACATGTAAGCACAAGAGATAGAAACTAGAAGAAAATCCATGCCTAAAAGCTGAAATGATAACTACATTTTAAACTTAATTATTTACCTTCCAGCAGAATATGATTAATGTTCTAGAATTAAGTGAAAAGTTGATAAAATTATTTATCTCATCTTGCCCGCACAGACACAGTCTAAGTCTCTAGCTTTGAGCAGTAAGGCTTGTTCTAAAAGTTCCATGATACAACTAAGACTAATCTAAGCCCATGAATGCCAAAGGTAATGAGGAGTCAGTATTTACATAGGTGTTTTATTAATATCACCGTATGTTTTTAAATTAACTTTGCTCAGAATTTCCATAGATTTCTTTTCAAATAAAAAAGAAAAATTATCACTCACTTGCAACAACCTGACATGCACAAAACAGATGGCTGTGCATTTTTTTAAGAGTGAAAAGCATTAAGAGTGAGGCATATCATCTATTATTTTGCCTAGCCATCTTTATCACTTTCAATCTAAACAGAGAAGTGATGTATTACAGGAATATGGCTCCCTTTGTGACATTTCTAATATGACTACAATTTCAACACCAGAGTGGTTCATTTTCTGAAATAAATGAGACACATTTAACATTAACATATTCCAGGGTTTGAAAATGAATCCTGCAGAAATTCATTAAACTATTGCATAAATTCTAAATATCAGAAATTATATTATTTCAATGATAAAAATAGCTCAAGAAGTACCCTAAAATATGCATTGTGGATAGAAATTATCACAGCAGGAAGAATTCTTAATTAGTTAATAATTTTATTATCTGCTTATTATAAAGAATAAAATGGGTGTCAACTATATAGAATTGATTTGGGTGTTTGTGATAGAATTTTAAAGTGTCTGTAAAGACCCCTTTCTAAGATTATCTTCCCCAGACCATTTCATTGAAGACTGGTTTTCCTTCTTCAGTACAATCAATTGCTGTGACTTATTTTGTGCCCTTTTCCAGGCAATGCAGGTACTACCAAACTAACTGAAATATAAAGGTTTACTTTTCAGTTTTCCATTGATGAGAGAAAGAGAGAGAGAAAAAAAGAGAGAGAGAAGCATCAACTCATTGTTCCACCTAGTTGTTCCATTTAATTGTGTACTCATTGGTTACTTCTCATAGGTGCCCTGACCAGGGATCTAACCTGTGATCGCAGAGCCCAGGGTTGATACTCTATCCACTGGACCACCCAGCCAGCAGAAATATAAAATTTTAATAATAATACTTGGAATTATCTCAAAGTTGTTTATCAATGATTAGGCCTTTTTCATACATGGATCAGATTAAAACACAGCTTCCCTGGATGAAGTGGGATTGTAGAAACCTAACTGTATGTTCTCGCCCAATCTTGATCCTTATAGGAGCACTCCAGTGCACACAGGACACAGGTGAACATCAGTGGTCTATACCCCCAACTGGCTGTATTTTTTAAAATGAAGTATACCTCTGCATACAATTAAATGGTATTCACATTTAATTTACATATAAGGAGATGATCCTTGTAACTACCTCATGGTATGATGCTCTAGATATATAAAGACACAAAATATACCTGATTATTTTATTCAAATGTATGATTAGTATGCTTCTGGAATGGTTTTGTGCTTAATGCCCCAATACATAGATAAAATTAAAAAAAACATTTTTTAAAACTAAAACATGCCCAGATATTTTTGAAAAATATTGTTAATTGTAAATATTTTATCAAACAATGTAAACTGCCTGACCGGGCGGTGGTGCAGTGGATAGAGCGTCGGACTGGGATGCAGAAGACCCAGGTTCAAGACTCTGAGGTTGCCAGCTTGAGCGAGGGCTCATCTGATTTGAGCAAAAGCTCACCAGCTTGAGCCCAAGGTTGCTGCCTCAAGCAAGGGGTTACTCGGTCTGCTGAAGGCCCACGGTCAAGGCACGTACGAGAAGACAATCAATAAACAATTAAGGTGTGGCAATGCGCAATGAAAAACTAATGATTGATGCTTCTTATCTCTCCGTTCCTGTCTGTCTGTCCCTGTCTATCCCTCTCTCTGACTCTCTCTCTGTCTCTGTAAAAAAAACAAACACAAAAAAACAATGTAAACTATTTTTACTTTTTTCCTAATTGATTTCACAGATACAATTATAATAGGCCATTTTAAAATGAAGCTCTGCTGTTTCCAAAGTGGCATGTTATAACCAATTCTCATTTCACAGTTGAACTAAAAACTAGAAACGAATAACCTATGGCCCGTGGCCAGGCCCCCACAGGAAAGATACATGGTCCTGCCATCTGTTATCCCGATGGGGCCTTCATAAATAGCACCAGACTGTCAAATTTAAACTACATTTAAAAAGAGGCGGTACGGCAAAAACGAAAGAACATACTGAGGGCATGACATAGGGGGAGAAAAAGGCTGATGAAACTTTTCCCTAAATTCTCAAGAGAGAAATAAACACACATAGTTTCCACACTCTGGGAACAGGAGTTGGCTAATTCAGGGGCAAATAAGTCCTGATTTAAATATTTTGAACTGGGCTTTAAATTATTCATGCAAAATGAGAAACATGTCAATTTTCTAGTCTTCCACTTATTGCTAAATATAAATGCATATGTGTATGTGTGTGTGTGTGAGAGAGAGAGAGTTGGTGTGTGCACATGTGTGATATGTTAAGACTACCCTGGGATCTCTTCCAGATACATTGTCTGCGATAATAAATAAAAATGGCTTTTTGTAACACATATTCCACTAACATTTCTGCCTACCCAAATGGTATTTTCTTTCTCTTGTTTGCTACACATCATTGTGTCTACCTTGTTGTGCTTGTCTCATTAAAAGGTGGTTCTGCTTAATGGAACAGAAAAACTGCCTTTATAAATTATTCTAATCTAAAAAAGAGGGGCATTGAGCATCACTACTTGTATAATTATTCAATTGAATGTGATACTGCAAAATCATTAGTTGAATAAAGCAACCAGTTGAACAAGCAATTTCATTGTGAGTCTGGAGAGATTTATATTTGGTTCAGCACTGGCTAGCAGTATAGCTCACTGGAAGGGCATTCTGGATACATTACGTGTTCTATGCATGATAAGTCCTGAGGTAAAAGACATAATTTAATGCTTGAGAAGTCTCATACATCATAGAGTCATTTATTATACAAGTCTTTGTTGCTGGATATGAAGAGAAAAAAAAATATTCACGTGAAGAAGGGAACATTCAGCGATAGCCTGTCATTTTTGATTCCTCAAGTCAGCTTAGCTGTGGTTATTAGCATTCTACCTGGCTACATTTCCAGAAGGACCGAGGGATCATTCTCTGCCAAAGGGTTTTTTAAATCACATGAAAATGTCAAGTTTTGAAAGAGTTCTGATTTCTGAAATTCAGATTGGTTTGTTTTCTCTTGACAGCCCATGAATTAGTAAGGCCACCATGTCTAAACGTGTTCAAAAGGAAGTTGCATGTATGTGTCCAGAAAACCTTGCCGGTATGAGCTTCTTTACTCCTACAAGGCATTTATTCTATGGAATAAGATGTTTTCAGCACATTCATAGTCTTGCAAATGTTTTTCTTTGCACTGATTTGTCTAAGCACACATCAACAAATGCATAGAAGGAAATAGTAATTAGTATTAATCAGAATACAGAAAGAGTACACTTGAATCCTTAAAATGTTATTAATTCTTTTTGTTAGTGAAATTAACTAAAGACATGCAGACACATTTATAGCATAGTTGTGGAAACAACAAATATAAATGGGCTTTGAGAGCAAATTTGTTATAAAATTTTAGACTTAAAGTTAACTTGGAAATCCATTTTGTGTCATTCTCTAAAGGGAGTCTTATAATGTAACCAAGTTTAAAGATTGCATATCATTTTTATTATAAATATTTATTTTCATCTCTCCTTTATATTATTGTTATCATTATTTTCATTGTTTAAAATAAATGTATGGGCAAACTGCATTTTTAAAAACATTTTATTTATTAATTTTAAGAGAGAGAGAGAGAGAGAGAGAGAAGGGAACAGAGGAGCAAGAAGCATCAACTCCCACATGTGTCCTGACTGGGCAAGCCCAGGGTTCTGAACTGGTGACCTCAGCATTCAGGTTGACGCTTTATCCACTGCGCCACCACAGGTCAGGCCCAACTGCATTTTTATTATTTTCATTTTATAATTAGAAAGAAATTTTACCATATATTTAAAGCAATATGAATGTTGGGTCTTGCTTGATTGAGAACAGCAGTCTAATCCAAACTTTTCACCTCACAGAGAGAAAACTGGACTTCCAAACAACAAATGACTTGCCTGTTACGACAGGAAAAAGGAAAAAGCACAGCCACAACGAGAAAATGGCGTCTTGAATCTGAGTTCAGCGTTTCCCCTACTAAGGTAGGCTCTTTTAACCTAATACTTGGTGAAAAACAGGCATAAAGTTTAAGAGGTTTTTTTAAAAAATTCTAACAGAAATAAAAAATTTAGAGTTATAGGTATTATACATATTTTCACTGTTACTGGGAAAATCAAATAGACTGACTTTAGTTCAAGTCTTCATAGGACCCACTTTTTTCTACTTATTTTACCCACTGTTTATTATAACCCCAACCTCTAGAGCTTGCTTTATGAACATATTGAAAGAGAACTAAATTCAATAAAGTAATTGAATCTGCGCAAAGATATCTGCAGTTTATTTTTTTTAATTTAATCATTTGTTCACCATGTTAACCTATGAAAATAATAAAATAACAGAGTACTTTGGTGATTTTCTGAAATAACTTTTTCTTTGGAAAAGTTTTAAATTGTGGTTTACAATTTGGATAAAATTTAATGTCCTTGGTTTGCTGATACCATTCATCTTCCTAAAAATATCTCATTGCAAATTATATTTGAAGTTTGTTTGGTTTCTTTGTACATATGTGTACCAAGTTCTACTTTCTAGATTGTTGCCTCTGTCTTACATTTGTTTTAATTTACTAAAGCGGCCACTTGCTTTTCCCTTTCTCTCAATTTTGAATAATTTTTTTTCTAATCCCAAATTCTGGTTTATTATACGCTCACCACTATTAACTAATGGTCACTGGTGCCAATTCAATGCCAACAGAAATCTCCAATTTGAGGTGTGGTAAAGAAACCTTTTATTAGTGCGAACAATTCAACTGTAATAAAGACTGGCTGTAGAACAGCTTAATAGTGGTACAGCTGAATCATAACCAAAGCAGCTCAGCTATGGAACAGCATAGTCTGCTCCACTCTGGTATGGCAAGACATCTCCATACCCCAGAGCCCTTGTTCCTGTCCCTGCTCCAGTCCCAGCCCCAGTCCCAGTCCCAATTCCATCAGGAAACACAGTCTCCAATAGAAAGAAAAAAGTGTGTTTTCTGAGCCAGAGAGGAGCTGATTTTATATAATTATTATATAATTATATATTAGTTCTTGATGGGTCCATCCTTATGCGAATGAGTACCCCAATTCCTTTCAGTTTGGTCCAAAAAGCACCGCCCTGATTGATCAGAATACAGCCACTCTTGGTGAACATGCTAACAGAGATATAGCTGAGCAGCTCCGATTGGACAGAGATAGTCTCAGTCGTATTGTTTGTACAATACCAGGAACTCCTTTATAAGGGCTGGCTCAGCAGGTGGAACACAGCACAGGCAGCACAGGCAGGCAGTTTAGTCGGGGAGGCAGGCAGCTTAGTGCAAGCAGGCTTCTTCTAAAAAGACAGTTTGCATAATAAGCACCTGTTTAAAAACAGCTGCTAAGCTTTGTTTTTAAATTCTAACCCAGTTAGCCACCTGGAGCCCTTCTTGGTAAGTATTTTCTTTCTCAGGGTCACCACCACCAAATTGTCTTTATCTATAACACATACGTTACATAAGGTTGGATGTACATTCCAAACTGTTGCTCCACTATGTCCCCTTTATGTAAGCTACCATGTAGTTTGAAGTACATGTTCTACTGAGCTAATCTGGCTGTCTTCCCACCACATACAGCTGGTTCTAGCTTTTTTTTTTTTTTTTTTTTACCCCTAACCAATTCCTCTTTCTCTCAGTAATACCCTTCAGTGTCATGGTTTTAATCTACTATCTGACTCTAAAAAGCATTTCTCTATTACAGTATAAATGATTAGAAAATTATGAGAAAGTGCCTTTACAATGCACAGTTGATCAGTGGTTCATCTGATATGCAAATATAGACATATACATATATGTGATTTTTATAATATTTTAACTCTATTTTGTATCTTTATTTAATTGTTTATATGGTAAAGCTGAATCTGCTCATTATTCTCACTGAGTAATGTGTATTTTGTATAACTCTTCCTGAAGTAAGCAAATACTAAATATTATTAATTTATAGATTTATTGCAAGAAAACAATATTATTTGGCTTTCCTGTATATATAAAAGATATAAGAACACATCAAAATAAAGTAAATAATATATAATAATAAAAGCACAAAAGTATTCTATAAAAATAAATAACATCACTAAGCATTAAACAGGTTTTGTTTATTTGTTCTGTTGTCTTAACTAATGGTAGAACCTATAGTGTGAAAAATGAACAGATGAAAATGGGAACAATCCTTCAAAGATATGTTCCATGGCAGGGTGAACAAGAGGACTGAAGACAGACCAAAGTTGGACAGTCACTTCAGTTTCCCCTCAGATAATTTTATCAAAATATTGAGAAAAGTTTCAACTTATTCTATGTTCATATAATAGAAACTAAAATGACACTGGAAAAACATTTGGTAAAAACGAGAAATCGAGGGCTTATTTATCTACATATCTGACAGTTTGTCAGTGAACAGTTTTGTATCATATATTTACTACATATGTAAAATGTATGCTATATCTTGAATACTTTGTATTACATAGACCTAACCTTTTCCTTCAAGAACTTTACAATCTAGATTTATAGATAGCATAGTCCTCTCAAATATTGTAAAACAAAAATTGAAATAACTGTGAAATAACAATTCCAGAAATACCATATGGCAAAGTATTTTTTTTTATTTTTATTTATTTATTTTTTAGTGAGAGAAAGAGAGAGACAGGCAGGAAGGGAGAAAGATAAGAAGCATCTATTCTCTGTTGCAGCACCTTATTTGTTCATTGATTGCTTTCTCATATGTGCCTTGACCAGGGTGCTCCAGCCAAGCCAGTGACTGCTTGCTCAAGCCAGTGACCGCTTGCTCAAGCTAGCGACCTTGGGCTCAAGCCAGGGACCTTGCACTCATGCTGGATGAGCCCGAGGTCAAGCCAGCCACCTCAAGGTTTCGAACCTGGGTCCTCTGCATCCCAGGCTAATACTCTATCCACTGTGTCACCCCCTGGTCAGGCTAAAAAAAGTATTTGTGAAGAGAGAACAAGCACTCTATAAATATATTTCCGATTATGAAAAGATGCAAGATTACATATATTTAAACAAGGGAGAAATCACATTTGGCTGGAATGATTGAGTACATATTTTATTTTAAAAAATCCTATTGACTTGAGAGAGAGAGAAAGAGAGAAAGACACATCAACTTTGTTGTTCCACATAGCTATTCTGTTTAGTTGTGTAATCATTGATTGCCTCATAGATGTGCCAGGGATAAACTGATGACAGTGCACTGGGATGACGCTTTATTCATCGAGCCACCCAGCCAGGGATAAGTGTGATTTTTAGGAGAGTAACAGCATGTGCTGGGCCTAGAAAGTTATAATTTGTATAGGTTGAGAGAACAAAGGGGCAGGTCTGTAAATACTGTTATGCAATGTGAAGTACCAAAACAGCATATGAAAAAGGAAATAGAAACCAATTTGGTTTACTGAATTTATAGAAATTATAGGGAGTATTCAAATATACAGTAGAAAGGAGAAGGCTACTTGCTCCTAGAACTGAGAGGAACTTGAGGACTATTGTGGTAAATAAATAATTCTCTAAGATGTTTCTTTCACTGGCCCACAGTTTCTTCATATATGTAACAAGGGAGTTAAAACATATAAGCTTTAAATATATAGTTCCCTTCTCATTAGATAAAGCTGTGGTTAAGTTCTGGTGGAATTCTAACATGGGACTTCTGGGGTTTGTGAGGATGAAATCATTTCAGGTTTAAAAGAATAGAATGGAAAACCTATGAAGACATAGTCTTAAAAATTGTTTTTCCTCATAAGCTAAAAATAAATACTACAACACAAACTTTTCCCCCTTAATCTTGCTTTTAGGGGGGAAATCCTAATAATATTTCTAGTTAACAAATCAAATAAAAAGACAATGACTACCTTATAGTGGCTTTTAAAATGATTACCCATAACTCTAATGACCAATTATATCATTTGTTGTAATGATATTCATTAAATTAATTATGAATTTTGAAGGAAAAATATATATGACATTACTATGAAGGAAAAAGCAAGGTAGGAATACTAGACAAATGATGGGGAATTATATGCCTTTGATATAATTACACTTTTATGAGTTTACAAATGTCTGTTTTTTATGTTTATTGGGTCCACTTTATTTTTTTAAAGATTTTATTTATTCATTTTAGAGAGAGGAGACAGAGAGAGAGAGAGAGAGAGAGAGAGAGAGAGAAAAGGGGGGAAGAGCAGAAAGCATCAACTCCCATATGTGCCTTGACCAGGCAAGCCCAGGGTTTTCAACCGGCGACCTCAGTGTTCCAGGTTGATGCTTTACCCACTGCGCCACCACAGGTCAGGCCTAGTTTTGTTTTGTTTTGTTTTTTGAAACACTATTCTCAACATATTTTGCTAAATTTAAGTGAGTGTGGTTACCATAAAAGCTGTGGTCCAACTATAACTTGGGTTTTTTTTTACCTGAAAAACCCAGTTCTCATTTAGCAAAAGGTACTTACTTGAACACACCTAACTTATTTATCAGTGGTAAAGAAAGGCCATCCATCTGGTCTCATTCTATATTTTAGAATTTCTGGTTTTGACATTTAGCATAAGAGAAGTCACATGTTGGTGACATGTGGAACAATTAAAATTAGAAATATATACATGGGATATTTCATTGTCTAATATTTTAGTAAACATTTGTTGTTCCTCAATATAATGCCACAGATGATCAAATATAAAAATGACTGGTTGGTTAACAGTAATGAACATACACAGCCACAATTAATTTTTCTTTTTGGCAGTATCATGTTTCAACAATGCAACTAAATTTTGTTCACAAATGCAGGGAATGCATTTCTAAAACATCCACGTGGATCACGAATGGTGAGCAGTCTGGATCCCCTCACTTTCTCAAGTGGAAATTGTTTTCTTAATTACCAAATTTATCTCTTCAGGTCTTGTCATTCACAGCAAAAACAAACAAACAAGTTGGCAAAGTTGATTCTTTATCATCTTGAATTTGGAAGGATCATTCATGAATCTACCTTAGAAGAGTGAGCAACTTCTTGATGTATAGTCTTTGTTCACTCCAGATATGCCTCCCCATGTAAACACCCTCCTTAATGGTATTTTTATTCGTAATGGTATTGTTAGAAATAACAACTCTTTCCCTTTGGATTAATAGGATAAGCAGAGTCTTGCTTCTCTGTGTTCTTCAAAGTGTATCAAAGGGAAAAGGAACATCCTGAAAATTAAAAATGCTTCTTTCAAGGTCATTGTCATTTTTGCTCTATTGCTTTCTCTGACGTGTAACTCTCTTATAAGGCAAATGTCTGAGAATCACAAATGAGAGGTAAGAAGAAAGGTTTTGTTGTTGTTCTTTTTATTCCTTTAAGAAAAAAAATGATTAATTTCTGTACAGCTTCTTAGAATAGTGTCAGTCAATATTTCAGTTTTTAGATGTGTGCCCAAGATTTTGTTAGCTCTTTTCATGTAATTTTTTTTGTTTATTTGGATGTTAATTTTCTTTGAGCCATAGATCTTTACAGGATTTTCTTGGAATCAATAATTACAAAAAAATAATTGTGACAAGTACAGAGATTCAAATGACGACTGGCACAAGTACTCATGGTATTCCTATGGCATAGGCTAGAAATGTTTATGTCTGAATATACCAAGAGCTTTTACATTGAAGAAAATTTTAATAAGACCTAAATGTAAAACAGAACTGATTTAACCATAAAGTGGTTTACAAAAAGATCAATCTTACAGTGAAGAACTCCCAATGAATGTGCCATTGAAAACTATTTCTATGGACAAAACTAGGCATTACTCACGCACTAGAGAATTCTGTGTTAAACAGCTAATAAGGGACTCCTGAAACTAATTTAAAACTGTAAATCATTAAATCAGATATGATGTACTCTATCTAACATGTTTTTTATCACAGACCCCTATTTCTTAGTTATAACACTCAGATTATATACAGTACATATTGAAAAATTCTGTTAAAGAAAAAATAATAAAAAACTGGGATTTCAGGCCCTGGCCGGTTGGCTCCGTGGTAGAGCGTCAGCCTGGCGTGCGGGAGTCCGGGGTTCGATTCCTGACCAGGGCACACAGGAGAGGCACCCATCTGCTTCTCCACCCCTCCCCCTCTCCTTCCTCTCTGTCTCTCTCTTCCCCTCCCGCAGCCGAGGCTCCATTGGAACAAAAGATGGCCTGGGCGCTGGGGATGGCTCCTTGGCCTCTGCCCCAGGTGCTATAAAGGCTCTGGTCACAACAGAGTGACGCCCCAGATGGGCAGAGCATCACCCCCTGGTGGGCGTGCTGGGTAGATCCCAGTCGGGCGCATGCGAGAGTCTGTCTGACTGCCTCCCCGTTTCCAGCTTCAGAAAAATACAAAAAACAAAAACAAAAAAAACAACAACTGGGATTTCAAAGATTTTTATTATTTTTTATTTTGGCTTTAAATTCTCTTTAACTTTATGAACAAGACTATTCACTCTAACTTCAGTGTGCCTCTGTGAATTTTAAGTATCAATGTAAACAAAACATTGGTGGATATCTATTACGTTGAAGGAACTGCAAAGATATACCAGATATGGAAAAGTGAAAATATGATTTTATTATATAAAATTTTACAATACGGGAGTAAAGGAGAGTTTTTTGTTTTTGTTTTTGTTTTTTTTGACAGAGACAGAGAGAGACAGAGAGAGGGACAGACAGGAAGGGAAAAGATGAGAAGCATCAATTCTTCGTTGTGGCACCTTAATTTCTCATTGATTATTTTCTCATATGTGCCTTGACCAAGGGGCTACAGCAGACCGAGTGACCCCTTGCTCAAGCCAATGACCTTGGGTTCAAGCTGGTGAGCCTTGCTCAAACCAGATTAACCTGCCCTCAAGCTGGCGACCTCAGGGTTTTGAACCTGGGTCCTCTGCATCCCAGTCTAACGCTCTACCCATTGCGCTACTGCCTGGTCAGGCAGGAGTGAAGGAGAGTTATTAAAACTAATTTTAAAAATAAGATGATTGCTTTGTGTAATTTGTAATAATAACTTATTTAATAAGGTCTTCCTATTGCCCTGAATTTCATACTTGATCCCATTTAATTCTCACAAATAAATGGGAATATTTATTTGTCTCAAGACATATATATATTTCATCTATGCTTTAAGGATAATGAGATAAGTGTGATCTATAGAACTGGAAACGAATGTGGCCAACTCCCAGAATTGCTAAGTGGAAGATATTCCAATACAGTCTGTCCAAATATATGTATACATTCAGTTTTTTAAAGCATGTCTGCTTCCCCTAAGTATAAACCCATTCAGCCCAAGTGTATCATTATTTTACAAAGAAAGTAACATTATATCTGAAATGGTAAAGATAGCTGAGGAATAGGTAAAGACATTACAGATCAAGTAGATGAAAATTAAAAAGTAAAACATATCATAATTAGCTAAAGCACTACTTTTGGCATGTTTTGTATAGAATTCTTAACAAGAAGAGATGGAATATAAATCCAAAAGAAAAATATTAAATGATTTCACAGACTATACTGAGGATTATAAGCTTTATTTAAGAGGCCATAAAGCTGCAGTAATAATAATAATAATAGTAATAATCATAAATAATTTGGAAAGTAACATAATCTAATTTGAGGAAGTTACTTTAGTAAGAGGAATTAGAAGTGATGAAATGAATACTTTCAAGATAGTATTATTGGCCATGGAATCTAAGAACAATCAAATAATTTGCCCTGGTTCACACCATATTTTTCAGCAAAGGTCCCAGGAGAAATATATTCCCACCAATGAGACTATTGGGCCAGGGTGCCTTGCCTCCAGGCTAGCTTTCCAAAGTGGGTTTTTAGCTTGCCATTTAGCTTTTATCTCCCTCCATACTTTTCCAATCCATCCTGCTTAGGTTGTAGAACACATTTTTGTTTTATCTACTTAGGAAAGTAGAATGATTGCCTCTTAAATCAAATAATAATTCTTATAGTTACCGAATACCTGGCCGCACACTTAAATTCCATTTTCTCCCAGGAAGCCGTCTGGCAGTGTTTAGTCAATGCTTTTTCTCCCACATTCTCCCTGTGTCCATGATTATTGCAAACCTAATATTACCTTTCCCTCTCATTGATACAGCTAATGTTTGCTCACTCAGACAGGCACTGCACTGCAGTCCCACCAACTCCACGCAACCACCTGCTATTACCCAAAAGTATGAACCTTCTGATGCTGAAGTTTTATTATATGTCAAGATTATCACAATTTAAAGCTGAGAAGTTCCTTGTGCACTTGTTATAATGCCAACCAGGTAAAACAGAACTTTAAATTTCCTTTGGACTCCAGGATTAATTGTATTTGTTTATAACATTCTCAATAGGTGGGGAAATAGCTTAGTACTGGGTTATACAATTTAAAAGATTTAAAAACCTTGATCCTTATGCTTTTGTTTCATAGCAGCTTTTTGTTCACATGGCTTAGGCTTTCCTGAACATTTTGAAATTCACAGAATAATCCGGACTTCTCCGGTTTTTTTTTTGTTTGTTTGTTTTGTTTTTTTTCCATAAATCTCACTTCACAGAAACAGGTGTGACTGGGAGACACCTTTGTTTGGAGATAATCAATAATCAGCTTTGTCTACAAATTCTCTGGAAAATGCTGTTAACAAGTAATTGGGAAACCCCAAAGGTTGGGAAAAATGAACGCCTCCACGAATCCTCAAATTAATAGAAAATTTTTCTTACATGTGCCTAATATCCTCACACCCATCCTGTGCTAAGTGCAGACAGTTGATATTGATATTACCTCTATTTGTGGATCGAGGAAATGATGGTCACGGTTTCTTACTAATATTGGTCTCTTTTGGGGAGTCCTTGAGGCTGACATTGCAAAGGCTTTGTTGAGTGCGTTAAGGTGAAAAATTTTAATGGAAACACATTAGAGGAGACAAAACTTGATGGGAAGAAAAACTTAAAACAGAAGAATATACACCACTGACATATACCACTGCCAGTATTCTGAATAGATACAGGTCTAAGGACATCAGGAGTGATGTGGAGCCACTCACTGACAAGAAGGCAGGTTGATGTATAATGTGCAGGGCCCACATGATGGCTGTTGAAAGAATCACCTACTACCCTGCCATAACATGATATTGAAGGCCTTGTAGTCTTGAGAGAGCTGTTTTTTTACAGCTGACTTTCATTTTCTGCACTTTTCTGTATAATTCTCTATTCATGTTTGTCTTCTCATCTTTAAAGAACTCAACCATCAAATTTACATTGACCTTTTTGCTCTTGGGCCTCAGACATTCTTTGCAGATTTTTTTTTTTTTTTTTGGTCCAAACCACAACTCACCTCTGCCCTAGTCCTTCAACTAGGGTATGATGAGGAAGGCCAAAACCTAAGATACTCAACTTGAAAATGATGGTAAAAATATTACAGTTGCTGATATACAGTTAATTTTTATATTTTGTTTTGCCATGGTTATGTTCTATAAAGTCACCACAAAAACTAAATTGTTGAATCAGTATTCATTACTCTTAGGGGAAATACAAGTTAGGCTCTTATGAACCTCTGAGTCACAACATTTTCATTGACCAATTGATACATTACCTTGACTTATGTGTGTTATTGTTTGAAGATACCTTGTTTAATATATATTTCTTATCTACTAACATTGAACTCACAGCCAACAGCATTGTAACCCACACCTAAATAAAGCTTATCTAAGACATATATTTTTTTCTGTGAGGCAGATTACAGCTCCCTTGTGCTTGAGAATATCAAAAAGCAGTTCAGTGCTACAACTGAGGCTAATTTAAAGTACCAAAAGCACCAAAAAACAGAACAAAACTGCAAAAGCCATGATACTAAATAGACCATGAAAAAAAAGAATACTTGCAACATTCTGAGAGCCAAAATAAGGCAGAACAATCTGCCAATTTTTTTTTCAACCTCAGCTGGAAACATATACTGGGTGACTCAAAAATTTTCCCACTCTGCACATCTCTATAAATAAGAATGCTATGGATATTGTTGTGGGGGTTACAAACAAATTTTAGAAGGTAGATAAAATTACAGATATGGAATCCATAAATAATGAGAATAGACTGCATATGAAATAGTCTGGAAGAGGAACCAATTTGGATTGAAGTTAATGGTTTCATTTTAACATATTTTGAGTTCCAAGCAAAGTTCTTTTGGGAATTTTATAATTATGAGGCAAGTTCCCATAGTAATAAAGTAAAAGAAAAAAATATTGAGATGAGAGGTAATTGATGATCATTCAAATTATATAGGAGAGTCATTTGGTGGAAAATATTGGGGAAAAGAGAACATGTTTTGCTAAGAAACTATAACATTACTCAAAAATCTTAATTACTTTACTAAAGAGAGAGCATAAGATTTACACTGTGAGGTTTGCCTGCATTAGTAGATAGTAATCTGAAATGGTGAGAAAAATACGCCATATAAATTCATTGGGCCTTTATAATTATTGGTTTATAGTCTGCCATCTTTACATTTTTTTCTATCACTGACAGATCCATTGGTGTTTCTCATTTTCAATAGGCTTTCCCCATCATATCTGAACATGGCAGAAAAATTTAAAGTATTTTAGTCACTCTTAATCTGTTCAGTTCAACTGTAATGTGGCTTAACATGATCTATGCCCATCCTTGTTATGCTAATGCTGAAATCAGTGTTTCTTTTAAGCTTGGTGATTTGTAGGATACTGTTATGACATGATCTAGGCCAGATTTCAGATCTTTAATCTCATAATCTTGGATTTCTGTTTATTCCCTGAATTCTGAATCCTGTTCTTTTAAACTCTTTAGTGTCTCATTCTTTCACTGGCTATAATATCAATGGCTGGTGTCATGTTATTCAATGATAGAACCTGCAACAAGCATGACCACCTGTCATTACATCCAGTACTGCTATCCTCTTCAATTCCTCACCATTGTATGCTCATATTCAGGGACTTTCCAATACTTTAACTAGGATACTCAGATATTAATATTACATGCTGTGATTGAAGACTGCTATAACATTTGAACAATGAAATTAGGCTGCTGAGCTACATATGTATTTTTACCCCAAACAACCCTCATAAATCTCACAGTGCCTGTCTCCCAAAATGAGTCAATCAATACAAGACTTTTGCTTCAATAAAAATTCCTAAGACAGAAAATAAGCAATTTCATAGAACATGTATAGACTTTTAAATTCTATTCTGTAGTTCCAAATAGTGAAATATCTACCATTCATGCTGATTTTCGCATCTATGAATTAATAATGCCTAAATAGTATGTGAAATTGGTGAAAACTTCTAGATTTTAACAACCTTCTTTTTCCCAGGCCTCCTATAATCACTTCTTTATGGTAATGTTATACTCTTCATACTGCCTATTTAGTTTTCCTTTCATTTTTATTTTTTATATATGTGATCTAAGATACTCATTAGTCTCTGACTCCCTGATTACTTTTCACCTTTCAAGGCATGCATGCTGACCAAGTCATGTTTCATAACTAAATATTTCTATGCAGCCTTGCCTTCCTTTGCCTCTTCACCTATGCATTGCTTCTCTCACTGTCATTTTCTGTAACTACAAGGCATCCATTTCTAACAACACTGACTTAGATATGTGCATTCAATTGATCATCAAAGTTTTGCTAGTAACTTTCTGTGCTATCAATTCTTGAGATCCAGTATACGACAATTATGCATTCTTAACGAAGAGTTTGCTTACTTTAATTAGCAGTCTTCTGTGTCCAATCAGACTTTGTATTCATAAGACTAACAGCACATCAGCTCCCCTACTCCTTCATGGCTCTCTTTATTTAACACTTCATCCTTAATCGCTCACCTCACACCCAAATCCTGCCACTTTGCACTTATCAATAAATACTCATATTAAAAGTATATGCACTGGTTTAATGCATTCTATAAGCAATTGGTACTTAGCTGTTATGAAATAAAATTTCCAGATCATTTATCAAAACATATTTGTCAGTATAACCTTATACTGTCTAGAACAGCGGTTCTCAACCTGTGGGTCGCGACCCCGGCGGGGGTCGAATGACCAAAACACAGGGGTTGCCTAAAGCCATCGGAAAATACATATTTATTATACAATACATTTTTAAATAATGTTGAGAGCCACTGATCTAGAACTTCAGACTTTAACACTAATTCCTCTCTTCTCTGGCCCTTTCCTATTAAAAGACAGCATAATGGCAGCAAATACATTGCTTCAGAACTATTTCTGTTTTATAAATCATCCTCTCAGAAACAAAACTAGTAATAAAATTAGAACAGTTTCGACAATTTATTGAGATGTGTAGTTCCTGGTTCTAGAACATTCTATTCTGAAGTATTTCTAAGGTTATCCAGAGGATAACCAAAGTCAAAGCCATAAATCATTAAAAAAAAAGCCAGAAATTGATACATTAATAAGATAATTAAATTAATAGATGTTTGTTTTTGATTGATCATAGAAAAGAAACAAAGTACAATCATCTAATATCAGCAATGAATATAATTATGCATATCATGAAGATATTAAAATTAAAATATAATTATGAATGAATTCATATCAATATTATTTAGAAATTTAAATAAAATAAATGACTATCTAAAAAATAAAACTTCAAAAATTGGCTGAAGAAAATTTAAAAACTTAACATTAGTTGACACTGTTATTATGCTGTATTTAACATTTATATTAAAATAAGTGGATCCAAGTTGGCTATGAAATAGGTGGAAGTTACACTTACCTTCTCCCAGGACTAAACTAGAATGTCAACTAAAATATAGAGCAATAAACCTGAACAACCAAGTGAAGACTAGCTGAACAGAAGTCTTATAACCAAGGATTTGCAGAAGAGGCCACATTGAGACTGGTAGAAAGGGCAGAGACAGGCAAAAGGCTGGCCTCACTCCCACAGGCAACAACGAAGATTCTAGAGGGATATCTCAGCTGCAAAGCTTCCTCTTAAGGACCATGGGGTCTCAAACTTATGCTGGGTTTCCCAACCCAGAGTACCAGGGCTGGGAGGAAGTGCCAGCATAACATCTGGCTTTGAAAATTAATGGTGATTCTGCTTGCAAGGAGAGAGTCTTCTAGAGACAGAGGCACCCTCTTAAAGAGCCAATGCACAAAATCTTATTTGCAGTCACTGAGCCTGGGCTTTGATGGAGCATGGGTGGAGTAGACTCGAGTCCTGTGAGGGGAGTCTGAGGTATCTGGCTCTTTGGGTGAGAGCTAAAGAGACTCCTACCAGGATCCTTGTGCTGAGTTTTTCTCCCATACAACAAATGCAATCTTTCTTGGGTGGACCACTCTCCTCTTTAAGGTACTAGCTGTGGGGGGGGGGAGGGTACAATAACCCCACCCTTTAGATTCCTTATCTCTCCACCCTTCAATGTTTGCACCTAGCTGAGGAGTCATCTGCTTGAGCCAGTTTATAGGGGTTCAGGCAGACCCAGGGGTGTTAGTGCCTGAATTATGTGGTTTTAGAGTGGAAATCATTCTCCATGTTTTATTGTAAACCTGAACTGTTCCTCCTCCTCATGGGAAATCTACCAGTTTTAAACTTCAGGTTCATAGTAAGCCAACACTTCTGACTCCTGGTGACTTCACCTTGCTAAGTGTGAACCCCCCAGCAGATCAGCACAGAATCTCAGCCTTTCAAATCCTTGTGGGCCCACCTTACTGAGGTTTGGACAGAATCTGATTCAAAATGTGCAGCTTTGCGATAGGAGTCACTGCACCTTTCCCATGATCTCCTGACCAGCACCTCCTGCTCATGAGAATTCACTAGACACACCCTCCTGGTTTCTGGTTATGCTGCTGTGTTGAGCTCAGGGTCCCAGGAGAATCTGGGACAGACTTAGTTGTGTGGCTATAGAAGGAGGGACCAATTTTCTCTTTCATGCCCAACCAGTGCAGAGTTTTCCCTTCACATAGAAAAATTTTGGTCTGTTTGGTCTTGACAAACTCTGCTGACTAATGAATCCCTGACACCTCACCACAAAGGTCTGCAGGAATCCGGCTGGGGGCAACTAGATCTGGAATACCTTGGAATTTTGTTGAGTGGACTCAGACGTAGCACTGACACTGAGTTTAAACCTTTACTAGAGCTGGTGAACACCACACACACCTACCTTACAAAACCTAACTCACGGAACTCAAGAACCGCCAGAGATCCATTGAATAAGTGAGCCTAACTGAGATCTGGCAGGTGGAGGCAGATCTTTGGGAGAATTAGGCCTTTTGTTGGCCTGCCCCCCAGGTCTGGTGCTAATAAAAGCTAGTCTTTGTACACATCTTGGTTTTTCTAATACACATCAAGGCCCAGCAGAGACATCCACAAAGTGTGGAACACTTTGTAACTTTCCCAGGGTCAGTTACAGAGACAGTCTAACTTTAACCTGCACTAGAATATCTCCAAAAAGGCTCCAGAAAACTTGCTAACTTCAGAGAATATCAGAGCAGGATTCAACTAGATTCACATGCAGCATATCCAAAAGAAGATCTCAGCAGGAACCAGAGCCTTTCAAGCAAATTCTGGTTACGTGGTCAGCGCCTGCACAGTAGCTTGAGCACCAAAGTCAGGGGTGATACTTACACTAGCCAGCCTTACAGTCAGCCTCAAGCACAAATGGGTCAATAACAACATGTCTTGATTATGGCAGGAGTATTCATATAACAAACACAGAAGACACACTTGGACCACCCAGCTGAGGTAATCAAGGATATTATGCCACTGGGTCCCACTGGGCACTTCTTCATAAAACCACCATACCAAATCTGAGGATATAGCATATCTACCTAATCTATAGAACAGGCACAAAGAGGCAGCCAAAATGGGGGGGGGGGCAAATAAACATGCTCCAAATGTAAAAAGGGAGAAAACTTTCCAGAAAAAAAGCTAAGTAAAAAGGAGGTAAGCAATTTACAAGATATTAAGTTTGAAAAAATGGTTATAAAGAGGCTCAAGAAACTTAGTGGAACTTCAACAACATGAATAAAGACATAGAAATTATTTAAAAAGTCAGAAACAAAGAATAAATTATCTTTAATAAAGAATGTACTACGAGAAATAAACAGTAGGTTGGATTAAGCAAAGGATCAAATCAGAGATTTGGAATACAAGGTAGCAGAAAACACCCAATCAAAGCAGAAAAAAGAAAAAAAATAAAGAAGATAATTAATGGGACCTTGGGACAACATGAAATGTAAAAACATCTGTATCATAGGGGTACCAGAAGGAGAAGATAGAAATCAAGGGATTGAGAACCTATTTGAAGAAATAATAACTAAAAATGTTCTTAAATTGGTGAAGAAAAAAGATACAGAGAAAATCCAGAGAGCCCCAAAAGAGATGAATACAAGGAGGCCAACACCAATACACATCATAATTAAAATGGCAAAAAGTTAAGATAAAGAGAGAATCTTAAAAGATGCTTAAGAAAGGCAGTTAATTACCTACAAGAGAGCTTCAGTCAGTGGTACACAACCTAGTCCCTACCACCCACTAGTGGGCGTTCTAGCTTTCATGGTGGGCAGTAGTGGAACAACCAAAGTATAAATACAAAGATAGATTTAACTATAGCAAGTTGTTTATAAAGATTTATTTTGCCAATCTTAGCAAAAATCCGACATATAGTACTTGGTAAGTAATTATTATTATATGCTTTAACTTGCTATAACTCTGCTTTATAAATTTTAAAAAGTAAAGTTACTTCTCTACTTTTTTTTTTATTTTATTTTTATTTTATAATTTTATTTTTTTAATGGGGTGACATCAATAAATCAGGATACATATGTTCAAAGATAACAAGTCCAGGTTATTTTGTCGTTCAATTATGTTGCATACCCACCACCCAAAGTCAGATTGTCTTCTGTCACCTTCTATCTTGTTTTCTTTGTGCCCCTCCCCACCCCTTTTCCCTCTCCCATTCCCCCCTCCCCCCCGTAACCACCACACTCTTATCAATGTCTCTTAGTTTCACTATTACGTCCCACCTACGTATGGAATAATATAGTTCCTGTTTTTTTCTGATTTACTTATTTCGCTTCGTATCATGTTATCAAGATCCCACCATTTTGCTGTAAATGTTCCAATGTCATCATTTCTTATGGCTGAGTAGTACTTCTCTACTTTTTAAATCACTATTACTGTGGAACTGGTGGGCAGTTAGAAAATTTTACTAACAGAGATACAAAAGTGGGCAGTATGTTTAAAAAGGTTGACTACCCCTGAATTAGATTGTCACCTCATTTCTCAACAAAAACATTTCAACCCAGAAAAGATTGGCATGAAATGTTCAAAGTGATAAAAACAAAGACGTTTACAGTTAAGACTAATTTACACGTCAAGGTTTTTCATGAAAAATTGAAGAGGAAAAGAAGAGCTTCCTAGACAAAATAAATTGTGAAGTCCAATGAAATATCTTGTTTTGTTAAGCAAATGAATTTGCAGCCATATTTGACAAATTTTTTTTAGGTTTTAATTTTTAAGGGATTGTGAGCACATTTCTGGTTAATTTTTACTTAAGTTATTCCCCACGCCAACGCATTAGAGCTGCTTCTTGCCTTACCATATGTTCCTATGCTACTGTTTCAAAAGCTAGTCACATTATTTTCTTTTTGTTTTTTATTTTTTGAAGATTTTATTTATTGATTTATTTTAGAGAGGAAAGCGAGAGAGAGAGAGAGAAAGGGGAGGAGGAGAGGGAAGCATCAACTCATAGTTGCTTCTTCTATGTGTCTTGACTGGGGAAACCCAGGGTTTCAAGCTAGCAATCTCAGCATTCCAGGTCGAAACTTTATTCATCGTGTCACCACGGGTCAGGCAGGTTTTTCTTCTTTAATAGGAGGCCATGTGCAAGAAAGATGCTTATAAGCTCAGAGGTTACAAGTGTTTTCAGACCTGGAAGTTGACATGATGTTTATAAATGACCTGTAGCTGCTTTAACTTAGGATAGACAGAAGACATGGTAGTTGATGTCTCCCACTCTGTGATCAGCTCTCTGTGCAGTTGGCATCCCTGTAACATCTATTGAAATAATTGGCATCTGCTGTTTGAACGGGACAACCAAGTCTGGGAAATCCCAAACACAGAAAACTGTCAGTTGGCAGTGCCGGTCCTTTTAACCTCTTCAGTTAACTGGTACTGCACATTGTAAGGGTTTTCCCAAATGACATGAAGTGATTCCCCAAGAGTTTTCTCCTCTTTTACAGGTAGCCAAGATGATGCAATATATAGCTAGTAAGCCCATTTCCACAGTACATTAGGAATGTATCAAAGCAAAACAAACAGATTTTCAACCAAAATGAAAGAATCTAAGGGAAATTTCATGACCGTTCCTTGCTTTCTGTCTCACATAGTGATTTATAATGTGCAGGTATTTCCGTGAGCTCATATTATATTTATGTTATATATTATTTTGCTCTTTTTTTATCCCAGAAAACAATAACAAAATTCTTTTATTTCTGTAAAGCAATAACTACTGCTTTGCTGCGTATAGAACTGGATCAAATTGTAGCACCTCATTTTGGGGGTTTTAATTTTGTGTACCTTACTCTGGAGAAAAATATTGAAAAGCTGAAGGGCCACAGATTTAAATGCAATTTTCTGCTGGAGAAATCTCATTTTCATTTCAGAAAAACAATAGCATAATCTCATCTATTGATAAACTTTATTGCCAAGTTTGTCATTTACTTATGTTAATGTCCTTACAAATATCAGCAATTTAACTTGACTAATTACTTTAAGGGGAAAGGGGGCAGTAAGAAGAAATCCATAAAACAAGTGATTTGGCTGCTGTTGTTTTTTGTTTGTTTGTTTGTTTTTTTATGTAAGAGGACTGTCTTTGCTATCTCCTTTCTTTTCCCTTTTGGAAAATTCATTTTCTGTGATGGAGTTTGATGTGGACTGAGGGTTTTTGCAGATGTCAATGCAGAAAGATTCCCACAGAAGGTATTTACCACAAGGGGAATCACCGCGAGCCCAGAAAGTGGGATGCCTCATATGCTCCCACTTCCCAAGCCCCTCCTTTTGCCTCCTACCCAGACTCACCCCTGGTGGTTTCTTTTGTCTTCAGACCATCACTAGGGGCAAATGTAGGTAATTACACATACCTCACAAACAGTTTTATTTTGACTGTTTTGATGAAAGCATTGAGGTTCTATCACATGTGTTGGCAAACAACAGCTCAGGGGGTCAAACCTACCTCACTGCTTGTTTCAATTAGATAATACAGAACACTGATTTTTTTTGTGTGTGTGTATTTTTATGAAGCTGGAAACGGGGAGAGACTCCCGCATGCGCCCGACCGGGATCCACCCAGCACGCCCACCAGGGGGCGATGCTCTGCCCTTCCAGGGCGTCGCTCTGCCTCAACCAGAGCCACTCTAGCGCCTGGGGCAGAGGCCAAGGAGCCATCCCCAGCACCTGGGCCATCTTTGCTCCAATGGAGCCTCGGCTGCGGGAGGGGAAGAGAGAGACAGAGAGGAAGGAGAGGGAGAGGGGTGGAGAACCAGATGGGCACTTCTCCTATGTGCCCTGGCCGGGAATCGAACCCGGGACCTCTGCACGCCAGGCCGACGCTCTACCACTGAGCCAAACGGCCAGGGCCCAGAACACTGATTTTTAAAACCAATTGAGTAAAATGTTATTTCCCGAAAAAGAATTTCATTCTCCTTATTTGTAAGCTTACATCATCAAAAAAGATTTTTTTGATTCAATTGTCATTATTACATTTTGAATGCATTATTACAAACTTGACAGCTTAAATCAACCCCCATTTAATACCCCACAGTTCTGTATGCCAGAAGCCTGGGTATGTTTAGCTAAGTTGTCTGCTCAAGATCTCACAAAGCCACAATCAAAATATTCACAAGGCTAAACTCTTGTCTAGAAACTCTGAAGAGTAATCTATCTCCAAGTTTTTACATTTTGGGCCAAATTCAATTGTTTTTAGTTGTAGGACTGAGGTGCCTTAGGCTCCTTGTAGACTGTCAACCAGGAGCTTTTCTCAGAGGCAACACATATAGTTCCTTACCATGGTCTTTCTCCATTTCAGCAACAAAGCTCATTGCCTGTGTTCAATCCTTGCTGTCCTAATCTCTCTGAATTCTTATTCTGCTACCAGCTTTAGAAAACTGTTTCAAAGAGTTTATATGATTACTTCGAACACAACTGTAAAATCTTTTTGGCCATGGAATTTAATGTAATCATGGGAATAATACCAGGAAGAAAAGGTTGTGAGGGCCCTGAAGAATTTAGCCTTCCACAACTGGATAGTAGAACTTACATATCTTCAAATTTATTATATAATTCCATATTGTTTTCTAATATGATTTAAACAACATATATACCCACCAGCAGTATGTGAGACTTCCTATTACTGTTATCATTATTTGGTACGTTTATGCTTTTTGTTTATTGTCAACTTGACAGGTATGTTTTATTATATATTTTTGGCATTTTCTCAGTCTTTGTTTTTATTTAAAATGTTTTCAAACTTCCAGAAAAGTTGGGAGACTAATACACACATTTTCTTTGCCCAAACTGTTTAAGTGTATGCCGTTGACATGATGTCCCATCATCTCCAAGTAGTTTAATTTTTCTTGTAATCAAGAACATTATCATACATTACCACATACAATAACCAAATGAAGAAAGTAACACTGACATTATAAAAAAGTAAAACTGGCCCTGGCCGGTTGGCTCAGTGGATAGAGCATTGGCCCCATGTGCTGACATCTGGGTTTTCTGTTTTTTGTTTTTGTCTTTTTTTGACATCTAGGTTTTGATCCCTGGTCAGAGAAGAATCATCTGCTCCTCTTCACCTCTCTTTTTCCATTCTCTCTGTCTTCCTTTCTCATAACCAGTTGCTCGAATGGTTTGAGCCTCAGCCCCAGGAGCTGAGGATAGCTCTATTGATTTCAGCATCAATCCCAGGCAGGGGTTGCTGGGTGGATCCCAGTCAGGGTGCATGTGGAAGTCTGTCTCTCTACTGCCCCTCTTCTCACTTAAAACAAATAAATAAAAAACTATGAACCATTATTCCTGATGAACATAAATGTAAATACTTCCAACATAATATTAGTTAATCAAATCCAAAAATATATAAAAGAAATTGTATATCATAACCATGTGGGATTTATTTCATGTATGTAGTCTGGTTCAACTTGTGAAAATCAATCAACATAATCTACTTTTAACAAGCTACAAAAAGAAAAATTCATGATTATACCAATATGATACAGGTTTAACAAAACTCAGCACAACTCATGCTTAAAAACTCTCAGCAAACTAGAGATAAAGGTAACTTGCTCAACTTGATGAAGAACATCTAAAATATGTACAGTTAAGGCCTGACCTCTGGTGGCACAGTGGGTAAAGCGTCAACCTGGAAACGCTGAGGTTGCCGGTTCAAATCTCTGGGCTTGCCTGGTCAAGGCACATATGGGAGTTGATGCTTCCAGCTCCTCCCCCTTCTCTCTGTCTCTCTATCCTCTCTAAAAATAAATTTAAAAATAAAAAAATATCTAAAAAAAAATAAAAAAAAATATGTACAGTTAATATCATACTTAATGATGAAAAACTTTAGTCTTTTCCCCTAAAATTGGGAACAATTTGAGGGGAGAATATATCACTTCTCACCTCTACTATTTAATTTCTTATAGAAATTCCATTAAGAAAAATAACACCTCTCTCTGTCTCAAAACTTATGATTATAGTAATGTCTCAGGATTCCAGGTTAATACAAATGTTAATTGCTTTCTTAGATATCAGCAATAAATAATTGCAATGGAGAATTTTTTAAAAATACCATTTTAACAACATCAAATATTCCATAAAGAAATACTTAGTTGTAAATCTAACAAAGAATATACAGGATTTAATTCAGAAAACTACAAAACTCTTGGAAAATAAATCAAAATAATTTAGCTAGAGAGATTTTATATGTTTATGGATTAGAAGACTCAAAATTAAGACATATTTTTTTCCCCAACTTGATCTATAGATTCAAAACAACTCCAAGAGAAAATTATAGTGAGGGTGCCTGCAGCCTACATGTCTCCCACACTGCTACCCTTCAGCTTATGCCAAACACAGTAGCGGTTTATGAAGTCTACCAGCCAGGCCCTAAACACCAAAAATATTGAGCCATTGTTGAATACTATCAACCAGTTACCTGGCAGTGAAAATTAGAAAATAAGATAAAAGTAATCTTGACCAGAGTTGGATTAAGGTCAGTTGAGGCCCAGGGCACACATATGAAACTTGGTGTCATTAAAAAATATATAAAGTTGGAGTTTTGTGGGGCCTTTCAGAAGTTGGGGCCCAGAACATGCCATTAAATCCGCCTTTGCCCTTGATCAATCATTGATCAAGTGAAAACACTTTAGGTATTATTTCTCTTGCTGAATGTATCTGTACCACATCTATACCTTTTATATTTTGGAGAGAGATTCAGAATTGTCTTCTTCTGGATCAGTGTGACACAATATTCACTTTTGTGAAAAAAAAAAATTTGCTATTTGGAATACAAATACATTCCATTCTGTTGGGAAAAAAATATTTACTACACATATGCATTGATCTCTTAAGAATCAAAATTCCGGAATACAGTCCTCTCTGGATGAATTCAACTCTTTTTAGCCAATTTTTTTCCCTTTATCTGAGAAATCAGGTCTTAACTTGCAGAGTCAGTTTAATCTGGGCAATGTCACTGCTTTCAATACTAACTAGCAAGAAAGCACCTCAAGTCAGAAGCACACTGAAGATAGAGAAGAAGGAATAAGTGTAGAAGAAGGTGAAATGGGAGATGATGTAGCTCCAGCAACTTGCTTCATTCCAGCTGATTCTAACCTGTATCAAAAATTCCTGTTGCTTCAGTGTTACTTCGAGAACGCTTTATAATGCTATCAGAAAATTTCATAGAAAACTTTTCTCTAGTATTCAAAAGAAGTTCTGGATTTTTTAACAAGAGTTATAAATTAGATGATACTCAGGCCTCAAAAAAAAAAAGATAAAAGAATTAAAAACGGGGAGGACATGCATATTTTTCAGAATTTTTAACGAGTTAAAAGGTGATAGATTTACAGTTGTGTGACAGAAACTTTTGACAACACTTTCTACTGTGATGTTTTATTTTATTTCAATATCCCAAGGGGCAGGTCAAATTCAAAAGTTCAAATTATGTTTTAACTAATGAACAATCACTCTCAATTGAAGATTCTACCAAATTGACTACTATCTAAAAACCCACTTGATGGAGAAAAATTTTCAAAGATGGTAGAGTATATATATATATATATATATATATATATATATATATATATATATATTAGATTTTTATTTATTCATTTTAGAGAGGTAAGAGAGAGAAAGAGAGAGAGAAGGGAGGAGGAGCAGGAAGCATCAACTCCCATATGTGCCTTGAACAGGCAAGCCCAAGGTTTTGAACCAGCGACCTCAGCGTTCCAGGTTGACGCTCCATCCGCTGCGCCACCACAGGTCAGGCAAAGCATATATGAAACACTGCAGAAAACCAAGGTTTATGGATAAATAAAGGCCACCCAAATTTTGGGAAGAAAAGAACAGCAGATATCAAGCCAACATCCTAGAGAAAGGACCCAACAAAAAGATTCCAATAGGAAATGAGGAGATAACAAGGCTTTGGAATCTCTTGCTGAATAATATGGAAACTTGTAAAATCAGAGACAAGAATAATATATGCCAATTTTGGAGGAATTCTTTGAAGAAGCCATTAAATAGGCACATGCAGAAAATATGGTTGAAAGTTCATATAAGGCTATGAACAACTCAAATTATGGTTGGAGAACCCTGAGACTATAAGCAGGGAAAAGCTCTCATTTCTTCTAGCCAACCAACCAACAGTTTAAAATTTTGCTAGGATATCTTGAAAACATGGTAATAAAGCAAGCCAAAGAATTACCACCTCCTTCTGAAGAAATAAAAAGAGTCGAGGAAGATAATGAACAATGTTTTACTGAAGGAAAAAGTCTTGATGTTGAGGAAGACAAATCCATAACAGGAGAACAATAAGAAATACTCACTAACAATTTGGGTGAGCAATGGAAGATTCCAGCTCCCTTCTTGTAAATTAAAGACTTGGAAGTGAGACAGATTGAATAGGACAGCAAAGATATAAAGATGAGAGCTAAGCAGAGAATCTGATTAATGAATTGAATAAGTCTGGATTAAGTAATCTTGCAGAAAGTCTAACTAATGACAATAAAACAGTGAGCTTATTTTTTCTTTATTAAAACTGACATAAGATTTTATTACCAAACAGAATTTGATGAAGTCCACTGTTTTTTGTAAAAAATAAACATTTCTATAACAGAAAAAAAAATTCTAGTGAGCTGTTTTGTAAATGCCATTAGGTCATTCTCAAATACAAGGGTGGGCCAAAGTAGGTTTACAGTTATAATACAAATAACACAATAATTAACTAATAATAATACAAGAATAAACTGTGTTTCACATACTCATAATACTCATAACTGTAAACCTACTTTGGCCCACCCCTGTATATGTGGAAACGAAAAGGCTCCAGAATAGTCCACACAATACCAAAAAAGAAAAACACCAGCTGAGAACTGACCCTACTTGACTTAAAGACTTACTCTATAGTTTCAGTAATGAAGACAGAATAGAATTAGTGAAAGACACATAGAGCAATGGAACAGAAGAGAAAACGTCTCCTCTCCAAATTGGCTCAAAATGTATCATAGACCTAAATAAAAAACATAAAATTTCTAGAAAAAATAAAAGGAGAAAAACCTCTGTCAACTTAAGTTTGGAGATGAGTTTTAAAATACAATGATTAAAAACTATTCATGAAATAAGAAAAGATGATAAAATGTGTAAAATAAATTATATTTGTCATAAAAAGATTCTGTTAAATATTAAAAATTTAAGTCATAAACTGGGAGAAAACATTGGCAAAACACATATCTGATAAAAGATTTTTAATCAAAACATACAATTGCTTAAACCTCAGTAATAAAAAACAAACAACCAAATTTTTAAAAGAGGGTAAAAGATCTGAATAGACATCTCAGCAAAGAAGATACACAGATGGCAAAAAAGATTATAAAAATGCTAAATATCATTTGTCATTAGACAAGTGCCAATTAAAACAATATACTACTACACACTCATTATAATGGTCAAATACAAAAACTGATAATTTTAACTGTTGACAAGGATGTGGTATCCTGTTGAAATCTCTCTTTTTTTGTTGTTGGTAGAATTGCTAAATGATATACTCATTGTAGGCAAACATTTAGTAGTTTATTTAAAAAATGAAATTTCTCCTATATAATATAACAATCACACTACTAGGTATTTTACCCAACTGATATATATATATAATGTATATCTGAAAAAAATGCATGTGAATGCTTATAGGACCTTTATTTTTAAGTTCCATATATTAGAACTGACCAATATATATTCTGAAGGTTAATGAATAAGGAAATTATGGCAGTCTTTCAATGGACTAGTTATTATTCTACAACAAAAAAAAATTAAAAATAAAAGGATGAATCTTAATTGCATATTGATAAGTAAAATAAACCAGTCTTAAAAAATTATACACTGTCTAATTCTAAGTATATGGCCTTCTAGAAAAGACAAAACTATAAAAGGGTTAACAGATCAGTTGTTGTCAAGGATCTTATCTCAACAGGTTAAATACTAAAACACAGAGAACTTAGTGTGATGGTAAAATTTTACTGTATGATACTATAATGGTGAATATAAGACATTAAACATTTGCCAAAATTATACAGCACAAAGAGTAAGCTTTTGTATGTATACAAATTTTAAAAATTTAAGATGTCTGCAGATCCCACAATGTACTGCAGAATGTGACAAATGATTCTAAAAATGTTACAAATTATGAATCATCGCTAAAGGTTGATAGGGATAAGATATTGATCTAATTAACTTTGGAATTACGTGGAGTCTAAGACTAAAAGCGTATGGAAATAGATATATATAAGCAATGTACTCGAGTTGATAAAATTATTTTTTATATGGCATAAACTAACAATTCTCAAACTATTGTATATGCATAGTGGAATTGGAAAACTAAGTACATAAATGCCAGATGGTAGGAGCCAGGTTTCTCCCTGTTGAAGTGGGAATGTGTAGGTAAGGGAGGAGGCTAGAATAATACATGTGATGACAGATTAGAGTTGAAGATATCAGTACAAACTCATGATTAGCTTAATATAGATATACAGTTACAAATTTTTATAGATATTTGTATGTATATTTAAAGGAACTAATATATACCCATACATTTGATTGATGTGTTAGCAGAAAAGGTCTATAGACAACAACACACAAATAATAATGAACACAGCTAGCATCTAGATCTTGGTTTCTAATATCATCTTCCAATGAAAGTAAAGCCTCCTTGGAAAAATGGCTGATTCTAGGGTTTATTCAGGTAATATACAAGGTAAATCTGAAGCATTTCGTAGTACCAGAAAGTAGAGGAGTTGCTCAAAAGCAAAATATCCAACTGCACATTGATAGAGATATGTCAAAGGGATACAAAAGCCAACTGAAAGAGTTCCTATGGCCAAAGTTAGGACAATTTTAGAAGCAAAATAAATTAAATAGTATGAGATTATACCTCAATGGGCAAAATACATATACATGACTCCATACTGAATAAGTAAATGATCAGTTACAGAGATAAAAAAAAAAGAGAGAAAAATAGGCAGAAGAATCACAAATAATATATGTAAATACTCTACTCTCGAGGAAAAGGAATATAATCCTCCACTCCTTAGTATAGGAATACATATTAACTTTCTTCCAATAAGTACAGAAGCACAGTATGGAAAGAGAAAAAAAGGCCATGGTCAGTTGGCTCAGTGGTAGAGCATCATCCTGGCATGTGGATGTCCGGGGTTCAATTCCCAGTCAGGGCACACAGGAGAAGCATCCATTTGCTTCTCCATCCCTTCCCCTATCCCCCTACTGCAGCTATGGCTTGATTTGTTTGAGTGCATGGCGGGGCACTGAGGATGGCTCCATGGAGCCTCTGCCTCAAGTGCTAAAAATAGCTCAGTTGCCAGCATAGCCCTAGATGGGAAAAGTATCAGCCCCAGACAGGGGTTGCCGGGTGGATCCTAGTCCGGGTGCATGCAAGAATCTGTCTCTCTATCTCCCCTCTTTTTACTTGGAAGAGAAGAAAAAAAGGAGAATGAAAAAAGAACCATTTTGCATGGAGAACCTAACAGCACTACCTTCATCAGGTGATAAAGACTGATCACATTGACAGTATATACAGGAGGTCCTCAGGTTGAGACAGTCTCAACATACAATGTTTTAAGTTTATGATGCTCACTCCTGTAAAAACTTTAAAAAATTAAGCTATGAGTGTTTCGGCTTATGCTGTTAGCATCATACTTACGGACTACGTGGGCGAATTAGTTTGGTTGCACACGGTGGAAGAATGTGCAGTAACGTGGTGTCTGAGTGAGGGAGTTGACGTCCCCAGTACACATACCTATGTCATTTTGCACTGTTAAAAGCACAAGTGTTCTGTTTGTGATAGGCAAGGGTGTGTTTTGATTTATACCAATATTCGGGTTACGTCACTGTAGTAGAAACGGAACTATGTTATAACCTGAAGACCCCCTGTACCCTTGGTATTATATGATAAAAATGGCCCTTTCCCTTTGAAGTCTTCATCCCCCAAACCCGTAACCACTAAGCCCTTAGTCTAATTAAAAACAAACAAACAACCCATCAAATCTCAAAGGAGGAACAACTTACAAAATACCTGATCAGTATTCCTTAAAACTCATCAAAAACAAAATCTGAGAAACTGTCAGTGAAAAGGAGCCTGAGGAGATGAAACAAATGTGATGTATCATGGATAGGATGCTGAAACAAACAGAAAAGGACAGGAGGTAAAAGTTAATAAAACCCGAATTCTATGACTTTAGTTAAAAACAGTGCATTCATCTTGGCTTATTAATTGTCACAATTGTAAGAAATATATTATACTAATTTCACATGTTTCTAAAAAAGAAGGAAATTGGGTTTGAAGTATGTGTTACCTATGCTAGAAAAAGTAAAAGCTCACCAGGTATACGTAGGGAAGGAATCATACTAGGCAGAGAGCATTGCTTTTTGAGAATTTGCCTTATAAACTTGTTCCTAATGATATATAATGCCTTCTTTCTTGAATGGGAAACTTTAATGGGAAAAACTTGCACTGGGACTATTGGGACTTACAGATGTAGAATTGTTTCTAAGACTCTCCCTTGAAATTATACCATGGTTTGTTTTTTTTAACCAGATTTATAAAAGTGGATGCTTGCACTCATCTGTATAAGAAATATCTGTTATACTTGTTAAGATTCAGGTGCTTGGTTTGCCAACAGTTTTTCTGAATCATACTCTCCAGGGTTCTTTCTCTTTTAAAACACTGGATATCATCCAAGGCTGTCCATTGGTCTACGCAGATTTAAAAATAGTGATGTCTAGATCCCAACCCAAGAAAGGCTGGTTTAATTTGTCTGGAGTGTGACCTGAGCATTGGTTCTTTTTTAACACTCCACAGATAATAATAATGCACAGCTAAGGTTAAGAACAACTTTTTTAAATAGCTCCCAAGGTGGTTTTTATGCATATAAAATTTGAGAACCACTGCTTTTAACTAATTCTTAAGCTGCCTTTCCTGAACAAGGTGACCTTGATAAATCTGCTCCATCTGGCCTCATAACAAACGCTAAATGACTTCCAAGATTTAAATTGCAATTCTGGAACCCAAGCTACCTGATTTAGTCAAATGCATTCCCACGTTAAGAGTCTGATTTGAGTATACTGGGTTTTTAACTAGATTCTAGATAATAATTGCTAATATATCTCACAGGCCTTTTTCAGCTTTTTAGCTGTCTTTCCCTGACTCCCCTGGTTTGGCAGTCACCTACTCCATATTAACAACTGGTTCCCAGACCCTGGAATTGCAGCCCACAGCTTGGATTCCAGTCAGTTCTAGCTCTTTCCTTTTTTATTCCACTCTGCCTCTCTTTCTTTACTGAATATATTGGTGTAGCATTGATTAATAAAATTATACAAGTTTCAGGTGTACAATTCTATAATACATTATCTGCACAATGTATTTTGTGTTCACCACCCCAAGTCAAGACTCCTTTCATCACCATTTATCCCCTATTTACCCTCTTCTACCTTGCCCTAAGCCCTTTTCCCTCTGGTAATCACCATCCTGTCCTTTGTGTCTATGAGGTGGTTTTTTTTGCTTAATCTATTCACCTTTTTCACTTAACCGCTGTGTTTCCTGGACTTCTGCGATTTTTCCTTCATCAGTTAGAAAATTTTTTAGCAATTATGTTTTCTCAAATAGGTTTTCAATCCTCTGCTCTCTCCTGTTTCTTCCTGGTACCGCTCTCAAACGGATCTTGTTATGTTTCATGTTGTCCTAAATGTTTCTTAAATTAACATCATTAAAAAAATGTTTTTTGGATGCTTTGATTGGGTGCTTTCTGCTACCTTGTCTTCCAAATTGTTGATTTGATCCTCTGCTCCATCCAACCTATTGTTTATTCTTTATAGTTTACTCTTTATTTCAGATATTGTATTTTTCACTTCTGACTTTTTCTTAATGGCTTTTAAGTCCTTTCTCATGTTGCTGAATTTCTCACTAAGATTCTTGAACATCTTTATAACCAATTTTTGATCTCTATATCTAGCAAATTTCTTGCCTAAATTTTATTTAGCTCTTTTTCTGGAGAATTCTTCTGTTTTTTCATTTGGGATATGTTTTTTTTGTCTTTCCATTTTAGCTGCCTCTTTATGTTTGTTTCTATGTATTAGGTAGATCTCCTTATGTCTCTCAGCCCTGGTAGTTGCCCTTACATAGTAGGTGTCCTGTGGGACCCAGTGGTGCAGTATCCTTGATCACCTTAGCTGAGTGCTCCAGAAATTTTCGTTGTATGTGTCATGTAAGCCCTCCTGTTGTAATTGAGTCTTGATTGCTTTTGGCCTGTTAATTCCTGACATTGACTCTCAGTGTCAATCCCGACCACAGTGTCTGAGCTGCTGTGCAGGTACTGACCAGTGGAACAGAATTTGCTTCAGCAGGATTTGGTCCCTGCTAAGATTTTCCTTGGATAAGGCCACTTGTGAAGTCAATTGGAACCTATCCTGATTTTGTGTAAAGCTGACCCATAGGTGTGTCTGTTCTGGTGCCTTTGGGGAGATACTCTGGTGCAGGTCAGTGTCAGGTACTGCCTGTGACTGGCCCTGGGCAACCTGTCTGGAGATACAAAGTGGTCCACAGTTGTGGCTGCCTCTGCTGGGCCTCGTTGTACATTGAAAGGACCACACTGTGCACCAAGGCCAGCTTCCTTCATCACACGCTTAGTTTCAACAAATTCCTGCATCTGTGGCTCTCCGGAATCAGTCCTAAAGGTATTGGAGAGTCTGAATAAAGCTTCCAAATGCCAACAGAACACTCATTTGTGTTACTGCAGTCCATTCAATACTCTTACCTACATTCTCTATCTGTCAAAGTGATTCCATGTCTGAGTAGATTGGTTAAGTCCACAAAATAGGTAATATTGTGAATTGATTTCTCACTATACAACATCTATTATTCTATTAAAGGCTGAAAGTCAAGATATAAAAAAGGTTAAAATCCATGAAACAACTTCAATAACTAGAAACTGAATGTGGATTTAAGTCAAGATAGTCATTCTATAGCACCACAGTAAGTCAGAGGTGGGTGGAGGAGGAGGGTATAGAGGGATATATGTCTTTATTTTTTTTACCATGACAGAGAGAGAGAGAGACCGACAGGGATAGACAGATGGAAAGGGAGAGAAATGAGAAGCATCAACTTGTTGTGGCACTTTACTTGTTTACTGATTGCTTTCTCAATATGTGCCTTGACTGGGGGGCTCCAGCTGAGCTAGTGAACCCTTGCTCCAGCCAATGACCTTGAGATTAAACCAGAAGCCTTAGGCTTCATTCCAGAAATCTTTGGGTTTAAGCCAATGACCATGGGGTCATCATGTCTATAATCTTGCACTCAAGCTAGTGAACACATGCTTAAGCCTGTGACCTCAGGTTTCATAACTGGGTACTCAGCATCCAGGTAGATGCTCTACCCACTATGCCAGTGATTGGTCAGGCTTTTTTTTTTTAAACTAATGAAAACAGTGTTTCCAATTATTTTAAATATATTTATTTATTGATATTAGAGATAGAAACATTGATTTTTTTCTTTGACTTATTAATGCATCCATTACTTGCTTTTAGTATATGCCCTTACCAGGGATCAAACCTGAAAAATAAGGATATCAGGATGATGCTCTAATCAACAGAACTACCTGGCTGGGACCAGTTATTAAAATTTATTATCGCCCTGGCCAGTTGGCTCAGCGGTAGAGCGTCGTCCCTGCATGTGGAAATCCCAGGTTCGATTCCCAGCTAGGGCACACAGGAGAAGTGCCCATCTGCTTCTCCACCCTTCCCCTTTCCTTTTTTTCTCTCTCTCTCTTCCCCTCCCACAGCCAAGGTTTCATTAGAGCAGAGTTGTCCAAGGCACTGAGGATGGCTCCGATTGCAGCAGAGTAACGTCCCAGAGGGTTGCAGCATTGTTCCCTGGTGGGCATGCCGAGTGGATACTGGTTGGGTGTGTATGGGAGTCTGTCTGTCTGTGTTTCCCCTGCTTCTTATTTTGAAAAAATACAAATAATAATAATAATAAAGAAAAAAATTATTATCATGCATGTGCACCATCTGAGCTTCTTTGATCCTAAATAAAAACAGATTTCTTTGAGACCCTAAGATGTATTGAAACCTATAACATAAGCATTCTTTTGAGGACTTGCATAGTTTGTCTCATTCAATCCTCCAAAAACACAGTAAGGGAAGTACTGTCACTACCTCTGTTTTATTATGAAGCAACTAAAGTGCATAGACCTTGACAACCTTTCATAGCAGAGTGGAGCTCAAATAGGGAACCTGGTATACCACCCGTAGGGCCTCTCTGAGTTCCCCTCAGGGCATTCATAGTAAAGTTAGGCTTCTTCCTACTCTATGCCCTTTCTTAAAATCTCCTGAAAATGTGACATTTCCCTCCAATGCTGTAAGTACTATGACATCCCTATACATATCTACTGCACCTTTTGTTATGGCATAGTACCAAACATATTAAGCTTTTCAAAGTGTAAGCTTTTAAAAACAATGAAAAGATGAAAACAGATAAATGAAAGAATGAATATGAGAAACAGTTATTTTCAGTTTATATGGAAGATTTATGTATGTATAGATTTAGAGCCTCAAAAATTTATATAGTCACTCTTTGGCCAGTGAAGACTTTGGCCACCTGTCCTACTCTTTCACTTAGTGACATACACTGAGGTTGCCTGGTGCACCTGATATGACATCGTGATATTTTTGGAGGATTCCTTTGCTGAATTAACTCTACATCTAGCTCTTGGGATTACTGTGGCATGATTGTTTATCATGTTTGGAAGCTTTGGCACAAATAGCAGTCAAATAGCAAAATATATAAACAAACAAAACAGGTGTGTTTGGAATGTCTGCCAAGATAAACTTTATTAAACATACACTAAAAACATGATATGGCCTGACCAGGCAGTGGCACAGTGGATAAAGCATTGGACTGGGATGCCGAGGACTCAGGTTCGAGACCTTGAGGTCGCCAGCTTGAGTGCAGGCTTATCTGGCTTGAGCAAAAAAAAAAAAAAAAAAAAAAAAAAAGGCTCACTAGCTTGGACCCAAGGTTGCTGGCTCGAGCAAGGGGTCACTCGGTCTGCTGAAGGCCCATGGTCAAGGCACATATGAGATAGCAATCAATGAACAACTAAGATGCTACAATGAAGAATTGATACTTTTCATCTCTCCGTTTCTGACTGTTCCTATCTCTTTCTCTCTCTGTCACTGTAAAAAAAAAAGAACATGATATGTATGTCCTTTCCCTTTATAACAAATTTTGCTATATGTGCATCTAAAAAATAAAATAGGACAGTAAACGCCAATAGAATTTAAGTCAGTGCATGACAATATTCGTTATGTAGTCATCAAGTTAAACCATTAGTTTTATATTTTCTATTATTTATTTATTTATTCATGGACCATTTTAAGCATAAAGGTTACATGGCCAGATGTAGTTTACAAAAGTATAAGAGATAAGTAAATGGCAGAGGTAAGCATCATTTAGACATTATTCAGCAAGTAATTAATGAGTTGCAATTAAAAAGTTTTTAGGCAGGGTAGTCACACACTAAAATCTATACTTTTTCCCCCTCAGTTTTCCAAGACAGACTCTTCAGAAAGAGTGTGTGAAGGCAAAAGAGAAAATTGCTGATGGAAACATGATGCATACGCATTATAAAATTTTTAAAAGGCTCCTTTCTTCCCTGATGTGAAGTGCCTAACTTTCCAACAATTGCAAATAATTTTAGTCTCAAGTGCCCTCCAGGGTAAAGTGCTGCAGCTAACAATACAGCCTGTGGAGACCAAAGGACAACAATTTATCACTTACTGATCCAAGAGGTACATAGAGGTTATAATCAATCTGTTCCTTTCAGCACACTCCAGGACATTAGAATTTATCCCCAATGGGAATACACTGCAGAATGACTGCTCTTTAAACATGAGCTACGATTTCATCTAGAAATAAAAGAAACTGCAAGAAGGATGCGGAGTGAGTGTAAGTATAAATACATTTTAATTATTATAGCATGAATGTATTTATCAATAGATGTGTTCAGATATGTGTTGTAGCATAACACAAAGAGGAACTGGTTTTCTTTGCCTCAAATATAAAATAATCGCATAGTCAATGGCCAACTCTAATGAGGAAAAAAATTTTATTATATTCACAAACATCCTCAATTTTGGTATTCTCTTTTATTGTAGTTATAAGATATACATTGAGAATACTGACAGAATAAAAAAACCCCATCCATCCTATTATTTTTATCACTTTTTTCACCAGTTCCTATATCTTAGAGTATACTATTAACTAAATTTTTTAAAAATTTTGTTTCAATCTTGTTTCACTGTGGAATGATTTTACTGTTTGTTTCACACTGTTTAAAATACAATTTATTTTAAGTAATCATTTTGGGGGATTCTCCTTTTTTTTAATTTCTCTCATTTCCCTTCCCCTTTTAAAAAATCTGAAATTTATAAAATAAAGAGGCTCAGGAATCACATGAAAGAGAAGGTTAGAATAAATCAGGGAGGATAAGCAGAATGGAAAACCAGAGTTGGAAGCATGCAACAAGTACCTATCCCATGTAGCAGGGCACAGGGAGCTGCAATACCTCTGAAGGATTTGAAAGAAATCACCTTAGCTAGTGTCAGTGGACTCCAATCCTGGATTGTCAATCCTGGACTCCAAGCCTTGAAAGTCAGACAGAGATATAGACCAAATGGGTCAAAAAATAATCAACGCAAGAAAGCAATCATTTTTGGCAGTTATAGTGAAAAAGAGTTATCAAATGAGACCGAACCAGGAACTTTGATCTAAACAATTCTGGTTTTGAGGAGATACAACCTGAATTTTGCTTTAGAGTTAGTTGTCTCTAAGAAAGTAAATGGAGACAGCTATAGGGATAATGCACCTCAAAGTTTTACATGAATCTCCAATTGCCTGGAGATTTTGTTAAAATGCACATTCTGATTTGTGATGTGTGGAGTGAATTTGAGGCTCTGATTAATAATTTCCCAAGACAAAATCAATGCATCAGACTTTGAATAACAATGCTCACTAAGAAGATACATTTTCTTTTCAGGGGTTTAGTAAAGAGGTAGATAATATATTCTAAAGCTCAGATAATCAAACCATTTCTTAAAATTATAAAAAAATTATAAATCTACTTATATGTTTGCCTTTAATTTGTCCAAGAGGAAGTGGAATTAATACTTATTGATAACATTGTTATCACTATCATTTTTATTACATTTATTGGGATGACATTTGTTAATAAGTTCATGTAAGTTTCAAGTGTACAATTCTGTAATACATTATCTGTATATTGCATTTTGTGCTCACCACCCAAAGTTTAGTCTTCTTCCATCACCACATGTTTGACTCCCTTTATGGTCTTCAAATTCTCCCATCCCCATACCCTCTGGTAACCATCACACTATTATCTGTGTCAATGAGTATTTATGTTTGTTGCTTGCTGTTTTAATTTATTTTAGAGATTAGACAGATAGAGAGAGAAGGGGGGAGGAGCAAGAAGCATCAACTCCCATAAGTGCCTTGACCTAGCAAGCCCAGGGTTTTGAACCACTGACCTCAGAGTTCTAGGTTGACATTTTATCCACTGTGCCACCATGGGTCAGGCTGTTGCTTTATGTTTTATGTTGTTGTTTTTTTTATTTTTTTTAATAATTTTATTTTTTTAATGGGGTGACATCAATAAATCAAGATACATATATTCAAAGATAACATATCCAGGTTGTCTTGTCTCTCAATTATGTTGCATACCCCTCACCAAAAGTCAGATTGTCCTCTGTCACCTTCTATCTAGTTTTCTTTGTGCCACTCCCCCTCCCCTTTCCCTCTCCCTCTCCCCCCTCCCCCCGTAACCACCACACTCTTATCAATGTCTCTTAGTCTCACTTTTATGTCCCACCTACGTATGGAATAATGCAGTTCCTGTTTTTTTCTGATTTACTTATTTCACTTCATATAATGTTATCAAGATCTCACCATTTTGCTGTAAATGATCCGATGTCATCATTTCTTATGGCTGAGTAGTATTCTATAGTGTATATGTGCCACATCTTCTTTATCCAGTCATCTATTGATGGGCTTTTTGGTGGTTTCCATGTCCTGGCCACAGTGAACAATGCTGCAATGAACATGGGGCTGCATGTGTCTTTACGTATCAATGTTTCTGAGTTTTTGAGGTATATACCCAGTAGAGGGATTGCTGGGTCATAAGGTAGTTCTATTTGCAGTTTTTTGAGGAACCACCATACTTTCTTCCATAATGGTATTACTACTGTACATTCCCACCAACAGTGTGTGAGGGTTCCTTTTTCTCCACAGCCTCTCCAACATTTGCTATTACCTGTCTTGTTAATAATAGCTAATCGAACAGGTGTGAGGTGGTATCTCATTGCCGTTTTGACTTGCATTTCTCTAATAACTAAAGAAGATGAGCATCTTTTCATATATCTGTTGGCCATTTGTATTTCTTCCTGGGAGAAGTGTCTGTTCATGTCTTCTTCCCATTTTTTTATTGGATTATTTGTTTGTTTGTTGTTGAGTTTTATGAGTTCTTTGTATATTTTGGATATTAGGCCCTTATCTGAGCTGTTGTTTGAAAATATCATTTCCCATTTACTTGGCTTTCTGTTTATTTTGTTATCAGTTTCTCTTGTTGAGCAAAAACTTCTTAGTCTGATGTAGCCCCATTCATTAATTTTTGCCTTCACTTCTCTTCCTTTGGAGTCCAGTTCATATAATGTTCTTTAAAACCCAGGTCCATGAGTTTAGTACCTATGTCTTCTTCTATGTACTTAATTGTTGCAGGTCTTATGTTTAGATCTTTGATCCATTTTGAGTTAATTTTAGTACAGGGGGCAAACTGTAGTCCAGTTTCATTCTTTTGCATGTGGCTTTCCAGTTTTCCCGCACCATTTATTAAAGAGGCTTTATTTTCTCCATTGTGTGTTGTTGGCCCTTTTATCAAAAATTATTTGAATATATATATATATATATATATATATATATATATATATATATATATATATATGGTTTTATTTCTGGGTTTTCTATTCTGTTCCATTGGTCTGAGTGTCTATTTTTCTGCCAATACCATGCTGTTTTGATTGTCGTGGCCCTATAATATAGTTTGAAGTCAGGTATTGTAATGCCCCCAGCTTCATTCTTTTTCTTTAGGATTGCTTTGGCAATTCGGGGTTTTTTATAGTTCCATATAAATCTGATGATTTTTTGCTCCATTTCTTTAAAAAATGTCATTGGAATTTTGATAGGAATTGCATTAAATTTGTATATTGCTTTGGGTAATATGGCCATCTTGATTATATTTATTCTTCCTAACCAAGAACAAAGAATATTCTTCCATCTCATTATATCTTTTTTGATTTCCCTTAACAATGGTTTATAGTTTTCATTATATAAGTCCTTTACATTCTTTGTTATGTTTATTCCTAAGTATTTTATTTTTTTTGTTGCAATCGTGAAGGGGATTATTCTTTTGAGTTCATTCTCAATTGTTTCATTGTTGGCATATAGAAAGGCTATTGACTTGTGTATGTTAATTTTGTATCCTGTGACCTTACTGTGTTGGCTTATTGTTTCTAGTAGTCTTTTTGTGGATTCTTTGGGGTTTTCGATGTATAGGATCATATCATCTGCAAAAAGTGATACCTTTACTTCTTTTCTGATATGAATGCCTTTTATTTCTTTGTCTTATCTGATTGCTCTGGCTAGAACCTCTAGTACCACATTAAATAAGAGTGGAGAGAGTGGACAACCTTGTCTTGTTCTTGATTTAAGGGGGAAAGCCTTCAGTTTTGTGCCATATAATATGATGTTAGCTGATGGTTTATCATATATGGCCTTTATCATGTTGAGATATTTTCCTTCTATACCCATTTTGTTGAGAGTCTTAAACATAAAATTGTGTTGTATTTTATCAAAAGCCTTTTTGGTGTCTATTGATAATAAGATCATGTGGTTTTTGTTCTTTGTTTTGTTGATATGGTGTATTACGTTAACTATTTTACATATGTTGAACCATCCTTGAGATTCTGGGATGAATCCCACTTGATCATGATGTATTATTTTTTAATATGTTGTTGTATTCAATTTGCTAGTATTTTGTTTAGTATTTTAGCATCTGTATTCATTAGAGATATTGGTCTGTAATTTTCTTTTTTTATGCCATCTCTGCCTGGTTTTGGTATGAGGGTTATGTTGGCCTCATAAAATGTGTTTTTGTGGCCCAACATATGGTGAATTCTTGAGAATGATCCATATACACTGGAGAAAAATGTATACTCAGTCACTTTGGGATGAAATGTCCTGTAGATGTCTATCATATCCAGGTGCTCTAGTGTTTTGTTTAAGGCCACTATATCTTTGTTGATTCTCTGTTTGGATGACCGATCTAGAGCATTCAGTGGTGTATTGAGGTCTCCAAGTATGATTGTATTTTTGTCAGTTTTTGTTTTAAGGTCAATAAGTAGCTGTCTTATTTATTTTGGTGCTCCTTGGTTTGGTGCATATATATTAAGAATTGTTATGTCTTCTTGATTCAGTGTCCCCTTAAGCCATTATGAAATGGCCATTTTTGTCTCTGAGTACTTTTGCTGTCTTGTAGTCAGCATTATCAGATATGAGTATTGCTACGCCTGCTTTTTTTTGGATATTATTTGCTTGGAGTATTGTTTTCTAGCCTTTCACTTTGAATTTGTTTTTGTCCTTGTTACTTAGATGAGTTTCCTGTAGGCAGCATATAGTTGGATTTTCTTTTTTAATCCATTCTGCTACTCTGTGCCTTTTTATTGATGAGTTTAATCAGTTTACATTTAGTGTAATTATTGACACTTGTGAGTTCCCTATTGCCATTTTACAGATTGCTTTCTGTTAGTTTTGTGTTTTGTTTGATCCTTCTCTTTTGTTTTTTTATCTTTTGTTTTTGTTTGGTTGTATTCCATACATCTTTCCTCTGTTGCTATCTTTTTTAAATCATGTGCTTCTGTGGTGGTTTTTTCAATGGTGGTTACCTTTAAGTAATGAAAAGGGTTCCTACCCTGTTCATTGTAGTGCACTATTTTGTGAGTACTTTTGCACTCCATCGTCCTTTGCTACTGTTAATCTCCATCCTCTCCCCCCCTTTCTTTTTGTTGTTGTCACAGTTTAAATTTGGTTTTATTGTGTTCTTCTTGGAGCTTCTACTTGTGTTTTTTTGTTTGTTTGGTTTTTTTTTTTGTCTTTTGTATCTGATTGGAGAACCCCCTTTAGTAATTCCTGGAGTGGGGATTTTCTGATGATACATTCCCTCATCTTTTCTATGTCTATAAATGCTTTTATTTCTCCTTCATATTTGAAGGATAGCTTTGATGGGTATAGTATTCATGGCTGCAAGTTCCTCTCTTTCAGGACTTTTAATATTGGGGTCTACTCTCTTCTAGCTTGTAGAGTTTCTGTTGAGAAATCTGATGATAATCTAATGGGCCTTCCTTTATATGTTGCATTCTTCTTTTCCCTGGCTGCCTTGAGAATTTTTTCTTTGCCATTGGTTTGTGCCAATTTCTTATGATGTGCTTTAGAGTAGGTTTGTTGGGGTTAAGAAAACTCAGTGTCTGTTTACTTCTTGAATTTAAGGCTTTAGTTCTTTCCAGAGTCTTGGGAAGTTCTCATCTATTATTTGTTTGAGTATGTTCTCCATTCCATTTTCTCTCTCTTCTCCCTCTGATATACCTATTATTCTTATGTTATTCTTTTTGATGGAGTCAGATAATTCCTGTAGGGCTATCTCATTTTATTTAAATTTTTGAGTCTCTTTCTTCTTCTCTCTGTTGTGCCTCAAGTTGCTTGTCTTCTATTTCACTAATCCTCTCTTCTATCTGGCCTGTTCTATTAGCTAAGCTTGTTACCTCATTTTTGAGCTTGTGAATTGAGTTTTTTATCTCTGTTTGATTTGTTTTTATAGTTTCAATTTCCTTGGTAATATATTCTTTGTGTTCATTGAGTTGTTTTCTGACCTCCCTAAATTGCCTTTCTGTGTTTTCTTGTATATCTCTGAGCATATTTAGGATTTCTATTTTAAATTCTCTATATTTTAAGTCCAAGGTTTCCAATATATTAAATTTTTTCTCCATAGATTTTTCCTCATCTATCTGTGTTACCTTTCTTTCTTTTGTATCCATGATATTTGAATTTCTCTTCCTTAATGGCATCTGAGGGTGGTTTTGTTGATAGTATTAATGAGATTTAATAAAGAATAAAAAGTTAAAAAAATAACTTGTGAATAACTCTTGCCCACTCTCCGTGCTTGCCGACCAGGATATCAGGCTGTCCGCCTCACACTTTGAGTGAAACCCCGCCCACACGAAAAAGTTCCAGCATTGGAATTGGCTCTCTCTCTCTCCCTCCCCATGCACAGCTTTTTCAGGGTGCTGGGACAGGCTGGAGGTTCGCTTTCGGCCTACACAAAGGCCCCTGTCTCTGCCCCTCCATGGGAAGGAATCTCTTGCCCACTATCTGTGTGCTGACCAGGAGATAGAGGAAAATGGCTGCCCCACTTGTCTTTCTTTGTCTGGGTTTGGCGCGAATGTTAGCTTGTATTGCCTGGGTTGCCACAGGCACAGTTTTTCCTCGGCTTGGATATCTGTGCCACAGCATGGTTCAGCCGTTTGTGCCGCGGCCTGGATCTATTCACCGCCTTTGCCTGCCTTAGTTTCTATACCCTCAGTTCCCAGTGAAAGCCGCCCTATTTAGGTTAGTGAGGAAGGCGGAGCATTTCTTACTCCCTATTTCCTTCGGGATTTGATTATATATTTAGCCAATTTTTCGCTTGACCATACCTCCGGGTGTATTGCAAAACATCTGGAGGCTCCAAGGATAGGTTTTTCTGTTTCTGGTTGAAGATCTTGTTGAGTTTTGGGGGAGATTTATTGGTATCACTTCCTACCGCACCATTACTCTGACGTCATCTCTCTGCTTTATGTTTTATATCGCACATATGAGTGAAATGATATGGTTCAACACAATAATACTTTGAAGGTTTACTTGTTTTGCTGGGAAAGAAACTAGATATTCAATGGTTAAAATTCTGCATCAGACAAGGTTATTTCTATCAGAAGAAATTTACTAATGCTTTTAAATTTTGGCAACACATTAAAGTGTCCACCAATAACCAGATTCTGGTGAGAGCTTTCATAGAAGGTGAAATCTGGGCTAAGAATCTCAGGGAAATCCTTTAACTTTCTTCAAAATGGAGCCAAATCTAGAATCAGACCATTAGATAGAACTACAATATTCTAGTTGTATACAGTCATCCCTCTCCATGTCGCGGTTCACTTTTTGTGGTCTCACAGCATCACATATTTTTAACTTGTGTATATTTAATTTTGTATCTTGGATTTTTTTCTAGGTTGCAGGATTTTGCAGAATATAGGTATTTTTATATATTTATTATTTTAATTATTTTTGCAGTTAAAAATAAGCAAAATAAGTGTGGGAAAGGTTAATAACACTGTGGGAAAGGTTTGTAAGAGTGTAGGGAGATTTTATAAAGCCTTAAAATATATATAAATAATAAAATGAAGTGTCTACTTTGCAAATTTTCACCTGTTGTGGCGGGTTCTGGAGCCCACCCCCACGATAAGTGAGGTGCCACTGTATTCACAATACAGTAAAAGCATCCTTGTATTGGAAGAATTGAATTTGCTAGACAATAAAATATTGCATTAAAAGTACATTTGTAAGGATAAATCCTCAATCATGTTATATGTCAATATATAAATATGTTATATTGTGATAGTTATATGTAAAACATTTCTCCCTCATTTGTCTCAAATTCACATCACAAAATTTAGAAGTTGATGCTCAATTTGCTATTTTTAGTAGTATTAAATATTTCCTTTTAATATTTAATGTTTTTGTCTATGAGTAATTAATTATAATATGAGTTCATAAATGCCCTGGCCTCAAGAATATAAAAAAGGATGTTGAAAAGAGCCAGTTTTTGATATGCAAAGAGATGAAGACTAAATTTCAATCTAATCTACAGAATCCAAGCAAATCAATTATTAAGTGTTGCTAAGAAATAGAGAAAAATGAGTATTTGGGATAGGTGAATACACACACACACAAACATACACACACACACACACACACACTTACACAGTATTTAGATAAGAAATAGCCAAAAAGTGAAATAACATCTGCAGTATATTATTACATTTTTGCTCAAAGTATTCTTCTTTAAAGAATTATAAATAGAGACTATAGAATTATTTAAAGAAAATTTATCTCAATAATTGGTAGACTATCGAAAAGGTAACTCCCTCTCCCACTCATATTGTCTCATCCCTGTTTACCTTCTCATTCACCTCTGCCTCCTTCCTTTCTTCCCCCAAGTTCATCAAATACTTCTGCCTAGATCCTGCCACGTGCTGAAACCAGTCCTGACAAAAATTGCCGTATAGCCCTTTCCACTCAGTACAAAGAACTCAGAACTCAGCCACTTATCCAACTTATTCCTCAAGTTAAGAATAGATACATGCATGGTAAGTGATCAATAAATACTTGCTAAAAGAATAAATGGATAGATAAATGAGCTATTCTTCAAGCATCATTTTGTTTTTGAGTTTGCTTTGCTGCCAGTTAGACCTGGAGTCCTCCAATACCCTGGAACTGACAGCCAGTTTCTTATGTTGCCCCTAAATCAGTTTTTCATTTTGTCTGCTTTTGTGTAGGACTGAAACTCACACTCAGACCCATCAAGACAATTTCTTGCTCTCTCAGTTCAAGATCTGAGGAATCAACCCTTTTAATCATTTAAGTTTAGTACTTGCCCTTTTACCCTCACCATCAGTTATCTGCAAAAGTATAAGCAGCTTATCTCCAAGTTTTCTTCCCACCTGATGGTAAGGATATGTGTAGTTTGGTTTTTTTTTTAATCCTGGTCTATATTTTACTTTCAAAGCTAATCTCAGGTCTTATTAAGTAGACTAGGACCAAGGCAGAATGGAAAAGATATAATACATCAAATAATACCCACAGATTTCAAAATCATCAATATTCACATTTGAAAACTAAGTATATAAACACATAATCTGTGTTTATTTTACCTAGACTGACTAAATAATTTTATTTTGTAGAACCTATAGTGAGAAACTGCTGGGAACATTTGAAGAGCTTTGCATGAAACAAATGGAGGAAAATTTCAGAAAGTGTCAGAGGTTATTAAATCATTAGACAAGTTTTAAGAATCTCATCCAGGATAGAAATTATAGACTGGCTCCTTTATTATGGTGAAATTTAACTATGCTATCATTAAAGTATCTGAAATGAAAGTTACTACTATTTCCTTGTCCAGCTCTAATCATAAGAGTTCATTTCCTAAGTGGCTGTTAAATGCTAAGTTTTTGTGCAGGTGCATTTGGGGGTTTGAGGTTATGTGAATGAAATTGGCAATAAAAATCATAAAGGAAGTGTAACAAAACCAACACAAACTTTACAACTTGTGGAAAATGCATTCAAATAAGTGCATTAACTGCTTTTGAAAATTTTATTACATATTTATAAGTGCAGAGAACTTTTATGAGATAGGAGACAGATGTGAAAATCTATGAGAAATGTATGGTTCTTGCTATTTCTTTTGGAGGAGGCTACCAGGTGCTTTTTCTGTAATATTCAAGATCTTTGGGATGCTTTTATTAAATCTCTTCCTCAAAAGACAGGCCAAGGTTCCCATCACTGCCATTGATTCAATAATCATTTATTTCCAAGCTTGTCTACCTTTTCCATTTCACTGTTATCATTGTTGAGTAATTGGTCCTAAGGCAACAATCTGTCATTCACCAAAGACAACTCAACCCTCCCAGACCTTTATAGGGAATAGCTATAACATAGAATGTAATTTGCAAAATGACATACTGGGATCTTAAAGTCTTTTACTCATTTCACATGATAAGTCACTTCTCTGAAAGTGGTTATATCATCATTGCATTTTGGAAAAGGGCCATGGGCAGATCATGTTTAGCTAGTTGAGGTCACTTGAAAAGCCTGTTCATAATTCCTGACCATGGTGAGAGTTATACCAGTGACCAACTAATTCTTCATTTGGAAAAATAAAGACACTAAGCTCTGTTAGCTAGAATGTATTAAAATAACTTAATTAGCCTGACCAGGCAGTGGCTCAGTGGATAGAGCATCGGATTGGGATGCGGAAGAACCGAGGTTTGAGACCCTGAGGTCACCAGCTTGAGCGCGGGCTGATCTGGTTCGATAAAAAAAAAAAAAAAAAAAAAAAAAGCTCACCAGCTTGGACCCAAGGTCACTGGCTCCAGCAAGGTATTACTCAGTCTGCTGAAGGCCCACGGTCAAGGCACATATGAGAAAACAATCAATGAACAACTAAGGTGTTGCAACGAAAAACTGATTATTGATGCTTCTCACCTCTCTCCATTCCTGTCTGTCTGTCCCTATCTATCCTTCTCTCTGACTCTCTCTCCGTCCCTGTAAAACATAAATAAATAAATAAATAAATAAATAAAATAACTTAATTATACAGAATTTTATAATAAGACAAAATTTAAATTTTTCAATATCAAAATAAAATACCATAATATGATTATATTAATATTAAGTAAATGATTAATTCATTAAATCATTTATCCCCCAAATTCAACTTTTAGAGTGCTTTCTATAGTACTGCAATAGATATAAAGGGAGAATATTAATGAATTAGTATAAGATAGGTTTCTTGCTTATCAAGAGTAATTTTTAAAATATGGAAGAATATTAGGGAGAAATACAAAATAATCTCTTTGAAACTAACTGTAGGTCAGGGGATATAAATATACATGCTCCATATTTAATAATGTATGTTTGACCTTGGCTCCATTAGTTCAGTTGGTAGAGCATCATCCTGAAGCAGTAAGGTTGCAGGTTTGCCCTTGGGTCAGGGCACATATGGGCAGCAACTAATAAATGAACAACTAAGTGGGACAAAAAAAATGAATGCTTCCCTTTTTTTCTCTCTCTCTGTTCTTCTCTCTTTCTCTTTAAAATCCATCAATAAAAAAAAATAAAACTGTATCCTTAATTGAGCATCTGAAAGAATAAAGTTATAAGATGGGAGATGGTGGAGAAGAAGACAAACTTGAAGAGAGATGGACATTTGCCAAGATCTGTAATCCAGTTACACTAGTTGAGGGAGACAGAGAAAGAGAGAGAGAGAGAGAAGGAAAGGGAGAGAGAGAGAGAGAATAATCAGATAAGATTGCTGGTCTAGCTAAACATCATCTATTCTACTCTACTTGAAGCCATGAACAATCTAAATAACAGGTGCTGGAAAGGATGTCAGTTAGAACTTAGACAAATCTTGATAAGTTAAAATATTTACTATTTGGGAAAGCTGTTTGCCTCCATGAACTTCAGTTTCCTGATGTCTAAAATAGTAATAAGTTATTGTGAAGATTATATAAAATCATATACAGTCATCTCTTACCATATCATGGTTCACTCTGTATCACAGATTTTTAATTTTTTATATCTAATTTTATATTGTGGATTTTTCATTAATTGTGGAATTTTGTGGTATACAGGTATTTTAATTTATTTATTATTTTAATTACTTTTATGGTAAAATAAGCACTTTTTAGTTTAAAAAATTGGAAACAATATAAAAATATTAATTAAAACATATTAAAAGAATATTAAATCATCATTATCTTCATCATTTAAGTTGTAGTATATTCACCAGTGAGGACCCATATAGAATTTTATATGTTGTTAAAATTACATAGGTTTAAGAGTGTGGAACATGTTTAAGACCATAAGACGTGTTTATAAGAGTGTGGGGAAATGTTAATAACTGTGGGAAAGATTTTTTTGTTTTTGTTTTTTTCTTTTTATTTATTCATTTTAAAGAGAGAGAGAGAGAGAGAGAGAAAGAAAGAGAAAGGGGGGAGGAGCAGAAAGCATCAACTCTCATATGTGCCATGACCAGACAAGTGCAGGGTTTTGAACCAGAGACCTCAGTGTTCCAGGTCGATGCTTTATCCACTGCGCTACCACAGGTCAGGCCAATGTGAGAAAGGTTTAAAGGAGTGTAGGGAGAGTTTATAAAGCCTTAAAAATATATAAATAATACAACAAATATAAGGTCACTACTTTGCAGATTTTTGCCTATTGTGGGGGGTTCTGGAACCTAACCTCATGATAGATGAAGAACCACAGTAGTTGGAACTCTGTATTCATAATAGATCTCAAGCAAATGTTAGAATCCCTCCCAGTTCCCCTTAATACAGAGGTCTTATTGCTGCCTAATTCTTAATTCTGAAACAACAGCCATCACAAGGCCTACCAAAATATTCCTATTATTTTAGCTCCTAGAAACCAAATATATAAAATTCTGAGCTGAATTCATCATGGTAATAGTTTTTTTCCTTGTAGTTAACATTAAAAGTATCTATATATTTTTATAAATCTAGATTCTTCTATATTTTTGTGTGTTTTTATTGCAAGATCGGTGTTATGAGGGGACATACTGGAACGTAGAACAAAAGGAAAAAGTTTGTAACGTTGATCATATCATTTTAAATTTTGATTTATTTTCCATCATATTTTTGTAATAATTTTGATTTGAAAATATTCTATTAAGTGTTATTATTTTGACTACTGATTCTTTTGGAACCTCCTTAAATTGTGTGCTTGACAAGAATCTCACTTGTCTGACTGTAGTCCTGGGTTTTAGAATAGTCCTGGCTCCATGGGAAATATTTTTTAAAGGTAGACTCATAGATTTTGTTTTTGTGTTTTATTAAGTTAACAGAATATACTGTAGTGAGGTTCACACTAAAATGTATTATGATGTAACGCAAAAACAAAATACATTTTAATGTGAACCTCACTACAGTATATTCTGTTAATTTAATAAAAAGGATTGAGATAAAAAGAATTACTAACAGAAAAGCAGTGGGATTAGGTTTCCTTAACCAAAACGATGTCTCTCCTGAATGTTCTTTGCTTTCATTATGTTAGGTGTGGCTCCTTTGTAGCCTGCAGCCCAGTGCTTGATGGTCCCTGTCAGGTGGCATGAAATTACTGCCAATGAAATACTAAGCATCTTTACTTTTTATTAATGACAATTCTGCTGCTTTGTGTTTCCTAATGATAATGATTCATTGAACATTTATAACACACAAGGGATTGGGATATGTATATGCTTTTTCCACCTTGTTAATTCTCTCAAATAAGCCAATAGGAAATTATTATTAACAACATTATACAGATGAAGAATCTGAAATTTACACTTACCATCCCATCAGAAGCTTGTTTTTAGAAGAAAGTCTCTGGCATAGCAGTCTTCCTCAAAAGGAAAAAAACTGAAGGGATTAATCAAAGTAGAGTTGTAATTCTAAACTCTAGAAATAAGAATAAAAATAAGAATGAGAATATAGACTAATCTGTCCATAGTTTAAAGATATTTATGATATGCATAAAACCAGAAACAACATTCTGATTAAAGTAATATAACATTGAAAAAAGTCAACAAGGCAACAAACAACAAAACACAAGAAAGTATAAGTGTAAGCTTTGGGAACTGAAAATAAGATAGGAAACAAAGATATTCTTGTGGAAAAGAAAGGGGAAAGGCTCTAGGGAAATCTCAACAGTTTATATTTGCAGAGCTTAGATTACAGAGTACTATGATCAGCCTAAAAAAGCAATAGATTCAACATTAATCGGATATAATTTGGCAAGCTTTCTGCTGATTTAAAGTCAGTAGAGAGAAGGGGCATAATTACAGAGGGTATGTGAACGATAAAACATCCCGGTTTACCTGGGACTGAGACCCCATGAGACATGGATGATGGAGTGTGAAAAGTAGGGCAATTGTAGGAAAGTTGGTAAAGCCCCAGGCAAGACAGAATGGTTTATCACTTGAGAGTAGTTTTGAGGTTCAAAGTATTAACAATCAATACCCAGATAAGATAGAATTGAATGAGACAAGAAAAGTCAAGTGTGCTAGACTTGGAGATAAGAAGTAGGTAAGTCTGGTCACAGGATGGTAAAAATCAGAGATGAAATCATTGACAAAAGAGTAAAAGTTCTCAGTCCTTCAAAAATCTGTTAGGCTAAATTGAGTAGATAATACATGTACCGAGCATTGCAAAGTAAATAATAATACATTTCATAACTGAAATAGAACAAATGTTATGGGAATTCAGGAATGGTAGAGAGCTGTCAATTTCAGTGACATGAAAGTGAAAGCATTAAAACTGGTATTTAATCATGAATGGTTTGCCATTGATCCAGTTTGGAAGAAAGTCAGAAAAAGATGACATCAAAATGTGCAGGGGATGCACAGATTATATGCTCACCTGCCATTCCATCTGAGTGGAATTTCAGGTGAAATGAAGTTGTAGAAGACAGTATTTGAAGTTAACTTTGGGATTAGTGTTCAATATCAAAATAAACATTTCAGATTTTATTTATCAAAAATCAATGAACCAACACCTAAAAGTTTTGATCAGGGAAATGAATAATGAGCTAAGCTATGTTTTACAGACTTTGCACAGACAATGGTGAACAGATAGCTTCAAAACAAGGTATCACTGGATACAGAGAGTTCTTGGAAAGGACTAGAATACTTATGCAGATGTGAGAAGAAACAGAAGCTTGAGAGAATAAAAGGGTAGAAAATGTGTAATAGTGAAATGATAAGAATTCAGGGCAGTGTAGCAAAATAGGATGAGCTTTAGGGACAGAAATCATGACTGATTTCTATGATCCTCAGAAACTGACAATATGACCTCAAGAGGAAGTCTCAACCTTAACAAGCTTCAGATCTCATCTGTAGAACAAGGATAATATTACCTGCATTAGAAGTCTTATGTAAATTACCAAATATGACAATAGATATAAAGTACATATGCAATGACTAGCATTTCTGTGAATAATAGCTGTAATGCTATAAATTAACAGAAATTGGCAATTAATTATAGATGGAAATAAATAGCATACAAATGTTAAAGGGATTCTCAAAATTGTATTTTAGAGTTATACAAGATTCCTTAAAAGTTCATAACATAGCTATCGAGGGTGTCCTATAGTTGTAAATAATTGACCTGGCTTCAAGTCCTGTCTTTGCCACATTCTAGCCTTATAGATTTGAAAGGTGACCTAATATTCTGATTATTAAGTGGAATACACAAACACCTATGTGAATATGTTTTATTTACTAGTTGATAGACTGCAAAATTCTTAATTTCTTAAACTATTATTTAGAATTAAATTTTAGTGTTTGGTATGTTCTCTCCCCCACTAAAAAATTATTTTTAAAGAAACCATCCATTTTTCCCAACAAAGGATAGGTGATACGGCCATGATGCACTACACAACTAGATGATACTGAATTTAAATCTAGGAGATGCTACCACAAAAATAATAGTACTGTGGGATGGGTATTTTCATGGGCAGGATCATGGGTGATGCAAGATTTGAGCAACAGTATATAGTAGAATTTATATGATGGATTCTTGAGCAGAAATCAGAACAGGTTTTTTTTTGCAATACTCCAACCTGTTCCATTGAAGTGCCAGTGTTTTGTCTGTAATAAAAGTCCCTGGATTAGTCTTTTCTTTTTCTAGAATTAATAGCTGATTATTTTTACTGCTTGGAGATCTTGATGATGGAGATTTGCATGTTATGTTGTAAAATGGGACCAAGAATTTTTCAGGAGCAGCACCCGACATCAAGTTTTAAAAATGTCTTGAAGGATGGCAACTTAAAATCCAAGCTAAATGGAAGCTAAAGCAAAACATAGTACAGAACCATTCCCAAGAGACGTTGTATTTGAAGGAAGTTCATTTTGCATGCCACATTGGTCCTCTCTGAAGATGATTTTTAAAAAGAAGCAAATTAAGAACATTTTGTGCTCCACATGCAACCCATAGTCAAGTATGAAAGTACCAGTGCTCTCATTGGAATTTCCACTATTAGAGAGAATATATATCCATATGGCTTGGGAATGCCCCTCAGCCAATAACTGTTAGAAAGAAATTATAAGTGCACTAAGGGGCATCATTAACAATGATATTCTCCTAACCTTACAGTAATGTATTTCAGTTTATGGAACTTATACCAGCATTTACAGACCTTTGGGGAAAGTATGAAATGTGGATTTAATCACCATAGTTAGATATGTGAAAGCACATACCTTTTCCAATTTCAACAGGTGTTAGAAAAATGGATTTGTATGGAATATTCATGCCGTTGTATAAATATATCTACCTAGTGAAGAAAATGAAAAGTGTTTCTGTAAGAATTCATTACCGATGTGAAAGATGGTTCTGAAAGAATTCATCAAGAAGACCAGATTGTTGCTTGCTAGCATAAAATCAATTGTGCTTTGTTAGAGAAAGTTAAATCTACAAAAACAATTGGGAAGACATTCACAGGACCATAGGCACTCATTAGCTAGAACAGCTTAAGCTAAGGCATTTTTATGAGAGGTAGATATGATTCAATCATTTTCTGGTAAGTAACATTCCCTTTCCTCCTGTGTAGGAAGCAGTTGCCTTAGCAACTCAGGTATCCAGATGACTTATCATGAATATTGTTTTGTCTTTTCCTCTGCTTTGGTTTGCTCTCTAATAGGTGAGGTTTAAGAAAAGAGAGAGACTTTAAAAAAATGCTTTGGGGATATGCATCAAAAAATACATTACCTAGCAAAGGAGGGTTTTTGACACATTTTTATCCCCCATCAACATGCATTTAACAGTCTTGTCCTGCACTGTGATGTGTGCGTCTTTCTCCATTCCCTATACATTCTTCAATACAAGTGACCCCCCCTATCTAAACGGAGAGTGTTCCTGTGAAACCCTGTGTAAGCTGTAGTGATGTAAAGTCAAAAAAGCAATTACCGTTATTTTATATGGAAAAAAATTTAGCATTTTCAGATCCCAACAATAAACTATCAAATCATACCAAACACACTTAATTATGTCTTGTTTTACACTAACTGTAATGCTTTTCTGGTACCTTAAGACATATCCTGCTAGCAGATGCACAAAATAAATAAAATAAAGCATATGGATGCTCGCAGACACAGCTCAGAACTCGGGTGCTCGGTGCGGAGCTGCTCCGTGCAGGTCCCGCAGAGGGAGCTTGGTGGGGAAACTCGCTGTGTCTCTGGACGCAGCTTCTCTAATGGTTCACTGCAAAACAAGCGATGGGTGCTTTCTTTGTATTTTGCCTTTTTTTTTTGTAAAATCAGAACTTTCTTTTGGTTAGCCAAAACAGATATTAATGTAGGTCTTTTGTAAAAGTGATGTAGCAAAACGCAAGCTTTCAGAAAGCGAGGACGCCTGTACTTAGCCTAACTGGTTTCTTTGTGACGTTTCCTTGGCACCATATCCTGTTTCCTCAAATCTCGAGTGCCCCTGACCTTTCATAACAGCTCATGTATGGCCCATGCCTTTGGCTGCCTTGCCCTGTGGTTACTGTTTTTTGTATGAGAACATTGAATACTTAGGACTATGATAAACACCTGACCCAGTGGATCAAACTTGCTCAATGGCCTGGATCATAATGAATAGTTATTGTAGGATGAAAATGTGAGTGAGCTCTGCTTCTTTAAATAAACAAAAGTTGCTTATTTTTATAATTTTCCTTGCTAGCTGACAGAAACTGTGTCTAACGTGTAGGGACATATGTCTAAATAATTTCATCAGAGGTTATTACTAGAGAAGAATTATGGGGCCTGGATTTTGCCTATTCTTGTTACATGTGTAAACTGAATCAACTGGCTAATTAATTGCCTGCACACACGTTATACAGAACCTATACTTAACAAAGGCATAAGGTGGATGAGTGCTGTTTTTAGCACAGCTCTGTGTCCTTTTCAGAGACCGTGTCTTCCCTATTAAGCTGCTGTAGTATTTTCAGGGTTTTTTAATATGTCCATTTCTGGTGCATTTTCCCATTAGCAGTACCTTGTGTTAACCATGTGCCTCCCCCCCTGGCCAACTACATTATATCCAGAGAACAGTTTATCTTCAGCATGGTGGTACGATGTTGTTTGCTGGTTGTGTTTCATTCATTCTGCCTCAGACACAGCCCTTATTTATTTAATGAATGTCTAATGGCCCCATTGTGCAGGTGTTATGGAATGTTTCTGGACAAAGGACGTTATGGTGTACACCATGTCATAGGGAGTAAACGGCTTTTTGTGGTACCAAACTCATCTTGCAGCTAACCTGTGTTTACAGGTAAGAAATATTAATTATTTAAGACAAACTCTTTTCAGATCAGAAACTTGCAAAATTCTGTCTTTTTTTCCCTAGAAGGGATTGCTCCTCTCACAGAGACCTTGTGATATGTTTCTCTTCCCCGGAAACTGCAACACCACTCAGGATTATGCCTTGAGATGCATTGCAAATTCATCTCATTAGAAAAGAAGGAAGCGGCGAAGCATTTTAAATGCTTTTTTCCCCCTCACTAGTAAATTTAACAGCACGGTGTCATGCAGACATGCTTCTAGTGATCCGGACCTCGTATCTTTGCAATTCATGACCTGTGTGATCCATAAATCTTCCACAAATCTCTTCTAGTGATGTCCACAGAGAAACACAAACACTTTGCATTCTTAAGCATATGAAACAGAAACTTTAGTAGAAACCATTTATTTTCAGTTAAAAAAAATATGAGTGCTTGCTTCTGAGCTACTGAGAAGTCTCATCCGTAAGCCTGAGTTTTAACTCTTTGTTCAACTTGTCAAAGTATCTCTCAATACTTATTTTTGGTATAAAAGGAAATTCACACAATTCCTTTTAGGTTCTCTTCTATGAAATTCTCTTCTATTTTATAGATGTCTGTTCCCTCTGCTTCCTGCAAAATGAGAATCAACAGGAATGTAAAGTATCTCAACACAGGCTGCTGTTCTTTCTTCTTTCCACCTACCCAAAAGAGTGTGTTTGTACATCAAACAGAATGTCTCTGTCTCGCTCACAAAAAGGTAATGATGTTAGTAGTTCAGTGTTGCAACCCCCTCTCCCCCTCCTTTAATGCTCCCACACCCGGAGCAGGAGGCAGGGGAAGTTATGGGAAGTCCTGCAACAGCTGGTGTTAGGAACTCTCTGGACAAAACATTGCATCTCATTGCTGGAAAGTCAGCATTGTCTTTGAATTCTCTTGGATGATGGAGTAAAAGAGACTTAGTTTGTGGATATCTTCAATATCTCTCTACCACTTGCTAAATAAATCTCCAAATTATAATTTTCTTATCTTTGAAGAAGGAATAATAAAAGCTCTTGCCTCACGATATTTCCAGCATCATTGGGGGCATTGTACTGACATAAAGTATTAACAAAATCAACAGCACAGTGACTCACGCATGAAATATGCTCAAATTCAATTTGCTATTGTTAATGTCTGTTATTTTTCATTAAAATAACAGGAAAAGCAGACTCTAGGCTCTGATATTCAGACAGGCATCAATATCTTGCTAAAGAATTAAAAAAACTTGTTTTGTTTCAGCTTATTTTTTTATTTTCCTCTATGAAAGCAAGTTTTCTGTTTGTGAATGTGTTACACTGTTTTCTTTTACTTTTTTACTTAGTGAACAGTTTATTTATTTTTAATTGATTGTATCAAGGTGACACTGGTTAACATAGTTACACAGGTTTCAGGTGCCCAATCTACAAAACATCTCTACACCGTATTGTGTGCTCTCCACCCCCCAAGGAAAGTCTCTGTTCGTCACTACTTATCCCTCTATACCCTCCTCCACCTACCCTCCGCATTCCCCTGCTGTTCACCACACTGCTCTCCATGTCCATGAGTTGCATTTTATTTATTTTTTGTCCTTTTTTGCTCAGTTCTTCCACCCCATTCACCCAGACCCTTCCCTGTCGACCAGTGTCAACCTCCTCTCTATGTACAAGGCTGTCAGTAATTTGCTAGTTAGTTCATTTTGTTCATCAAATTCCACATATAAGTGAAATCATGTGCTACCTGTCTTTCCCGAGTGGCTTATTTCACTTAGCATAATGCCCTTCAGGTCACTGTACTCTTTATGAATCAGTTTATTTAAGAAAAAACAGTGAATCAATGTGAAAGAAAATTAATAAATCGTATTTCAGTTTACTCACCGATATAACAAAATCCCTCAACTAAAGACGGACACTTTGGACTCTGTACTAAACACTGCACGTGTGGTCTTTTCTCTTGTTATCATCACACCCTTCTCCCCCTACCCAGTGCCACCTCCTTGCCTCTGTCAATCACGCCAGTCTCCAGCCAAAACACTCTCACTGTTTCCATCACAGTCTGGGTCATTTTTTTCCAGGAACTAATTACTAATTACTCTTACTTTTAATTACTTTTACTAATTTTTTTCTTAAAAATATTTTTTTCAATTACAGCTGACATATTATATTAGTTTCAAGTGTATAACATAGTGATTAAACATTTATATACCTTACAAAGTGTTTACTGCACCTAGAACATCATACACAGCCATTACCAAATTACTGACTATATTTCCTACGCTATAAAAAAGAAAAGAATGAAGTCTTGCCATGAGCAACAACATAGATGGTGTCATTCTAGAAGCTGCTATGCTAAGGAAAGTAAGTCAGACAGAGAAAAGCATACCAGATAATTTCACTTATATGTAGAATCTAAAAAAATAAATGAACAACAACAACAAAAGAAAACAGAAAAAACCCATAGCCATGAAGAACAATTTGATGGGCATCAAAAGGGAGGGGTTTTGAGAGGGAAAGATGAAAGAGGTGAAAGAGAATGATAAGTATAAACTGCCAGTGATAATAATAGTTATGGGGAAGTTAAACAATTTTCTTAAGAGTGCTTTGTTGGTCAAATGATGCTATGGTAACTCCTGACTCTGTTTCTTACTGGATGTATGATTACAGGGGAGATACTTTACCATTTGCTTATCTTAGTCTAAAGAACAAAATAATCACTATTTGTAAATGAGATAAAATATAAGACACTTAGATTAGCTACTCAAACTTAGTAAAAGTAAAGTGGTATGATAGATTCACTGTATTTCAGAACTGCATTTATTTTTCTCTCTCTCCCTCCATTCCTTCATTTTCCTTTTGCAAGTATTCTTTGAGTGTCTTCTGGGTCAGATGCTTTTACAAATATGTGTTTACAATACAGATGGGACAGGTCTCTGCTTTTTCCCTGAACACTCAGACCAAAGCCATATTTATTTTTTTAATTGTTGTTTATTGAAGCTTTAAGTTTACTTACAATAGAAGACAATGAAACTAAGACCACTTAAACTTAAATGTTAAATTTAAATATTGTGTGGATATAAATATGCTAAATACTTTGGCTAATAGAATTATTGTTATTAAACATAAATTCAATTGTTCAGTCTTGGCAGCCTGGCCATAAAGGGATTTGTGACAGGTTAATAACCTGATGAATATTTTCAAAGATTAATTAGACTTGACTACTGGTCATGAAGGCTAAAAGTCACCTTCAAAAAGTGAGATCAGGAATAGATCATGTATAAATCTGTGCCCCTAAGTGACTTCTTTTTGAGGATATATATCAGATAGGCATGGTAGAATTTTATTCAATATAACTAAGTCAGGCTACATGTTTTATAAAACATTTATTTGTCCAGTCTGCCACTATTTTTTGTGTGTATTTTCTTGTAACACATTCAACTATAAATTGCAATTTGATGTAGCCAGCACCCAAGTGACCAAACTGAATGCATAATGCAGTATTTGGAACTGAAGAATAATTTTGGATAGCTAGTATATCAACAAACTAATTCTGTCCATTTGTTTAGTATTTTACAGTTTACAAAGTGCTTTGGAATATATTACCACTTTCAGAAACACAGCTGAAATATATTAGAAAGAACTCAGGCCTTCAAAGATAGATGATTTGCATTCAACTTTAGGCACCACTGCCTTATAATGGTTCCTCTTATTTCCATAACTTCCTCTTCCTTACTCATCCCCCAAAATGATTCTGCAGATAAGCATCACCAAATTAGGCAAAATTTTATTTTAATTCTCGTATAACTTTTTACAGTTTCTACAAGGGAATGCTGGGATAGACTAGTATAAAAAAGAAAAAAATTGTTATTAACCAATCATAAAAGGTAAAAAATATGCCTTATGTCCCGAAATTTCTTTTCAGCCAATGTACAGTTAATGCAGATAGTTGTATGAAATATCTTTATCTCCTAATCTTTTTCAGTCATCTTGCTTCTTGAAACTAACCCTCTTCACTCTTTGCTCCACACTACGGGCACGTGGGAAGCTTCCACAGTGCCTGGTGTCCATTGTTAAAAACAAATAAGAAATCAATCAACTCTGGTCTTTCAGATAATATTAATCATGTTTTAAAAATATAAATTTAGTGTCTATTTGACTAAATGTTTTTCTGTCCAGCTCTGTTGTATTACTAGAGATAATTTTCTCGGTTCTCACATTGAATTAGAGGAGGAAACCCAGGTCGTGGTAATGGGAGCTATGTATGTGGGCAAGACAGAGCTTAGAGGAAGAACAAGTATCATATGTTGTTGTTAATTTTTGTCTGCTTTGTTTAGAGAAAGAATAATATGTTAAAAATTGTATCTTTTTTTACTTTAATTTACAATGCCTTTTATAAAGTTGTACCCCTGCTGTCCTGTGTCAGTCAACCTTCTTCATTTTTTTTCTTTTATCAAATTTATTGGAGTGACATTGGTTGATAAAATTACATAGGTTTCAAGTGTACAATTCTAAGCTGCATTACTTTATTCCATTGTGTACTCACCTCATTTTTTTAATGCTTTATAAAATTGCATCCCTTGTATCCCTGAATCTATTTTCTGTTCCACAGGTTCTCAATATCTAGATTGCCTCCCATGCCTTGCAATATTAGGTTCAATATTCTTCCTTTTTGAATTATATAGAAGTATCTTGTCTGAAACACATTCAAGATTGGGACTGCTCTCTCATGGGAAATACATCATCCACATACTACAAGATGTTACCAGATATTACTACAATTAATAGTTCCCAATTATTCCTCTTGTCTCAAATTCTTGCCAACATTAGTTATATTAAATGCTCTAAAATTCATCTCTAGTGGGTATAAGTAATGTCTCAAAATGATTTTAACTCATATTTATCTGGGAATAGATGAAATTGAGCATTTTATATTTCTCATGTCCAGGACTATTTTCTAAGACTAATTTTTTAGAGCAGTTTTTGTTTTATGACAAAATTGAAGTGAAGGAATAGAGATTCTTGAAGTAACCCCTACCCACAAACATGCATAGCCTCCCCCCAGATAAACATGCATTATCGATATCCATCACCAGAGTGGTACTTTTTTTTTTTGTACCATGAAAGAAACTACACTTATATATCATAGTTTACAGTACAGTTTATTTATTTATTTTTTGTTTGTTTTGTACAATCCATGAATTTGGAAAAATGTATACTCAGATATATTCATCATAATTGTATATAAACAGTATTTTTACTGCCCTGAAAGTCCTGTCTCCTGCCACTTCATTTCTCCCTCCTGTTCCCTACTCCTGGAAACCACTGATCTCTTCACTGTCTCCACAGTTTTGCCTTTTCAAGAATGTCATATTGGCCTGACCAGGCAGTGGCACAGTGGATAGAGCGTTGGCCTGGGATGTGGAGCACAGAGGTTTGAGACCCCAAACCAGCTTGAGTGCGGGCTCATCTGGTTTGAGCAAGGCTCACCAGCTTGGACCCAAGGTTGCTGGTTCGAGCAAGGGGTTACTCGGTCTTCTGTAGCCCCACAGTCAAGGCACATATGAGAAAGCAATCAATGAACAACTAAGGTGTCGCAATGAAAAACTGAGGATTGATGCTTCTCATCTCTCTCTGTTCCTGTCGGTCTCTATCTATCCCTCTCTCTGACTCTCTCTTTGTCCCTGTAAAAAAACAAAACAAAACAAAAAGAATGTCATATTGGAATTATAGAGTATGTAACCTTTTCAGATTGGCTTTTTTTTTACCTGGCAGTGTGCACTTCAGGTTCATCCATGTCTTCCTATTGCTTGATACTCATTTCTTTTTAGTGCTGAATAATATTCTATGTCTGAATGTAACACAGTTTATTTATTACCTATTGAGGTATATGTTAGCTGCTTCCAATTTTTAACAACATTAATATAGCTGCATTTTCCATTTTAGTGTATAATTCATTCTGAGTTAATTTTTGGGAAAGGTGTAAAACCTGCATTCTGATCCTTTTGTTTTTGCATTTGGAGGTTTAGTTGTCTAAGCCTTGTTTGTTCAAAAGATTATCTTTGCTTCATTATCTTGCCTTTGATCCTTTGGCAAAGATCAATTGACTATACTCATGGGGGTCTATTTCTAAGATTTTTATTCTGCTCCATTGCTCTATTTGCCTATCTTTGTCAATACCACACTGTCATGATTATTGCAAGTGTATTGAATGTCTTGAAGTCAGGTGGCATCAGTCCTTCAACTTTGTGCTTGTCCTTCAATGTTGTGCTGGCTACTCTGGGTCTTGTGCCTGTCTATATATACTTTAGAATTAGTTACCAATGTTCACAAACTAACTTGCTGGGATTTTGATTGTGATTTTATTAAATCTATAGCTCAAATTCGAACTGATTTCTTGCCAATATTGAGCCTCCCCATTCATGAAAATCGAATATCTCTCCAATTCTTTATTTTTTCTTTGACATCATTCATAAGAGCTTTTAGTTTTCCATATAGAGATATTGTTTATACTTTATTATATTTATATTTAAATATTTTATTTGGGGGTAGAAGTGTTAACCTAATGGTATTGTGTTTTTAATTTCAAATTCCACCAATTAATTGTTGGTATATAGGAAAGCAGTTAACTAGTATATTAATATTATATCCCCAAAACATGCTATTATTATTAATTCCAGAAGGTTTTATGTCAGTACTTTTGGATTTTTTACATAGATGATCATGTCATCTATGAATAAAGATAGTTTTATATCTTCATTCCAAATATGTATACCTTTTATTCTAGTATTACTTTTTTTTTTCCTTTTTTTTTTTTGCATTTTTCTGAAGCTGGAAATGGGGAGGCAGTCAGACAAACTCTCGCCTGTGCCCGACCGGGATCCACCCAGAATGCCCACCAGGGTGTGATGCTCTGCCCCTCTGGGGCGTCGCTCTGTTGCATCCAGAGCCATTCTAGTGCCTGAGGCAGAGGCCACAGAGCCATCCTCAGCACCCAGGCCAACTTTGCTCCAGTGGAGCCTTGGCTGCGGGAGGGGAAGAGAGAGACAGAGAGGAAGGAGAAGGAGAGGAGTGGAGAAGCAGATGAGTGCTTCTCCTGTGTGCCTTGGCCAGGAATCAAACCTGGGACTTCTGCACGCCAGGCCTATGCTCTACCACTGAGCCAACCGTCTAGCATTACTTTTTAATCAAGGTGACTAATATTGTGCGGATACTCATTTTCTCTTCTGCAATTTTCCTATTCATACTCTTTAACCTTTTTATGATGGGTGTTTTAATTTTACTTGTTACTGATTTTAGGAGTTTATTGTCAATTCTAGATATTAATTTCTTATTGCTTTTAGATATTTTGCAAATCTGTTCTATTCTGTTACTAGTTTATAATTTTTTTGTCATTTGTTAAAAAATTTCTTAATTTTTCATGTGTCATTATGTAGGCATTTTTAACCAAGTGTTAAATGATATTTTCAAAGTTAGGTGTTCCATATTCTGGATTCAGATATACTATAATACTTTAAACACAGAGAGAATAGAATTAAAGCACTACTTTAAAGAGGTGAACAGTTTGGAATGTTTATTTTCATTGCTTAATTTGTTATTTATCGATCCATTGTATGCTCTATTGTAATATTTTTGTTAGTCTAGTGATTATTAAAGTTTTTAATTCTTCATTAACTATGGTATGAATAACCCATAAAATGATAAAATTAATTATAAAATAAAGAGCTGAAACTTAATCTGCAAAGTGAAAAGAGATATGTAAAATTATGACAGAGTATATAAAACAATAAGCCAAAACAAAGTCATCTATTTTTTTAAAATCTATAGCTGATTAAATTATTTTTAGAAGGCAAAGAAGGAATTAAAAGGTTTTCCTTGAAATTTTCTTTCCAGTGGCAAATAACCAACCTTATCATTTTGGACTTTCTGATCATATATTGTTTTTCCAATTCAACAATTTTCAAAACCTTTGAAACACTGAATATGCCATTTCCATTGATGCTACCATAACATAAAAGGCTAGTCTAAATTTTTAAAAGTCTTTTCATCCTGTGATAGTTCCTTGTAGTCAGGAGTTCTGAAGAAAAAAAATAATAACATATTCATCTCATCCACTAATTGGGTCATAATCACATGATGCTAAAATAATAATGACACTGCATCTATCCTTGGGAGTTTTGCACACTCCTTTTCTAACACACATTCATACACACACACACTGACACTCTAGCCTCACAGAGAACAATTTTTTCTTTTTGTCTAACATATAACTACCAAAAACCAAATATAATATTTGGGCCAGAGCTGCCTATTTTACTACTAAATTTTGGGGGTCCTTTAGCAATCATTACAGACCATTAGTCCAGATCTCTTTTGGAGGGAGATGTAAATTATGTCAGCCCTCAATACAGTCAAATTTAAGGCCTATTTATTCTCAAATATTGTCACTTCTGCAAAGCTTTCTATCTAATCATGTTTCCTTTAGCTTTCTGCTGACTTGCCACTTAATATGATTTTGTTCCCAAGAAATCTAGTATCAAAGCAGTAATGTAGAAACTTTTAATTTATGGAAAGCCCTTTTGAGTCTTCTTGATTTAATTCTATTTTTCAGTGTTAAGTATTCACAATACACTTGTGCTTAATGGGCCTCAGAAGATCATTTTGAAAGTGATAAGATCAAATTGAGCAGAAGGGGAAAATAAGGTGAACTTGGAAAACAGAGGTTGAGTGAAGTAGCTCTTAAATACTTAAAAAAAATAAATGTAGCTTTTAGAATGTCAAAAATTGATGGGAGAATCAAGGTCCACCTCAGAAAAACCCTTAGAGAACAAAGCACAATTTTCTAACTATAGAACCCAATACATGGAAAACAACTTGAAGAGATAAGAATATAGTGTATAGACATTTGGCTGGCTTAGAGGACAGCTTCTCCACAGTACTGGGTTGTGAAAAAAAAACAGACAAAACAACCTGAATTTCTAAGAAACACAGGTGTGAAAGATCAGGTGGTAAGATTTAGTCTTATCATGGGATACTCAAGAGCAGGGGTCCCCAAACTTTTTACACAAGGGGCCAGTTCACTGTCCCTCAGACCATTGGAGGGCTGCCACATACAGTGCTCCTCTCACTGGCCACCAATGAAAGAGGTGCCCCTTCTGGAAGTGTGGGGGGGGGCCGGATAAATGGCCTCAGGGGGCCGCATGCGGCCCGCGGGCCATAGTTTGAGTCAAGAGTGACCTCCAGAAGACATTTCTTAAAGTGCTCAATGCAGCTGGTAGGCAGGATTTTCTAATCAAATACTATCCCAGTGTGGGCTAATTATAACCTCTGGTTCCTGTACTGGAAGATTAGGCTGCAGGTGCCTGTGCACTCATTAGACAGGAGCAAAGATGGATCTAAGCCAACGAGAGGATTAATGATCTCTCCATGCTACCTTACACAGGAATTCCTACACAATTCTTACAAACCAATTTTCCATACATTTCTATTATGAAGTGTAGTTTTACTCTGAGAATTGAGAATAACTTTAGCTTTACTTGATCTGCTCATTTGTAGCTTTTAAAATCAATGTCATAAAATTTCATATGCAAGAATACTTAAGCTTTATCCATAAGCCCCTCAATATGTTCACCAGGTCTATGAACTGAAAAGAAGTAAATTTTTGTTAATCAAAAGCTTCCCTTCTTTTGGCACAAGGATGTTCAAACTACCCAGTGGCTAATAATCATTAGATTTTGATTTAGTAGCAAAATCATTGGAACACAGATATTATTTTTTATTTTTTTCTCAAGACTATAAAAAGTGTTCTTTCTTATTTTAAGCATTGTCTAAATTATTATTTACTCTAAATAAGTTATGCTATTTTTGGATATATTGATCAATATTAATACACCTGGGGATAAACATTTTGAGACTGAAATTACAAATTTTGAGAATATAACAGGTTAGAATGGACAATAAGAAAGGACAGAACAGAAATAATTTGAATATAACTTTTTTAGCAAAGAAAAACAAATAAAATGAAAATGGCTTTTGTTACCTCCTTTGATGACTTTAACTCCAAAACATAGTCACTTATAAGCATAATTTTTTTGGCCTGCTGACACTCTTTGTTCCGAAATTGCACTAGTGCAGTGCTCCCTATAGGAAACTGGTGGGTCTGAAAAGGAGTGATGAAAGGCTTAACCTTAATAATCTTCTTTGTAGTTGTTATTGTCAGTTCTGTTGCCAGAAGATGACTTAAAGATAAAGAATCACTGTGGTTCTTATGTCTATTAATGATGCTCTTTCTCCCTTCACTCTAATGAATAATTTAGCGTCACCTTGACATCTCCTTCTAGTTCCTTTCTTCGTGTGTTGGCTAGTTGTAATTTTCTGTTCTCCTAAAATATACCTCATATATATGTTTCTCTTTGTCTCCATGTTAAATATTAGATATGACAAGGATGCAATAACATTAATAATTAACAACTGTAAAACATTTGTTAAGTGCCAGTACCTTGTTAAGTAATTCACATGCCTTATTCCAATGAATTATCACAGTAACATTCACATCTTCCCTGTTTTACCAGTAAGTAAAATGAGGCTCAAGTAGTTAAACAACTTACCCAAAATTCACACAGCAAGAAAATAGATTAGGGTTTGAGTCAGGAAAAGGCTGTGGTTTTGAGGACTGCTCCATACTTCCTCTTCCCAGGTCATACCTTCTGTAGACTCTCTACAGAAGTGTAAATTTTTAATAGTGCCACCTGGATTTAATCTTCCTAATATTCATCTCGAACTATATCAGTGTCCTTCTTAAGTCTTGTTCCCACTTACTGAGGGAATAGAGTAGTGATTTGGACTGTGGACTATCTGGATCTGAAACTTTGTTCAAGTACATCAAATCCTCTAACATCCTCCTTGTTGGATTTTAGGCTCTTTGGGATTAAGTCTGAGTCTTATTGACCCACATATCTGTGATAGTATTCAGTTCATAGTCTTGCACATAGTCATCACTCTACAAATACTTACAGAAATCAACTGAAATGAATACAGGTGAAAAAACTTTTAAAAAGATACCTTTGATTACATTAAAGAGGTTAACGGTCAGTTTAAAAATACCGATGGCACGGCCCTGGCCGGTTGGCTCAGTGGTACAGCATGGGCCTGGTGTGCACTGTCTCTCTCTTCCCCTCCCACAGCCAAGGCTCCATTGGAGCAAAGTTGGCCTGGCTCTATGGTCCCTGCCTCAGGCACTAGAATGGCTCTGGTTGCAACAGAGCAATGCCCCAAATGGGCAGAGCATTGCACCCTGGTGGGCATGCCAGGTGGATCCTGGTCAGGCGCATGTGGGAGTCTGTCTGACTGTCTCCCTGTTTCCAACTTCAGAAAAATATAAATAAATAAATAAATAAATAAATACATAATTTTAAAAAATAAAAAATAAAATAAAAATACCGATGGCATTATGAGATAAATTTAAGCTCTGTTAATTGGCATAAGAGATTACAAATAATGAATATTCAATAATAGAGTATATTGATCATATAAACATAAAATAGGGTCTACTTGTAGTTTTATTGTGAAGAAATGCAGTTTATTGGATAAATCAGTAAGTCCCTGTGGCCAAATCAAGCTCATTCTAGCAGGATACTTTCCATTTGACTGTCTTGCCTTTTAAAAGCTCCCCATACTTGTCTATATCCTATTATACCCATCTGTCTAATCTGTGCTTCTAGGAACTTCGAAATCAGGAAATCTACTCTGGTTCGTACAGAACTTTCTTTGTCTATTTTTGGGTTCTAGTAGCAAAGAAAGAGTTGTCTTCTCCTGTTACGCCAACAAAACTAGAAATTCTACTCAAGAACCAGGAATTATAGTTACAGTTCTGCCTGAGGATGTGTCACTCTGGGCCACTACTCAAATTTCTTGAAAAAAAATCCACAATGTACAATCTAGATAATTTGTCTCTCCCAAGTAAAACATAAGACAAATTATTTCTTAAGATAACTAAACTTTAAATTCCAGAATTATTCTAGGAATCTTGTAAATATTGGTATAATATTAGTCAGCAAGGTTGTGTTTATGAACATATTTCTAGAGTATTTATATCCAGGCTACCAAAATTAGATTGCTTCAGCTAAAGTCAACAACTCCCATTTACAATCTGGATAACATTAAAAAACATACTTAATTTCTCTTTTTCTCCATCCGTAAAATGGAACTATTAATAGCACTCATTTGATAAATTGTTTTGAAGATTAATGAGAAGTTAATTGTAAGCAATATCTCCAAATACATAAAAGTAAGCAACAGAGTACATATCAGATGTTTGTTTTTCTTATGATAAAGTATACCATGTTGTTATTTTAAGCTTGACTCCACATGGAGTGAGGCTAAGATACAACTTCTAATAGTATTTTGAGGGATATGAAAAATAATGCTGCTTCCTATAACTAGTGCTAGTGTAATGTATTATTAATTTAAGTTTATAGAGGAAGCACTCAGAAAAAAAAAAGATCTAGTTCACAGAGCAGAACTGGGTGAGTGTCATACACAGGATTAATTTATTAAAAAATATATTGAGCACCTAAAGTGTGCTGTGTTCTATGAAAGATGTGGATTGTATATTGACAATTAAGCCATCCCTGTCAGCACACTCAAGAAATGTATATTTTGTTCCTAGAGAAAAGACAGGAAAGCAATTGCAGCACAATGGAATAAGTGCCCTAACATATGTAAATGCAAGACCTGTAGAAAATGAAGTGCCTAATACTTTCAGGGAAAGTGAGATTGCTTTATAGGAAAGGTGACATTGTCTACAGTAGTTTGCAGGCAGACAAAAGGAATCAGTATGTGCATAGACCATAAGGAAAAAAGGCAAGGAATCTCTGGAGATTCAAAAGTAGTTTGCACTAAGTAATGCATAGTAGATGGTGGACAGAGCTTAAGCCTTAAGGGCTTTAGTAGGAAGAAAATTTGAAACTAAAGATGAGATTGATTATTAGAGATTATATATGAGGAGCAGTATGTTTCATTCTACCTGAAGATTGCAAATAAGGGGCTGCAATTTTTAGAATTCAGAATTTGTTTTACTTTTTTTAATTTACAATTACAGTTGACATTCAATATCACATTATCTTCAGGTATACAAAATAGTGATTAAGCATTTGTATAACTTATGAAGTGATCCACCTCCCACATGAGTCTAATAAACAATCGAAACCATACATAGCTATTACAATATTATTGATTATATTCCCTATGCTGTACTTAAAAGCTCCATGACTATTTTGTAATTGCCAATGTGTATTTCTTAATCCCTTCTCCTTTTTTACCCATGCCTTCAATTCCTTTCCCATTAGACAACCATTTGTTCTTTATATCTAATAAGTTTGTTTTTGTTTTGTATGTTTACTTTGTTTTTTAGATTACACATATAAATGAAATCAGATGGCATTTGTCTTTCTTAGTCTTACTTATTTTACTTGCATAATATCCTCTGGGTCCATCCATGTTGTTGCAAATGATAAGATTTTATTCTGTTTTATGACCAAGTAATATTACATTATATATATGTACCACATCTTCTTTATTCAATTGTCTATCAACAGACAGTTGGATTTCATATCTTGGTTATTGTAAATAATGCTTCAATAACCATAAGAATGCATATATCCTTTCAAATTGGTGTTTTGTATTTCTTCAGATAAATATCCAGTTTTTTATAGCAAAGTAGAAGAAAGAGAACACAACCTGGATTTCTAATGTAGCCATTCTCCAAATGTGGTTGATTTACAGATCAGAAATCTTGGTAGAAATGCAAATTTTTAGTCTCTACCCCAGAAATCCTGAATCAAAATCTCTGGCGGTGGAACCAGAGTGTTTGAACAAGCTCTCCAGATAATTCAGACACTCCCTACTATTTGAGAACAAGAACAAAGAATCTAGACAACTCTTTTGCCATCATCTAGGTAGTTATGCACCTTTTCTTACCAGCAAAGACAGTGAAGACAGAGCTTGGGAATAGTTCTGAGTTAAAGTGGGCCATAATTTAGTGACCAGGTATTTGCAGATGGTTAGAGAGAGATGGTGGGAATGCATTTGGTTGGCCAATCAAGGTCTATAAAGCCAAAAAAAAGGAAATGGAATGCAGAGTCACGCTGTTGGACAATTTGGAGTGAGAAAGGAGATTTAGAGACCTGTAATAATAAAATATCACAATCAGAATCTTGAACATCTGGCAGCAGGAAGTATCTAAAGTGATGGTGTGGAAAGAAAAGAGTAAAACAGCTTTAGTGACAGACTGGACTTGGTCTAATTTTACAGACATTTCTCATGAGTTTTAATGCCTTTTGTTTGGGTCTGAATGAAAATAATGAGCATCTTTTTTAATAGGAAAGGACCAGAGCTTGAGAGAAAACTGTGGAGATATATTATATTCCTTGAAATCTTGGTATGTAATAAATATAATTTCCATTCTCTCCCTTATATCACTGCTAAAGAGAAAATCTGAATTTCATCCTCCACCAAATTACACAGATATTTGTGAACTTACACTGGAGCACTCTGTTTTTGCTAATTTTCTGTTTAACAGTGCTCTTTTTCCAAACAATTTGAAAAAATTTTATAGGTGAAACTTCATGAGACACTTCATCAAAATTTTTGCTTCAGCTCAAATAGATAGCATCCACTGTACACTCTCAGCCACTAACCTTATGCTTTTATCTCAGTGAATTTGGCTGATGTGGTGTGTTCTTTTCTCCAGCTCTGCTTATAATCTCTGTACAATCCTAGGCTCAGAAGTTTAGGGGCAGTAGACTGGGGAGCATGCAGGAGAAGCAGGAGCACTGATTAAGGTGAGCACCTAAGGGATGCAGGTGAACCAAAAGTCATTATAAAGGGTATAATCCCAATGAAGTATATAGTATGCAGAGTAGAGAAGGGAGGAAAGGACTCAACACTGCTTCTACCACGTTGGTATCAAAAGTGCAAGTATTTTTATAAGCTCAGCCTTAGGCATTAAAATGAAAGAGTAGTCTCTTGTTTTTAGTGACCTCTCTTCAGCCAAGAAGGCAAAATAGAAAGGATTATTTTTCCTCCTGTGCTACTTTACCCTAAATGCCCACTGTGAACCTCACAAATTAGGCACTCCTTAATAATTTGTTGCAATGTATGAAGGAATTCACCTTCACATATTCCCAGTTCTCATTCTCTTTAGCCTTGGTATTTTATCAAATATCCACAATGATGTGATGTGTGTGTTAATTGATGGATACGTCTCTATGATACACCATCTTATTTTATTTAAGGTAAGGCTGAAAGTCTTGCTACAACATTTAAAAACTAGAATAAGACAGGTTGTTCATTCTAAAGTACAAGTATTTAGTTATCTTCAAGTGGCTCAAGAAAGAACAATTAAAAGTATAGGACACCAAGGGTCAACACATTTCTCCACAGAGCCATATAGTAAATATTTTAGTGTTGTTTATTTGTTTAGCAAGAGAAAGAGAGACAGACAGGGAAAGACAGGGTGTAAGGGAGAGAGATGAGAAACATCAATTCTTCATTGCAGCACCTTAGATGTTCATTGATTGCTTTCTCATATGTGCCTTGACCAGGGGTCTACAGCAGAGTGAGTGACCCCTTGCTCAAGCCAGTGAACTTGGACTCAAGCCAGTGACCTTGAACTCAAGCCTGCGACCTTGGGCTTCAAGCCAGCAACCTTTGAGCTCAAGCCAGTGACCATGGGGTCATGTTTATGATTCCACACTCAAGCCGGTGACCCTGCACTCAACTGGTGAGTCTGCACTCAAGCCAGATGAGCCGGTGCTCAAGTCAGCAACCTTAGGGTTTTGAACCTGGGTCCCAGTCCAATGCTCTATCCATTGTGCCACTGCCTGGTCAGGCAGTTTTGTGTTTTCAGTCCATAAACTCGCTGTTGTCATTATTTCATTCAGCAATTGTAGCATAAAAACTGCTGTAGATAATACATAAACAAGTGGGCATGGGTGATTCCCAAGAGAACTTTATTTAAAATAACAGATGTTGGAGATTTGATCCCAAGGTATACTTTGCCTTCCTTCTGGCATAGACAAAGTCTTTTCTGCCTAATTTACCTGAGCAGTTTCTATACTGTAATAAGATATATGATATGTTGCCAAAATGTTGATATCCATGGTTTAACTGACTATTGAAACAAGCAAAAGTCTTTGAGGCTAAGGTATTAATGATGAAACAAGATATTGAAAGCCAGACTGCCTGCTTTTGTACCCTGATTTTCTATTGGTCAATAGTTGTACTTTTGGGCCCTGGTCAGTTGGCTCAGTGGTAGAGCATTGGCCCGGCATGTAGAAATCCCGGGTTTGATTCCTGGTCAGGGCATACAGGAGAGGCGCCCATCTACTTCTCTACCCTTCCACTTCTCCCTTATCTCTATCTCTCTCTTCCCCTTCCGCAGCCAAGGCTCCATTGGAGTAGAGTTGGCCCAGGTGCTGAGGATGGCCCCATGGCTTCTGTCTCAGGTGCTAGAATGGCTCTAGTTGCAATGGAGCTACACCCCAGATGAGCAGAGCATCACACCCTAGAGAGCATGCCAGGTGGATTCTGGTTGGGTGCATGTGAGAGTCTGTCTCTCTGCTTCACTGCTTCTCACTTCAGAAAACTACAAAAAAAAAAAAATTGTATTGATATGTTCACTAGCCTGATTTTCTGCCCTAAAAGTGAAGACATCTCATATACCTATATTTATAAACTCTTTATGCACATAATCTATGTAAAACATGAGAATTACTAGAACAGAGTAAGAACTTGAGGGAAAGAGTGCTGGAAAAAAACCCTGAAACTCAAGATGCAATGCTTTGCTCAAGTTCCAACAGCTTCTGACCAATGATGTCCATACAACCATCATAATGCTTTTCCAAAATAAAATGGTGCTGCTGATATTAGGCAAATGAGCCCCATAGTTTCAGAGGACAAAGAAATGTTTGCTCTTCTTACTGTCCACATATCAATACAATTGAATCTGTTCCAGAAATATGGTGTGCGGGTCGATGAAGGTTCTGATTTAATCAATTCGAACAATCTCCTAGGATACTGTGCTGCCTTTCTAGCTAATGATCAGTGTCCTGCAGCTTCTTGTCTTGCTTCTATTTTTTATTTTATGTTTTTACCATCTGCCTTCACACTGGTTAAAGATATATATTCCTCTGTTTCAGTCATTTTATGAGAAAAGTTAATGGAACGTGAGTGGGGACAAACAGAACTGCTGACTCACCATGCAGCACACACATACTGAATTTTTCTGCTCCCTGCATTGTGATTACTCAGAATTCACTCTTTAGTTCCTTTTCTACCTGACCTTTCAAGACTTCTGCAGACAGATACTCATTTCAGGTTGATTTATGGAAACAGAGTGACATGCTTCAGAGTGTGCGTGACCTTATCATAAAACATGAAGTGCACTTAACCAGATGAAGCTGCTGGTTTGTTGCCACATGCAATTAACATGCTAAATGTAACACACCTGAGGCAAGACTTAATTTAGGAGGAAATGACTTACTGAGAAATGATAGAAAAGCAACTTTATTCACAGAAGTTTATACTAAAACTTTTTTAAAAAATATTTTATGGGATCATCAACTACTAGAGTTAGCAGAGATTTGGCTTTAAAATAACTGCAAAGCAGAAAAAAAATCCATAAGGAAGGTCACACATCTCCTGTACTTTTTTTCCAATTAAATCCTGCTATTATAAAATCACACATCTAATACACATATATGTTTATTTGCCATAAAAGTAATTTTAAGCATTATTTCTTTCTATTGAATTATATGCACAAAATCTAAATGAATAAATTATTCAACATCACTTTTTATCTATCCAACATTGTTTAGTATTTAAAAGTAACACTGTGATTCTAAATATTGCTCTCTCTCTTTATTTCACAATTAAATCACATTCCCTCAGAACCTTACTGCTACGAGGCTGAGCTGTCAACCCTGAAAAGAATGAAAAGTTACTCTAGAAAAAAAGTGGTTACTATTCAGTTGACTTATTTGACTGCTTTTAGGGAGATGATAGTTTGTTTGCTTGTTTAATACTAGCATATCACAGTAAAAAATATATATTAAAATTGAAATCTACTTAACACCACAGAAACTCAGCCATATTAGGACGTAGAGTTAATATGTGTCAGAAAAGAAAAAAACCCAGGAGAGGAGTTAATGTATAAAGAATCTGCCTTTTCTAAGTCAGAGACTTCAGGAAAGAGGAATGAGAGAGAGATTTGCACATATCAGTGGGCATGTCTCCCCTTTTCTCCTAGGGTAGTGGAAAAGGAAAGAGGAAGATTTTGATTTTTTTTATATTATATGTGTTTTACATATATATAATAAAATGGGTTTTAAATGGTCCAATCTATCTGAGTTAATATGTGAAGATATTTATCAAACTATAATACTATGTCAATTTCTGAAAAGATTTTTCATGTTAAAAATGAATGGGTTTTGCCCTGGCCGGTTGGCTCAGTGGTAGAGCGTCGGCCTGGCGTGCAGAAGTCCCAGGTTCGATTCCCGGCCAGGGCACACAGGAGAAGCGCCCATCTGCTTCTCCACCCCTCCCCTTCTCCTTCCTCTCTGTCTCTCTCTTCCCCTTCCACAGCCAAGGTTCCACTGGAGCAAAGATGGCCTGGGCGCTGGGGATGGCTCCTCGACCTCTGCCCCAGGCGCTAGAGTGGCTCTCGTCGCAGCAGAGCGACACCCGGAGGGGCAGAGCATCGCCCCCTGGTGGACAGAGCATCTCCCCCTGGTGTGCGTGCCGGGTGGATCCCGGTCGGGCACATGCGGGAGTCTGTCTGTCTCTCCCCGTTTCCGGTTTCAGAAAAATACAGAAAAAAAAATGAATGTTTTTTTTTTTTTTAATACTCAAGAAAATGATAAGGAAAAAATGATAGAACTCATCAATCAGACATCAAATGTAGCTCTCCAACCTCTAGGCCAACATGTCTTACATAAACCTCAGAAGTTGGTTGATATTTTCTTTTATGAGAAAGTTTTAGGGATACTGGAAAAGAAAACTGAAGGTCAATAAACTTCTCTGCAAACTTTCATGAAGAAATTAGAAGTAGAAAATATAATAGTAATCATGGAAAAAATTGGGGGAACAAAATAAACCTACTCCAAGACAGTAAAATATAATCTATCAAATTTAAAAGGAAGCATGCTTAAATTTATAAATAATTTCAATAAAACATTAAGGTCTTTATGAAATTCTTCTACTAAGCTCTCTGAACTTAGATTTAATCTTTAAATCCCAAGAAATATCAATTGGTCTTAATTCAAAAACATTTGCTCCTTTTTATTTATATTTTTTGAGGGGGAGGGCTAGGAATCATCTCAAGTATAGCAATTTGGAATTTCTGAATTAGTTTACTATGATTTTTGTTTCCTGGACTCTATAGTAATACTGTCATACTCTATATAGAATTAATCTAATGCATTGTCAATTAAGCAGAAAATTTTTCTTTCATTTACTTTTTATTTCTTTCACGGAACACTATTGACAATTTACTCTTTGTATTGTGGTGATCTTTGAATCAATATTCCACCGGCCTATTGTTTTATAATCTGGTATTTATCATGTACAGGATGTTCACAGGTAAGCACAAAACTTTCTTTGGAAAATGTAATTGAATACCACAGAGAGAAAACCTGATAGTCTTATAAAGAATATCCACGTATATTAATAGGACTATAGCTAATCCTATAATTATATCTTTTGGTAGATGGAAGGAAAAAACAGTCAATTCCATAGATGCAAACAGAAAAAGAGGCCAGTATTTCCTTTGATAACATATTTTCAAAGAAATCAAGTTTATTATAATTATAAAATGTGGAATTCTATCAATGGCTTAACTTTTTAGTATTTAAAAAGTGAATTCTTATCAACTGAGGTCTTTTTGAATAACACTTTAAAAAGTTAATATCCATCAATTAGATGATATATATAGACACATTAGGTTCTTTAGCTTGCACCAAAAATAAATATTTAAGGGATAAGAAAGAAAAGAATCACTTATATGCTTTATCAAGCAAGGAATGAAGAAAAGGCTGTTCCCCATGGACAAATAATTCACCTACCCTTCAGAATTTTAAGGCATGAATCAGAAAAATCTTAATGTTTTAAAATTTTAATTTGAATCAATCAAGCAAAAATGTAATGGTAAATAGGAAAAAAAAATAGAAAGTCTGAGAACAGAATCTCTTTATGAGCCTATCTTTTTCCCCTTAACTAGTCATATGACCTTAAATAATTTAATTATCTGCCTCTTAGCTTCACTATAGATAAAATTCTAACTATAATATATATACTATGCAGTTAGTTTTATCCTAAATATATATGTATATGTACAAAAGGAAACAATATAAATATATGTTTAAAATGGTCTTCAATGACCTTTATATGAATTGATTTATTATAATTATATACATTATTAAATTTCATGGATTGCATTAATTAATTTCCAAAAGAGTTTATAATTTCAGATTAGTTTATAAAAACATTTAACTAACCCATTATCTACTACTTAGAGTTCTTTTTCTGTTTAGCACTTATTATTCTCACATGCTAAAATTCAAAGTCTATTAGAACACTGACATTGTGGTTTTGGCTGTTTATATATTTTTCTGATGTATAAAATATTGTTATTGAGTGACATATGACATTCAGAGTGAACTAGATTATGTTGCAATAACTAAAATCCTTAATTTAAGTCACTTAACATGCACAAAAATGTATTCAAGTTTTTTTTCACCATATATTTATATAGTGAGTCAATAAGGCACTAATGGCATTGTTTGGGCTGTCTTGTGTTCCCTCCAAATTCATACTTTGAAGTACTAACTCTCATTACTTTATAGTGTAATTATAGTTGGAGACAAGGCCTTATTATTTTTTATGCATTAAAAAAGAACAATCCAAAAGTGAAAGTAAGAAAATCATTCCAAATACAAAAGCATCAAAAATAAAATATTTATGTATGACTTTAACAATAAAAGGATAAGACTTGCACATTAAAAGATGCCAAACACTATTGAAAGAAATTGAAAATCTAAATAGATGAAAAGACATCCTGCAATAATATATTGAAGGCCTTAATTTTTAGGATGATCTATTTCCTAAATTGATTTACAGATTCAGTGTGATTCTATAAAAATTCCAGCTTCCTTTGGCATAAATTTACAAATTGATCTTAAAATTCATACGGATATATAAGGGCAGTAGAAGAGTCAATAGAATATTGATTGGAAAGAACAAAGTTGGAAAACTCACACTTCTCAATTTCAAAACTTAACCAAAAAAAACTACAGGAATCAATAGTGTGGTACTGGCATAGAACAGACATATAGGACAATGGAATAAAATTAAAAGAAGACTTGACTTGGAGGGGTAGTAAACACACAATATGATACACAGAGATGTGTTATAGAATTGGGTATCTGAAACCTGTATAATTTTGTTAACCAGTGTTACTTTAATAAATTCAATTTAAAAAGAAAGACCAAAAATAAACCCATATATTTTTGTTCAATCTGTTTGTGACAAGGTTATCAAGACAATTTGCTATTGATATATTGACTGAATGTCCGTGTCTCTCCCAAAATTTATATGTTGGTACCTAATCCTCAGGGTGATGGTATTTGGAGATAAGGCATTTGGGAGCTGATTATATCACAAAGGCAAAGATCTCATGAACAAAATAGTGTCCTTAAAAAAAAGAGTCTTGATAAACTGACCTGTGGTGGCGCAGTGGATAGTGTTTCAGCCAGGAATGCTGAGGTTGCCAGTTTAAAACCACAGACTTGGCCCTGGCCAGTTTAATCAGTTGTAGAGAGTCTGCTTGGTGTGTGCAAGTCCCAGGTTCAATTTCTGGCCAAGACACACAGGAGAAGCGTCCATCTGCTTCTCCACCCTTCTCTCTCTTCCTTTCCAGCAGTCAAGGCTCCATTGGAGCAAAGTTGACCCAGGTGCTAAGGATGACTCCATGGCCTCTACCTTAGGTGCTTAAAAATAGCTCCAATTGTAACTAAGCAACTTACTGGTATGTATACTGTGGAAAATTGAAAAAAGAAAACATTTCAGATGGAGATAATAGTACACTCAAAGTATAATTTCATCCCTGGCCATTGGCTCAGTGGATAGAGTGTTGGCCAATGTATGGACAGCCTGAGTTTGATTCTGGGTTAGGGCATACAAGAGAAATGATCATCTGTTTTCCCTCCTTCTTCCCCTTCTCTCCTTCTTCCCCTTCAACAACCAGTGGCTTGATTGGTTCAAGTGTGGCCCCAGGAACTGAGGATAGCTCTGTTGGAGCTCATTAGCCTTGAGCACTAAAAAATAGTTCAGTACTCAAGCATTAGCCCTAGATGGAGTTGCCAGGTGGATCCTGGTCAGGACGCATGCACGAGTCTACTTCACTATCTCTTCTCCTCTCACCTGACAAAAAAAGTACAATCCTGGTTTTTTGTTAGCTGAATATTTACCTCAAATATTGGAAGCTTTTCAAAAATGAGTCTGCCTAGATCAAACTCAAGAGCTCATGAATTACAAGACATTCTGAAAGGACAGTGCTGGGAATCTCTATTTCTAAAAATGTTGTCAGGTTTTTCTAAAGTGCAATGACAGCTATATTGGAGTCACTCCTATAACATTGGGGAACAAAATTTCTGTTGCATCCATAAAACACTTGCTTTTACCTAATCTCAGTGTGCTGATCTCAAACCTGACATTAGTTTTTCTCTGTAAGCTACAGTTTTTTTGCAATTCAAGATTTTAGGTTTTTATCTTATTGTAAAATTTTCAACATTGGATTGTGGGAGAGATGACGTCAGAGTAATGGCAGGGTAGGAAGCGATACTGATAAATCTCCCCCAAAACTCAACAAGATCTTCAACCAGAAACAGAAAAACCTATACTTGGAGCCTCCAGATGCTTCGCAATACACCCGAAGGTATGGTCGAGTGAAAAATTGGCTAAATATATAACCAAACCCCGAAGGAAATAGGGAGTAAGAAATGCTCCGCCTTCCTCACTAACCTAAACAGGGCGGCTTTCTCTGGTAACTGTGAATATAGAAACTGAGGCGGGCAAAGGGGGTGAATAGATCCAGGCCGTGGCACAAACGGCCGAACCAGGCTGTGGCACAGAGATCCAAGCCGAGGAAAAACTGATCCTGTGGCAACCCAGGCAATACAAGCTAACACTCATGCCAAACCCAAACAAAGGAAGACAAGCGGGGCAGCCATTTTACCCGATCTCCTGGTCGGTGCACAGTTAGTGGGCAAGAGATTTCTTCCTAAGCTCCGGGAGTGGGTGCCCGTGTTACCCCACAGAGAGGCAGAGTCAGAGGCCTTTCTGTGGGCCGAAAGCAGAATCTCTGGGCAGCCCCAGCACCCTGGGAAAGCCGCGCACGGGAGGGAGTGAGAACTAATTCCAACGGTAGAAATTTTCCATGCTGGTGGGGGTTTCACTCAGAGGGAAACGCGGCCAGCCTCATATCCTGGTTTGCGCGCGCAGATAGTGATTCCTCTGAGTGCCTCGGCAGTGTGCGCCCGCGTTATCGCACAGAGGGGCAGAGTCAGGGGCCTTTGTGTGGGCCAAAGTGGAATCTCAGGCCTCCCCAGCACCTTGCAAAAGCCGCGCATGGGGACGGAGTGAGAGCCAATTCCAACACTGCAACTTTTCCATGCGGTTGGGGGTTTCACTCAGAGCGTGAGACTGTTGGCCGGATATCCAGGTCTGCGGGTGCAGATAGCGAGAGTTTCATTCAAGTGCCCCAGAAGTGGGCGCTCGCCTGTGTTACTGGACAGAGTGGCAGAGCCAGAGATCTTTGAGTGAGCGGAAAGCCCGCCTGATTATGCTAGCAGCTCTGACTGACTGAGCCTTACCCAGAGCCCTGTACTTAGTGGAAATAGAGTGGGGAGTTGCCAGCTCTTTGAGCCTCTTACTATCCAGGCAGACGCAGCAGCAACCCCATAGATGGATTATCAGGCTAGTAATTGAGGAAGGAAAGACTAGGAGAAAGGCTCCAGGAACACGGACTCTCTCACTGTCGGAGCCTATAAATGCTAATAAGCCTCGACTGCCAATGAGACTAAAGCACAATACATGACATTGCCATAGAGACTTATCAACTGCAAACCTCTACCTGAGCGTGCCAAAGGGGCAGAACCCAGGGTACAGAGTCACCGACCAGGAAGAAGGAGAGAAAAGAAAAAGCAAGAAGATAACCTCTCAAAATCAAGAATAATCTGCAGACTTTATAACCTATCCCATTTTATTATATTTGTTCATTTGTTTCTTTTATCTTCATTCTTGATACTTTTTTTCCTCCTCCAATTTGGCCGATTAACTCTCTGCCAGTCTTACTCTCTCCTCTCCTTGAACTACACTACCCATAAGTGTTACATCTCCCATTATCTTTTCTCTTCTCTTCGTTTCTCTCTATGAGGGTTGCACTCCAAAACCCTTAACTCTCTCTCTCTCTCTCCTTTCTTTTTTCTTCTTTTAGTGGTTCCCTCTTTTTTTCTCTCTCTCTCTATCTTTTCTCCCTCTATATAAGTTTCTAGCTTTCTCCTTTACATCTCCTCTCATTCAAACCTCAATAACAAACAAATTATCTTATCTGGGACTCAAACTTATGTTTGTGGCATTTTGGGGGATTTTTACTTCACCTTTTTAACTCACTAGCAGTGCTCCCATCCCTGGCTCTCCATTTTATCTAGTTCTTGTTCCACTAAATACAATAGTAATTTTTTTAATTTGTCCCACCATTTTTCTGTTTTCCTCTTATTCCTCTCATCATAACTCTTAGACAACCAACACCTAAAAGCAAATCATTTTATCCTTGACCCAAATTTTTTCCTTATTTGCTTTTTGTGGGTCCATACCCCCTTTCTTTTCTTTCTTTTTTCTTCTTTTTTTTCTTTTTTTTTTTTTTGCCCCTTTATTACTTTTCCCCAATTCAGGCCCTCCATCACAGGCATTGTTTGTTATAATTCACAGTTCACCACAAAATTTTCTCAAGAAAGAGGGGAGAGGAGAGGAGAGGAAAAAAGGAGGGGGGAAAATAATTTCCATTTTTAAAATTTTTATTTTATTTTATTTTTCTTTATTTCATTATTAACTTTTTTTAAAAAACAACTTTTTTTTATTTATTTATTTATTTTTTAAACTTTTTATTCTTTATTAAATCTCATTAATACTATCAACAAAACCACCCTCAGATGCCATTAAGGAAGAGAAAATCAAATATCATGGATACAAAAGAAAGAGAGGTAACACAGCTAGATGAGGAAAAATCTATGGAGAAAAAATTTAATATATTGGAAACCTTGGAGCTAAATGACAGAGAATTCAAGATAGAAATCTTAAAAATCCTCCGAGATATACAAGAAAACACAGAAAGGCAATTTAGGGAGCTCAGAAAACAACTCAATGAACACAAAGAATATATGTCCAAAGAAATTGAAACTATAAAAACAAATCAAACAGAGATGAAAAACTCAATTCACGAGCTGAAAAACGAAGTAACAAGCTTAGCTAATAGAACAGGTCAGATAGAAGAGAGGATTAGTGAAATAGAAGACAAGCAACTTGAGTCACAACAGAGAGAAGAAGAAAGAGATTCAAAAATTTAAAAAAATGAGATAGCCCTACAAGAATTATCTGACTCCAACAAAAAGAATAACATAAGAATAATAGGTATATCAGAGGGAGAAGAGAGAGAAAATGGAATGGAGAACATACTCAAACAAATAATAGATGAGAACTTCCCAAGCCTGTGGAAAGAACTAAAGCCTCAAATTCAAGAAGCAAACAAAACACCGAGTTTTCTTAACCCCAACAAACCTACTCCAAGGCATATCATAATGAAATTGACACAAACCAACAGCAAAGAAAAAATTCTCAAGGCAGCCAGGGAAAAGAAGAATACAACATATAAAGGAAGGCCCATTAGATTATCATCAGATTTCTCAGCAGAAACTCTACAAGTAGAAGAGAGTGGACCCCAATATTTGAAGTCCTGAAAGAGAGAAACTTTCAGCCACGAATACTATACCCATCAAAGCTATCCTTCAAATATGAAGGAGAAATAAAAACATTCACAGATACAGAAAAGATGAGGGAATTTATCATCAGAAAACCCCCACTCCAGGAATTACTAAAGGGGGTTCTCCAATCAGAAACAAAGAACAAAAAAAAAAAAAAAAACAGAGCCACAAGTAAAAGCTCCAAGAAGAACACAATAAAACCAATATTAAACTGTGACAACAACAAAAAGAAAGAGGGGGAGAAGATGGAGATTAACAGTATCAAAGGACAATGGAGTGCAAAAGTACTCACAAAATAGTTCACTACAATGAACAGGATAGGGACCCTTTTCATTACTCAAAGGTAACCACCATTGAAAAAACCACCACAGAAGCACATGATTTAAAAAAGATAGCAACAGAGGAAAGATGTATGGAATACAACCAAATAAAAACAAAACATAAAAAAAAGAAAGAGAAGGATCAAACAAGACAAAAAACTAACAGAAAGCAAGATATAAAATGGCAATAGGGAACTCACAAGTGTCAATAATTACACTAAATGTAAAAGGATTAAACTCACCAATAAAAAAGCACAGAGTAGCAGAATGGATTAAAAAAGAAAATCCAACTGTATGCTGCCTACAGGAAACTCATCTAAGTAACAAGGATAAAAACAAATTCAAAGTGAAAGGCTGGAAAAAAATACTCCAAGCAAATAACATCCAAAAAAAGCAGGTGTAGCAATACTCATATCGGATAATGCTGACTACAAGACAGGAAAAGTACTCAGAGACAAAAATGGCCATTTCATAATGGCTAAGGGTACATTGAATCAAGAAGACATAACAATTCTTAATATTTATGCACCAAACCAAGGAGCACCAAAATATATAAGACAGCTACTTATTGATCTTAAAACAAAAACTGACAAAAATACAATCATACTTAGAGACCTCAATACACCGCTGACGGCTCCAGATCGGTCATCCAAACAGAGAATCAACAAAGACATAGTGGCCTTAAACAAAACACTAGAGCACCTGGATATGATAGACATCTACAGGACATTTCATCCCAAAGTGACTGAGTATACATTTTTCTCCAGTGTACATGGATCATTCTCAAGAATTGACCATATGTTGGGCCACAAAAACAATATCAGCAAATTCAGAAAAATCGAAGTTGTACCAAGCATATTTTCTGATCATAAAGCCTTGAAATTAGAATTCAACTGCAAAAAAGAGAAAAAAAATCCCACAAAAATATGGAAACTAAACAACATTCTTTTAAAAAATGAATGGGTCAAAGAAGAAATAAGTGCAGAGATCAAAAGATATATACAGACTAATGAAAATGACAATACGACATATCAGAATCTATGGGATGCAGCAAAAGCAGTGATAAGAGGGAAGTTCATATCGCTTCAGGCATATATGAACAAACAAGAGAGAGCCCAAGTGAACCACTTAACTTCACACCTTAAGGATCTAGAAAAAGAAGAACAAAGACAACCCAAAACCAGCCAAAGAAAGGAGATAATAAAAATCAGAGCAGAAATAAATGAATTAGAGAACAGAAAAAGTATAGAAAAAATTAATAGAACAAGGAGCTGGTTCTTTGAAAAGATCAACAAAATTGACAAACCCTTGGCAAGACTTACCAAGGAAAAAAGAGAAAGAACTCATAGAAACAAAATCCAAAATGAAAGAGGAGAAATCACCACAGACATTGTAGATATACAAAGAATTATTGTAGAATACTATGAAAAACTTTATGCCACTAAATTCAACAACCTAGAAGAAATGGATAAATTCCTAGAACAATACAACCTTCCTAGACGGAGGCAAGAAGAAGCAGAAAGCCTAAACAGACCTATCAGTAGAGAAGAAATAGAAAACAACATTAAAAACCTCCCCAAAAATAAAAGTCCAGGCCCTGACGGCTATACCAGCGAATTTTATCAAACATTCAAAGAAGACTTGGTTCCTATTCTACTCTAAGTCTTCCAAAAAATTGAAGAAGAAGCAATACTTCCATACACATTTTATGAGGCCAACATAACCCTCATACCAAAACCAGGCAAGGATGGCACAAAAAAAGAAAACTACAGACCAATATCTCTAATGAATACAGATGCTAAAATACTAAACAAAATACTAGCAAATCGAATACAACAACATATTAAAAAAATAATACATCATGATCAAGTGGGATTCATCCCAGAATCTCAAGGATGGTTCAACATACGTAAAACGGTTAACGTAATACACCATATCAACAAAACAAAGAATAAAAACCACATGATCTTATCAATAGACGCAGAAAAGGCTTTCAATAAAATACAACACAATTTTATGTTTAAGACTCTCAACAAAATGGGTATAGAAGGAAAATATCTCAACATGATAAAGGCCATATGTGATAAACCATCAGCTAACATCATATTAAATGGCACTAAACTGAAGGCTTTCCCCCTTAAATCAGGAACAAGACAGGGTTGTCCACTCTCTCCACTCTTATTTAATGTGGTACTAGAGGTTCTCGCCACAGCAATCAGACAAGACAAAGAAATAAAAGGCATCCATATCGGAAAAGAAGAAGTAAAGGTATCACTTTTTGCAGATGATATGATCCTATACATCGAAAACCCCAAAGAATCCACAAAAAGACTACTAGAAACAATAAGCCAATACAGTAAGGTCGCAGGATACAAAATAACATACAGAAGTCAATAGCCTTTCTATATGCCAACAATGAAACAACTGAGAAGGAACTCAAAAGAATAATCCCCTTCACAATTGCAACAAAAAAAATAAAATACTTAGAAATAAACATAACAAAGAATGTAAAGGACTTACATAATGAAAACTATAAACCATTGTTAAGGGAAATCGAAAAAGATATAACGAGATAAAAGAATATACCTTGTTATTGGCTAGGAAGAATAAATATAATCAAGATGGCTATATTACTCAAAGCAATATACAAATTTAATGCAATTCCCATCAAACTTCCAATGACATTTTTTAAAGAAATAGAGCAAAAAATCATCAGATTTATATGGAACTATAAAAAACCCCGAATAGCCAAAGCAATTCTAAAGAAAAAGAATGAAGCTGGGGGCATTACAATACCTGACTTTAAACTATATTATAGGGCCACGACAATCAAAACAGCATGGTATTGGCAGAAAAATAGACACTCAGACCAATGGAACAGAATAGAAAGTCCAGAAATAAAACCACATATATATAGTCAAATAATTTTTGATAAAGGGGCAAACAACACACAATGGAGAAAAGAAAGCCTCTTCAATAAATGGTGCTGGGAAAACTGGAAAGCCACATGCAAAAGAATGAAACTGGACTACAGTCTGTCCCCCTGTACAAAAATTAACTCAAATTGGATCAAAGATCTAAACATAAGACCTGAAACAATTAAGTACATAGAAGAAGACATAGGTACTCAACTCATGGACCTGGGTTTTAAAGAGCATTTTATGAATTTGACTCCACAGGCAAGAGAAGTGAAGGCAAAAATTAATGAATGGGGCTACATCAGACTAAGAAGTTTTGCTCAGCAAGAGAAACTGATAACAAAATAAACAGAAAGCCAAGTAAATGGGAAATGATATTTTCAAACAACAGCTCAGGTAAGGGCCTAATATCCAAAATATACAAAGAACTCATAAAACTGAACAATAAACAAACAAACAATCCAATAAAAAAATGGGAAGAGGACATGAACAGACACTTCTCCCAGGAAGAGATACAAATGGCCAACAGATATATGAAAAGATGCTCATCTTTTTTAGCTATTAGAGAAATGCAAATCAAAACGGCAATTAGATACCACCTCACACCTGTTCGATTAGCTATGATTAGCAAGTCAGGTAATAGCAAATGTTGGAGAGGCTGTGGAGAAAAAGGAACCCTCATCCACTGTTGGTGGGAATGTAAAGTAGTACAACCATTATGGAAGAAAGTATGGTGGTTCCTCAAAAAACTGAAAATAGAACTACCTTATGACCCAGCAATCCCTCTACTGGGTATATACCCCAAAAACTCAGAAACATTGATACGTAAAGACACATGCAGCCCCATGTTTATTGCAGCATTGTTCACAGTGCCCAGGACATGGAAACAACCAAAAAGCCCGTCAATAGATGACTGGATAAAGAAGATGTGGCACATATACAGTATGGAATACTACTCAACCATAAGAAATGATGACATCGGAACATTTACAGCAAAATGGTGGGATCTTGATAATATGATATGAAGCGAAATAAGTAAATCAGAAAAAACCAGGAACTGCATTATTCCATTCGTAGGTGGGACATAAAAGTGAAACTAAGAGACATTGATAAGAGTGTGGTGGTTAGGGGAGGGAGGGGGGAATGGGAGAGGGAAAGGGGGAGGGGGAGGGGCACAAAGAAAACAAGATAGAAGGTGACAGAGGACGATCTGACTTTGGGTGATGGGTATGCAACATAATTGAACGACAAGATAACCTGGACTTGTTATGTTTGAATATATGTATCCTGATTTATTGATGTCACCCCATTAAAAAAATAAAATTATTATAAAAAAAAATTTTCAACATTTAGTTTAACATAATGAAGTAGAATGTCTTCTTGAGCATCATCTTTGTGAAAATATAATAATTTATATAATGCAATAAATACACTAAAAGATATGATTGCATCAGAATTTGTCTACAATTTCAAAATAGAACATATTAAAACACTTATTTTAATCACAAAATTTGTGCAAAACTTCTTTAAATTCTATTCAGGCAAAAATTTGTGTTTGTAGCTCTTGCATTTGTGTACCTGCTGAGGACAATCTTGTTTGATGCTCTAGCAGTAGTCTGGCAATGTTTAGAGCTGTCAAGAAGTAGCCGCCATTCTGTTGGACTGTATGTGGTAACACCTAGCTGGCTGAGAAGATTATTAATATCATGACATTAAACAAAGTGTTTGTCTTCGGAAAAAAATGTCTACAAAATTTGTTCACGCTTCCTGAAATGGTATTTTTTACCTGACCGGTAAAGTACATTCTTTTCTTGAAGCCTGGAGGCTAATAACTCATCTGCTTTTTTTGATAGACCCAAATCTCTTACTAGTCATTCAATTTGGGTTGACTAAACTGCTGAGGGGTTAATGACAGCTTGGAATCAGAAGACCCTTCAGATTCTACAAACATTTCTTCATGCATCTTATCAAAATATACTTGATCGCCATGTTCACTTTCTTTGTCCTTAGAAGAAATAAAACTATTGAAAACTGGAACCGGGAGTGTCTCAGAGTGTAGAATAGGTCATATTGCTGAAGGGATATTAGGATATGTGATCATATGCTGTTTTTTCTTGCTGATGCCCTTTGTATGGATTAGACAGAAATAACAGTCACTGCTGTGGTCCTTATGTTCACGCCAAACCATGGGAATACCAAAAGGCATTCCTTTTCATTTTCCTTTTGTCTAGTCACAAAGCATTTCCTCATAATTATGACACACAATATGAGGAGCCCAATTCTTGTCTTGATCACCAAGGGGAACTTGAAAATAAGCAATATATGTACGTGTCACAAATGATGAAATATTGTGCCTTTGATGCTGAAGTGTGTAACAGCCACATATATACATTTACACCTACTCAAAGAAGCCATGATTCAATCTTAAAACAAAATAAGAGGGTGTTTTTATCAGATAATAATTTTTTACATTTCAAAACAAGTACAATTATATAAAAATGATGTTGGTAAAACATGAATTGCCTTGTGGTTATGTTCAATCCAAGAGTCATTGCCCTTTAACTCCAATTTAAAAACTAATGCATGCCATTAATTGTAACAAAAAGAAATTAAAATTGCATAAAAACTAGAGCATGCACCAAAAAATGGATTTCAAATTTGGAATCAGCAATGCAGAAATATAAAGAAAAAGTTCTAAAACCTCATGCAACAGAAAATGAAAAAAAATGTTCTCCAGTGTTATTTAACCATCAGGTCCAAATTATATCAGGACTCAGGCCATAAATGACTCATTAGTAATCAATTTATTAAACAGGTTATCAATTACAAAATTCCTAGATATCCTGTCAAATGACTCAAATTTGTTATCAGTAAACTCAGTTGATTTGCCTTCTTTTTTCAGATTAGCATCTAAATATCTGTATACCTTATTAACGCCACTGTTTTCCATATTTCAATGCAAGGAGTTTTATGAGAACCTGTCATTAACAGTATAAAAACTAATTTCAAGTTGCATGCTACATTAATTTCCCCCATAAACAAACATCCAAGAAATAAAACATATGCTAATAGAGAACTGATTCTTTTCTCTGCCTACCCACCAAGACAAATGGAAGGCACCTTGGACAGAATTTTGATAAGTGGAGGATTACTAACAAAATAATTCTTTTTGTAAGGTCTTAACAAGATCCATGTGATCTGTTGTCACATTTACACATTCACGTGCCATTTTCTTACATCAGCTCACCTTTATTTTTGAATTCATATTGTGCATTCTGGTGAAATAGGAATGTTTCAGGGAAAGGACAGAGCTCTGTCATGACTAATCCAAATGGACAACACAGCTCTGATTCCTGCACACCTGGGCTGTCTGAAAAGATCACCTGGTCCTTCTTCCTGGTTTCATATGGGTGAATATCTAGATCAGCTGGGACAGATGGCTCTCTCTTTTCTTCAGTTAATTAAAGTACACATTTTGCATATATTAAGGATCCTTTTTCTTTACCTACTCTTGAAGTCATACATTTCTTAGGGTCTTCATACATATGGTATCTGATGGTCGACAATGTTGGCAATTACTGTAATTTCTTGTTTTTTATTATTGGTAACAAACCAAGGACAAACCCAGTTGGCCAGCAAGGCCTGTAGAACCATTCTCTTGGATGGTTATATGTGTACAAATTGGAGAGTGGCTGTTTTGTATCTTTCCCTCGCCCAGCAGGTGTAATGGTATGAGACTAAATGTTCCTCGGTGAACCCATATATTTTTTTTAAATAAATTTTTATTAATGTTAATGGGATGACATTAATAAATCAGGGTGCATACATTCAAAGAAAACATGTCTAGGTTATCTTGTCATTAAATTATGTTGCATACTCCTCTCCCAGAGTCAGATTGTCCTCCGTCACCCTCTATCTAGTTTTCTCTGTGCCCCTCCCCCTCCCCCTAACCCTCTCCTTCCTGTGCAAGTAGGAAGGAAGGAAGCAGGTGGGATTCTTCTTGCTATAGTAGGACCTAGATCAAAACAAATGGAAACATTTTTAATCATTTCTGCAGAGCTCCAACTCATATTTTGTAATCTACACTAAAATTGCATTCACACTGTCATGAAAGCTGTAACAAAGGGTGAATTTCAAAACCAAAATATTTTATCAAAAATTCAACATATTTCTAGTTTTTCTTGAAACTTTACTTTCAGTGGCATTGAGGTCATAGGTGAGAGGCCTCCCTGGTGCAAAGGCAGGACCATGGGGCAGTGCCCAATCCTGTGGGTGAAGAGTTGTGTGGATTATGTGGCACTGGCCAGACTCTGAGGGCCATGTGGCAGTCAGGAAGACCTGTTGGAATTCAGGAGAAAGCGGAGCTGCTCTTGCAGTATTCTAGGCCGTAACCAGCTTCCAGTGACATCACTATAACGTTGTGCACTTGGAGGAGGGTGTCCTGCAGCATGGACAACTAGCCCAGTGAGTGGACCCTGGCCACAAATGCTTTACCTGATGCAGACCTTGCTCAAGGAAGAGGGGATCTTGGGTTCTGCTAAACAGCGCACTGTCCCTGGTTTGTCGCAGTTCTACAAAGTGGAGACCTCAGTCAGTACCTCCTCTTCCACAGGCCAGACCCAGCCAACAACAAAGACTTTGTGCTGTTCAGGGATACCACCACCTTCCTGCACAAAACCGCATCATGCACAGGGACCTAAAGCCAGACAGCATCCTCCTCAGGAGTGGTCAGGGGCCTCCAGCCTTAAGGAAACAGACTCTGGACTAAGCAAGGCCCATGGTCTGTACTTGGCTGTCACCCCCCTTTCTATGCCTCCAGGCAAAGAGGAAAAAGAAGACAACAAAAATGTGGATGTGAATACAGAGTGGCTATCCTCAGCCTGTGGTGCAGACTTCTACATCGCCTTGTGTGGGAGGAACACTTCACAGCAGACACTGTTGTCCTGGGCATTTCTATCTAAGCAGTGATAGAATCTCTTTACCTGACTCTGAAACCAAGGAGGAGCATCTGGGGACTTGGCCCAGACTGTCCCTGTTGGTGAGACACAGCTAGAAAACACACAGACAGACTGCATGTCCACCAAAAATGCAGAATTTCCATGTCTGAGGAGACCAAACAGCTCTTTAAGGATGTGTTAGATGCTAATTTACAGAACTCTTCTGATGCCTTTGAACCTGAAACTAGGATGGACCAGGTCACATTGGCAAAGCGTCTTGGGTGTATTTAAACTAGGTGAGAGTTCTTTCTGTTCTGCATGCACATTTACTGTATGGATTCTTTAATCTGGGCCCAAGACTGAATCCTGTGGAATTGGGGGAAATGCAGGTTGATGAAAATGAAGTGCTTTTATCATTCTTAGGCTCCAAATCTCGATGAGGACATAACTGGGATTATGTGAGTGTAAATTGGAAAGTCTAGAGCAGGGGTCAGGAACCTATGGCTCGCGAGCCAGATGTGGCTCTTTCGATGGCTGCATCCGACTCGCAGACAAATCTTTAATAAAAAAAATGTTAAAAATATAAAGCATTCTCATGTATTACAATCCATTCATTTCCTACCACTCATGTTCATGGTTGAGGGTGGCTGGAGCCAATCACAGCTGTCTTCTGGCACAACACCAAATTTTTATTGGATAATGCATAATGTACACGGGTCATTGTATGGCTCTCATGGAATTACATTTTAAAATATGTGGTGTTCATGGCTCTCTCAGCCAAAAAGCTTCCCAACCCCTCGTCTAGAAAAATCTTTTTAATGAGGGCTGCATCTGAGCTGAATCTCTAAGTATTTCTTTTTTCACTTATTGATTTTTAAACAGATAGAGAAAGGGGGGGGGAGAAGAGAGAGAGGAAAACATTGATTTGTTGTTCCACTTATTTATGCATTCATTGGTTGATTCTTGTGTGTGGCCTCACCTGAGAGCAAATCAGCAACCTTGGCATACTGAGATGGCTCTCTAACAACTAAGGTACCCAGCCACGGCTCTCAATTTTTTTTTACAAACATTTTATCTCATTATTAATTAAAACATGCTTACTGTGGAAAATGCAAAAAGAAAGGGGGATGGGAGGGTTGGTTAGTTCATTTGACTTGAAAAACAAATTATAAGTTAAAACGATCATGTATTATTATCCTTTTAAATTTTTATTTTATTTTATTTTATTTTTTGAGAGAGCTAGGCAGGGAGAGAGAGAGAGAGACAGGAACATTGAGCTCCTCCTGTATATGATCTGACTTGGGAATTGAACTGGCGGGGATGGTCCAATCAAGATATCTGGCCAGGGCTGTATTTATCAATTTTTTTTAGAGAGACAGAGAGAGGAAGGGAGAGAAGGGAAGGGAAAGGGAAACATTCATGTGTTGTTCTACTTAGTCATGCATGACTGCTTTCCGGGTGTGCCTTAATGGAAGATTGAACCGTAACCTTGCCATTTTGGGATGATGCTCTTAACTGACTGAGCAACCAACCAGGGCCAAATAAGAGAGGACATTAGATGTTTTCCTTAGGTTACGTAGCATGTAAGAGAGACCCCAAGTTTTTTCCTTTATATTTCAGAGAACTCTCTACCACCTCTTTTTTTAATATACAAGTGAACATTTTTTTAAATCCCATTGTTCAGTGGTAGCTGAAACAAAATAAAAGAAAAAGGCAGACAATAAGAAACACCAGGGACAGGCATTTCATTACATAAGAAGAAAACATTTATTGGCTAAAGACCCATTTTGCAGCTGTGAAAATAATGACAGGAGAAAGATATTTGGAAGAAGGAAGTTAGTTCCCAACAGTTATGCTTAGAAAGATTAAGAGCTCTAATTTAGAACCTGAACTCTTATTGTAGGACTGCCTATTAGTTCAACATTAATGAAAAACCACTTTTGTGCATCTTAATGAATGTCTGGGCAGCATGGAAACAAAGAGACAAATTTTCTTTAGCTCAAAAGTAGACATTCTGAACAAAGATTATCCAAGAAAAAGAAAATGACATAATTTTTCTAGTAATAATTTTATTCCATTTCAAGCCTTGCCTTATTGTGTGTGCATATGACATTTTTTTTTCTTTTTTCTCTTGTTAAGGGAGAGGAGGGGAGACAGAGAGACAGATTCCTGCATGTTCCCCAACCAGGATCCATCTGACAAGCCTCACATTGGAGATGCTTTGCCCATCTGAGGCATTGCTGCATTTGCTTGGCAACTGACCTATTTCACACTTGATGGGGAGGCCACTGGAGCCATCCTCCGTGCCTGGAACCATCTTGCTGGAACCATTGAGCTGTAGTTGCAGGAGGAGAAGAGGCAGGGGTGGAGACGCAGAAGGTTGCTTCTCCTATGTGCCCTGACCAGAATCAAACCTGGGACATCCACATGCCGGCTAACAGCTCTGCTACTGAGCCAATAGGCCAGGGGCTATGACAGCCTTTCTAAAAGATGTAAGATGATATCTCATTTTGCATTTCCTTGATTATCAGTGATGAGCACTTATTCATGTACTTGTTGTATGTTTTCTTTGGAAAAATGTCTATTCAAGTGCTCTGCCTATTTTTAATTGAATTACTTTATTTTCCTGATAGTTATAAAATTTCCTTATATATTTTAGATATTAACCTCTATCAGATACATGGTTTGCATATTTTTTTACTTGTTTGGTAGATTGTCTCTTAATTCTATTGATTGTTTCCTTTGCTGTGCAGAAAGTTTTTAGTATGACATAACCTTATTTATTTATTTTTGCTTTTGTTGCTTGCACTTTTGGTTTCATATCCAAAAATAATTGTTGCCAAGACCAATGTTAAGAACTTTATCCATGTTTTCTTCCAGGAATTTTACAGTTCCAGGCTTTACATTTAAGTCTTTAATCTATGCTGTGTTAATTTTTATTAGTGATGTGAGATATGGGTCCAGTTTCATTTTTCTACCTGAAATTATCCAGTTTTCCCAAAACTTTTATGCTTGGAGCATCTTAGATACTTAAATACACATTTTAACATTTATAGCTCTCCCCCAGGTACAGTGTCTATAGAGCAGAAAAAGACACTTCAGTAAGTTGATTGTACTATCAGTTAAAAAAAGATTAAGGTATAATATCCAAACATAATAGGGACTTTAGATAATCACCACCTGACTTATTCAATAGATACAAGTGTGGTGATGTGGCTCTAGAAAGGGCCAATGGGAAATAAATACTAAAACATCTAGCTTTGACTTAAGAGAAATAATGCTCAATAAAAATTCTAAAATAGCTATAAACCAATGAAAGTTATCCTTAATAATTTAAATACCAGCCTAAAATGCCTTTAGGGTAAATTTTAACTATGTAACTGCTGTTTGCAAGGTAATATAAGTAAGACATTTATCCTTTAACCACTAATAGCCATGCATCCTTTCTCTGACTCCCTAACATATATTTTAGACTTTGATGATGCTATGTCCATTCTCATCTGTTTTATAATTGTATAGAGTTTGATATTTTTTCTTCCCAAAATAGTTACAAGTTTTCAGTTTATTCTAAGCAAAATCCTTATCAGTTTTATCATATTAACCTCATTCCAATGTTCTCCATTTTCACATGCTCTTACTATATAGTCTTGCATAGAGCCTGAGAATGGCAGACCCAGTGACAAAGTGTCCTTAGTAACTTCTTTGTCTTAAATAACAAAAGTTAAAAATGATAAATGAAATCTATACCATATCATTAAAAAATGAATAAAGCTTGGACTGAATTCTGAGGTTCTGGAATGGATTCTATTGCCTACTACCTGAAATTGGTTTGAATCCTGATGAAATCAGACCAAGCATTAAATCAGAGCATTCCTCAATTCAACTATAGCTGTCTGTTTTCTAGGAATAGCTTTTTTGAAGAAATGGTGCTACTTTGGATTTTGCATACAGATGGCAATGCAAAATGAGAAGCACTTGTTTCAAGGTCTTTCCAAATGTTTGTTCTGAGTACTGAAAGAAGGGTTTGTAAGGTGGGGAAGATACAGGCATCTTCACCAAATGGATACTCACTTGCACAAGAGAAATTTGTTTGCCATATGACTTTTAAAACTATCCAATGATTTTATGAAGGAAATATTTTTATTATTGAAGAAAGATTGCTCATCATGCTGTGACCTGAGTGTGTAATCTCCTCAAATTCTTCTTTCTCTCCTGGATTTGGGTGTTAAGAACACATACACACATGATATATTAATTTAAAAATCATTTTTTAAAAACCTTATATACTAAACTCTATCCTGCTTGTTTGAATAACTCCATACTTATAGATCTTTTAGTATGGCACCAAAAAGCCAATATCCTGCAAGAAAAATGATCGAAAAGTCACACTTCATAGACTCTATTAGAGTAACACATATGGCAATTCTTATTTGTAAAATGTGCTTATGAGAAGACAGATTTGGTATCTAAATATCCAAAATATTATAATCTACATTTCTGACTTGAAATAATCACTCCAATTCCAAGGCCAATCTACCTTTACCCCCACTAACTTTTTTAAGTTAAAGACTGTCATTAATGCCTTAGTATCTCTCCAGAGATACTGAATTTTATCTCCTTCAAATATGTAGAAAGACATCTAAGGCCAGCAGGAGCAATTAATTCTTTCTTTGGAAAAAAATTATAAATACGATAGATTTTGCAACTGAACTAGTGAACTCAAAAAACCCAACTAAATACTAGAGAAACAGTAGCAAATTGGGTGATTTGAGGTGAGCAATGACAGAAACCTTTGATTGCAAAGGAATTGGTCCCCAAATGCAATGTGTCTATGGGATTAAGTGGTGGTGGTGATGGTGGTGGTTGTGGTGTGCGCATTATATTATATTATTATATGGCAAACATTTACCACCTTCTAGTTAATGCAAAGGTAAGGTAATTTTTTCTTTACTGTTTTTTTCTGTTTTAAAATTTTTATTGAGTTAATTAGGGTGACATTGGTTAATACAATCATACAGGTTTGATGTGCACAATTCTACAATACATCGCCTGCATATTACATTGTATGTTCACCACTCCATATCCAGTCTGCCTCTATCACCAGCTATTCCTCCCTCAACCTTCTTTACTTTGTGCAATCCTCACACTGTTGCCTGTCTATAAATTTTCTTTGCTTTGCCTTATGTCTTCACCTTTTTCACCCAACCCCTCCAACATCCATCCCCTCTGACCAGAAGCAGATTGAACGGCAAGTGTACCAGTGCACCTTGGGCCCTGACTTTTGAAGGTCCCTGCAAAACCCCAACTTCACATTTTTTTCTAATGACAAGGGGCCCAATATTTTCTTCTGCTCCCAGAGCCTCAACTGACCTTAATCTGCTTCTGCGTCTGACCATTGTTGATCTGTTCTCCATATCTATAAGCTTGTTTCAATTTTGTTTGTTAGTTTGTTACATTCCACATATAAATGAAATCACATGGTATTTGCCTTTCTCTGACTGGCTTATTTATTTTTTAAAATTATCTTTTATCTTATTTTTATTAATTTTAATGCAGTGACATTGATAAATCAGGGTACATATGTTCCAAGAAAACATCTCCAGATTATTTTGACCTTTGATTATGCTGCATACCCCTCACCCAACGTCAAATTGTCTTCTGTCACCTTCTATCTGGTTTTCTTTGTGCCACTCTCCTCCCCCCACCCCCTCCTTTTCCTTCCTCGCACCCTCCCCACCCCTCCACCCCACTCACTATTACCATCACATTCTTGTCCATGTCTCTCAGTCTTATTTTTATGTCCCATCTATGCATGAGTTCATATAGTTCTTAGTTTTTTCCGATTTACTTATTTCACTCCGTATAATGTTATCAAGGTCCATCCATGTTATTGTAAATGATCCGATGTCATTATATCTTATGGCTGAGTAGTATTCCATAGTATATATGTACCAAAGCTTTTTAATCCACTCGTCCTCTAAGGGACACTTGGGCTGTTTCCAGATTTTGCTATTGTGAACAATGTTGCTATAAATATAGGGGTGCATTTCTCCTTCTGGGGCCGTTCTATAGTATTCTTGGGGTATATTCCTAAAAGTTGGATGGCTGGGTCAAAAGGCAGTTTGATTTTATATTTTTTGAGGAATCTCTACACTGTTTTCCACAAAGGCTGCACCGGTCTGCATTCCCACCAGCAGTGCAGGAGGGTTCCCTTTTCTTCACATCCTCGCCAGCACTTATTCTGTGCTGTTTTGTTGATGAGCGCCATTCTGACCGGTGTGAGGTGATATCTCATTGTGGTTTTAATTTGCATTTCTCTAATGATTAGTGATGTTGAGCATTTTTTTCATATGCCTATTAGCCATCTGTATGTCCTCTTTGGAGAAGTGTCTATTCATTTCATTTGCCCTTTTTTTGATTGGATTGTTTGTCTTTCTGGTGTTGAGATTTAAAAGTTCTTTATAAATTTTGGTTATTAACCCCTTATCAGACATACTGTCAAATATGTTCTCCCATTGTGTAGTTTGTCTTTTTATTCTGTTCTTATTGTCTTTGGCTGTGCAAAAGCTTTTTAGTTTGATATAGTCCCATTTGTTTATCCTGTCTTTTATTTTCTTTGCCCGTGGAGATAAATCAGCAAATATATCTCTGCGAGAGATGTCGGAGAGCTTACTGCCTATGTTTTCTTCTAAGATGCTTATGGTTTCACGCCTTACATTTAAATCTTTTCTCCATTTTGAGTTTATTTTTGTGAATGGTGTAAGTTGGTGGTCTAGTTTCATTTTTTTGCAGGTTGCTGTCCAATTTTCCCAACACCGTTTGTTGAAGAGGCTGTCTTTACTCCATTGTATGCACTCCTTTGTCAAATATCAGTTGTCCATAGAGCTGTGGGTTTATTTCTGGGTTCTCCATTCTGTTCCATTGATCTATGTGCCTATTCTTATGCCAATACCAGGCTGTTTTGAGTACAATAGCCTTGTAGTATAGCTTGATATCAGGAAGTGTGATACCTGCCCTTTTATTCTTCTTTTTTAAGATTGCTGAAGCTATTCGTATTCTCTTTTGGTTCCAAATAAATTTTTGGAATATGTGGTCTATATCTTTGAAGTATGTCATTGGTATTTTAATTGGTGTTGCATTGAATTTATAGATTGCTTTGGGTAATATACACATTTTAATGATGTTTATTCTTCCTAACCATGAGCACGGTATATGCTTCCACTTGTTTGTATCTTCCCTGATTTCTTTTATCAATGTTTTATAATTTTCCAAGGACAAGTCTTTAGTCTCCTTGGTTAAATGTACTCCTAGGTACTTTATTTATTTGGTTGTAATAGTGGAGGGGATTGTTTTCTTAATTTCTCTTTCTGACTGTTCATTGTTGGTGTATAAAAATGCCTCTGATTTCTGAGTATTGATTTTATATCCTGCCACCTTGCTGAATTCATTTATCAGGTCCAGTAGTCTTTTGAATGAGACTTTAGGATTTTCTATATACAATATCATATCATCTGCAAATAATGATAGCTTTACTTCTTCTTTTCCAACTTGAATGCCTTTTATTTCTTCTTCTTGTCTGATTGCTGTGGCCAGGACTTCCAGGATCATGTTAAATAAGAGTGGTGAAAGGGGGTATTTCTGCCTTGTTCCTGATCTTAAAAGGATTGCTTTTAATTTTTGTCCATGGAGTATGATGTTGGCTGTGGGCTTGTCATAGATGGCTTTTATCATGTTGAGGTGTACTCCCTGTATTCCCACTTTGTTGAGAGTTTTGATCATGAATAGGTGCTGGATTTTATCAAATGCTTTTTCTGCATCCGTTGAAATTATTATTTGGTTCTCTCCTTCCTTTTGTTTATGTGATGCTTAACATTGATAGATTTGCGAATATTGTACCACCCTTGCCTCCCCAGAATAAATCCTACTTAATCATGGTGTATGATTTTTTTCATATATTGTAGAATCCGGTTTGCTAATATTTTGTTGAGGATTTTAGCATCTATATTCATCAGAGATATTAGCCTATAATTTTCTATCTTTGTGTTGTCTTTGCCTGGTTTTGGAATCAGAATTTTGCTTGCCTCATAAAAGGAGCTTGGAAGTCTTCCTTTCTCTTGAATTTTTTGAAATAGTTTGAGAAGGATAGGAGTTAGTTCTTCTTTGAATATTTGGTATAATTTAATTGTGAAGCCATCGGGCCCCGGACTTTTCTTTGTTGGGAGATTTTTGATAACTGTTTTGAACTCATTTGTTGTAATCGGTCTGTTTAGGTTTTCTGATTCTTCCAGATTGATTTTTGGAAGATTGTATGTTTCAAGGAATTTGTCCATTTCATCTAAGTTGTCTAGTTTTTTTAGCATACAGTTCTTCATAGTATTTTCTTACAATCCTTTGTATTTCTGTTGTGTCAGTTGTTATTTATCCACTCTCATTTCTAATTTTATTTATTTGAGTCCTCTCTCTCTCTTTTTCTTGGTGAGTTTAGTTAAAGGTTCATCAATCTTGTTTACCTTTTCAAAAAACCAGCTCCTAGTTTCATTGATCCTCTGTATTGTTTCTTTAGCCTCTATGTCATTTATTTTTGCTCTGATCTTTATTATTTCCTTCCTTCTACTACATTTGGGCTTTACTTGCTGTTCTTTTTCTAGTTCTTTTAGATGCAGGGTTAAGTTGTTTATTTGAACTTTTTCTAGCTTCTTAAAGTGTGCCTGTAGTGCTATGAACTTCACTCTCAGTACTGCTTTTGATGTGTCCCTTAAATTTTGAGTTGTTGTATGCTCATTATCATTCGTTTCTAGGAATTTTTTTTATTTCTTCTTTGATCTCATTCTTAATCCATTCATTATTTAACAACCTGCTATTTAGTTTCCATGTGTTTGAGAATTTTTGAGCTTTTCTGTTATGGTTGATATCTAGTTTCATACCATCATGATCAGAGAAAGTGCTTGATGTGATTCCAATCTTCTTAAATTTGTTGAGACCACTTTTGTGCCCTAACATGTTGTCTATCTTAGAGGATGTACCATGAGCACTTGAAAAGAATGTATATTCTGCTGTTTTAGACTGAAAGGTTCTGAAGATATCTATTAAATCGAGTTGATCTAGTATGTCCTTTAAGTCTGCTGTTTCTTTGTTAATTTTCTTTCTTGAGAATCTATGTAGTGATGTTAGTGGGGTATTAAAATCCCCTAGTAGTATAGTGTTGTTGTTGATCTTGCTCTTTATATCCATCAACATCTGCTTTATATATTTAGGTGCTTCTATATTTGATGCATAGATATTTATAATACTTATATCTTCCTGTTGAGTTGCTCCCTTTATCATTATGTAGTGGCCTTCTTTATCTCTAACTATATTCTTTGTTTTAAAGTCCATTTTGTCTGATATAAGTATTGCTACCCCAGCTTTTTTTTCATTTCCATTTGCCTGAAATATTTTTTTCCATCCTTTTACCATCAACCTATGTGCATCTTTTGTTTTAAGGTGTGTCTCTTGTAGATAGCATATGTACTAGTCCTGTTTTCTTATCCATGCAGTTACCCTATGTCTTTTGATTGTATTATTTAATCCATTTACATTTAAGGTTATTATTGATATGTAGTTGTTTATTGCCATTTTATTCTTTAAAGCTGTATTCCTCTTTTACTATATTTTTCCCACTTTTATCTGTTTACACATGCCCCATAACATTTCCTGCAGCATTGGTTTGGTTGTAATGAATTCCTTGAGTTGTTTTTTTTGTTTTGTTTTGTTTTTTTTTGTTTTTTGTCTGGGAAACTTTTTATTTCTCCTTCAATTTTAAATGATAGCCTTGCAGGATAAAGTAGTCTTGGTTGTAGTTTCTTGTTCTGCATTACTTTGAATATTTTTGCCATTCCCTTCTGGCCTCAAGTGTTTCTGTTGAGAAGTCGGATGTCATCCTTATGGGGCTCCTTTGTAGTTGATAGCCCTTTTTTCTCTCACAGCTTTTAATATTTTCTCTTTATCACTTAGCTTTGGTATTTTAATTATGATGTGTCTTGGTGTAGGTTTCTTTGGGTTTCTCTTTAGTGGAGTTCTCTGTGCTTCTTGATCTTGTGAGAATTTCTCCTGCATTAATTTAGGGAAGTTTTCCGCTATGAAATGATTGAACAATGCCTCTATCCCTTATTCTTTCTCTTCTTCTTCAGGAACCCCTATAATGCAGATGTTATTTCTCTTTATGTTGTCACAGAGCTCTCTAAGAGTTTTCTCAGACTTTTTGAGTCTCTTTTATTTTTTCTTCTCTGCTTTCATGCCTTCATTCCAGTTGTCCTCCAACTCGCTGATTCGATCCTCAGCTGTATCCATCCTGTTTTTAATTTCTTCCATTGTGGTCTTCATTTCTGATATTGTATTTGTAATCTCCGACTGCTTCATTTTTAATATTTCAATATCCTTTTTTATACTTGCTATTTCTTTATTTAAGTGTTCATGATGACCATCCATTGTTGTTCTAAGATCCCTAAGCATCCTTACAATCATTATTTTGAACTCCACATCCTGAAGTTTGATTATTTCCATATCACTCAGTTTATCTCCTGAAGGTTTCTCTTGTGGTTTCATTTGGATTGCACTTCTTTGTCTTCTCATTGTGTCTGTGTGTTTGGGTGTTTTCTTTGTAGAGTTGGTTGAGTCTAGGCTTGGTGTTGTCTGCCTCTAGTTTTCACTTGTGTTGTTTCTAAGTCTTCTTGAGTTGGCATCAGCTATTATTTGTAATCCACTTTAGGATTTGGGCCACTTTGAAGTCTTGATTTGTTTGTTTTCTTAATAGGTGATTGTCTTGTTTATTGATCTCAGCAGAGGGCTTATTTGAAACTGTATCCAGGAATGCAGTGGGTGTGACCTGAGGCTCTGAAGTCCTCTTCTGCCAGTTAATCTCTCTGGGGGCATGTTGCTTTCTCAGCTTCAGTAGGGGGAGGTGTATCTGAGATCTCCATGGAGACCTGAGTTACTGCCCCTCCTCACCAGTTCTTGTTTTCAACTCTGTCTTGTTGCATTTATTGGTGCTGAAGAGTTGTCTGTATCTCTGTGACCTGGAAGTACTTTTGTATTTTGCTTTGTGGAAGGATCAGCCCCTCCCCCAGTTATGGCTGCCTCCAGCACCGAATGAGTCAGCTTTTCAGATCATCACCTGTATTCCTCTCCCTCTCACCATCCATCTCTCTCTCTCTTCTTTCTTTTTGGAAGACAAGCAGACCTTTTCAACACACCTCATTTCCTGGTTGCCATGCAAGTGGCTGTGAGCAGTATTTACTGCTCTTTTCCTTGGATTGAGAGTCCAGCCTCATACCCACCCCCCATTCCTGTAAGCAAGGGAAATTCAGACACTCCCTACCAGGTTTGTTGTGGCTTCTTCTTTGCTCCTTGGTTTTTGAAAGCTGTTTTTGTAGTCCAGATTTGGTTTTTCATGCTGATTGTTCATAAATTAGTTTATAATCCAGTTCAGTGGTGTGAGCTGGGAGTCTGTGCGTCTGCCTACTCTGCAGCCATCTTCAGGTCCTGCCTGGCTTATTTTACTTAGCATAATACTCTCCAAGTTCATCTATGCTGTCTCAAAAGGTAAGATTTTTTTCTTTTTTACATCTGAGTAGTATTCCATTGTGTAAATGTATCACAGCATTTTTATCCACTCATCTGTTGATGGACTGCTTCCAAATCTTGGCTATTTTAAGTAAATAATGTTTCAATAAACATATGGGCATATATTTTTTTTGAATTAGTGTTTCAGCTTTTTTAGAATATATTTCTAGAAATGGAATTGCTGGATCATAAGTCAGTTCTATTTTTAATTTTGTTGAGGTAACTACATACTGATTTCCACAGTGTCTGCACCAGTCTGCATTTCCACCAACAGTGCAGGAGGGTTTCCTTTTCTCCACATCCTTGTCAACATTTTTTATTTGTTGATTTATTGATGATAGCCATTCTAACAAGTATAAAGTAATATCTCATTGTGATTTTACTTTGCATTTCTGTAATGATTAATGGTATTTAGCATCTGTTCATATGTCAATTGGCCATCTGTATGTCTTCTTTGGAGAAGTGTTTATTAAAGTCCTTTGTCCATTTCTTAATTGGACTGTTTTGTTTTGTTTTTGTTTGTTTTTGGTGTTGGGTTTTATAATATTAAGCCTTTATTCAATTTATAGGAGAGTAAGTTCTTTCATTCAGTGAGTTGTCTTTTTTATTTTGTTGATACTTTTATTAGCTGTGCAAAACATTTTAGTTTTATGTACTCCTATTTGCTTATTTTTTCCTTTATTTTTCTTGACCTAGGTGACACCTCAAAAAAATATTGCTATGAGACATTTTCAAGAATTTATTGCTATTGTTTTCTTCTAGAATTTTTATATTTTTGAGTTTAACATTTAAGTATTTAATCCATTTTTAATTTTTTAATTAATTTTAGATAGCCAGAGAGAGAACAGGAAAGAGAGAGTGTGAGAGCAAGAGAAAAGCATTTATTTTTTGTTCCACTTAGTAGTGTATTCATTGATTGCTTCACATATGTGCCCTGATTGGGGATTGAACCAACAACCTTGGTGTTTTGGGATGATGCTCTGACAGAGCAAACTGACCAGGGCTTCATTTGTGTTTATCCTTTTTTTTTTAAATAAATTTACTTGTTCTTTATTTTAAATATTGTATTTGTTCCCATTTTGTTTTTTTTTAAATTTATTTATTAAATTTAATGCAGTGACATTGATAAATCAGGGTACATATGTTGAGAGAAAACATCTCTAGATTATTTTGACATTTGATTGTGCTGTATAACCCCTCCCCAAAGTTAAATTGTCTTCTGTCACCTTCTATCTGGTTTTCTTTGTGCCCCTCCCCTCCCCCAACCCCTCTCTCCTTCTTCACCTCATCCCCCCTCCCCCCACCCCCACCCCTGTTGCCATCACATTCTTGTTCATGTCTCTGAGTCTCATTTTTATGTCCCTTCTATGTATGGATTCATATAGTTCTTAGTTTTTTTCCTGATTTACTTATTTCACTCCATATAATGTTATCAAGGTCCATCCATGTTATTGTAAATGATCCGATGTCGTCATTTCTTATGATGAGTAGTATTCCATAGTATACATGTACCAAAGCTTTTTAATCCACTCGTCCTTTGACGGACACTTGGGTTGTTTCCAGATCTTCGCTATTGTGAACAATGCTGCTACAAACATGGGGGTGCATTTCTCCTGTTAGAGCCATTCTATGGTGTCTGTGAGCTATATTCCTAAAAGTGGGATAGCTGGGAAAAAAGGCAGTTTAATTTTCTTTTTTCTGAGGAATCTTCATACTGTTTTCCACAGTGGCTGCACCAGTCTGCATTCCCACCAGCAGTGCAGGAGGGTTCCCTTTTCTCCACATCCACGCCAACACTTATTCTGTGTTGTTTTGTTGATGAGCGCCATTCTGACTGGTGTGAGGTGATATCTCATTGTGGTTTTAATTTGCATTTCTCTAATGATTAATGATGTTGAGCATTTTTTCATATGGCTATTGGCCATCTGTATGTCCTCTTTGGAGAACTGTCTATTCATCTCTTTTGCCCATTTTTGGATTGGGTTGTTTGTCTTCCTGGTGTTGAGATTTACAAGTTCTTTATTAATCTTGGTTATTAACCCCTTATCAGACGTATTGTCAAATATGTTCTCCCATTGTGTAGTTTGTCTTTTTATTCTGTTCTTGTTGTCTTTAGCTGTGCAAAAGCTTTTTAGTTTGATATAGTCCCATTTGTTTATCCTGTCTTTTATTTCACTTCCCCGTGGAGATAAATCGGCAAATATATTGCTCCGAGAGATGTCCAAGAGCTTACTGCCTGTTTTCTTCTAAGATGCTTATGGTTTCAAGGCCTACATTTAAGTCTTTTATTCATTTTAAGTTTATTTTTGTGAGTGGTGTAAGCTGGTGATCTAGTTTCATTTTTTTGCAGGTAGTTGTCCAATTTTCCCAACACCATTTGTTGAAGAGGCTGTCTTTACTCCATTGTATTTCCTTACCTCCTTTGTCAAATATCAGTTGTCCATAGAACTGGGTTTATTTCTGGGTTCTCTGTTCTGTTCCATTGATCTATATGCCTGTTCTTATGCCAATACCAGGCTGTTTTGAGTACAATGGCCTTGTAGTATAACTAGATATCAGGAAGTGTGATACCTCCCACTTTATTCTTCTTTTTTAAGATTGCTGAGGCTATTCGTGTTCTCTTTTGTTTCCATATAAATTTTTGGAATATGTGGTCTATATCTTTGAAGTATGTCATTGGTATTTTAATTGGTATTGCATTGTGTTTATAGATTGCTTTGGGTAATATAGACATTTTAATGATGTTTATTCTTCCTAACCATGAGCACGATATATGCTTCCACTTGTTTGTATCTTCCTTGATTTCTTTTATCAATGCTTTGTAATTTTCTGAGTACAAGTTTTTAGTCTTGGAATAAAATAATAAACTTAAACTTGGTTAAGTTTATTCCTAGGTACTTTATTTTTTTGGTTGTAATTGTGAAGGGGATTGTTTCCTTAATTTCTCCTTCTGACTGTTCATTGTTGGTGTATAAAAATGCCTCTGATTTCTGAGTATTGATTTTATATCCTGCCATTTTGCTGAATTCATTTATCAGGTCCAGTAACCTTTTGACTGAGACTTTAGGGTTTTCTATATACAATATCATGTCATCTGCAAATAATGATAGTTTTACTTCTTCTTTTCCTGTTCGGGTGCCTTTTATTTCTTCTTCTTGTCTGATTGCTGTGGCCAGGACTTCCAGGACCATGTTAAATAAGAGTGGTGAAAGGGGACACCCCTGCCTCTTCCTGATCTTAAGGGTATTGCTTTTAATTTTTGCCCATTGAGTATGATGTTGGCTGTGGGTTTCTCATAGATGGCTTTTATCATGTTGAGGTATGTTCCCTGTATTCCCACTTTGCTGAGAGTTTTGATCATGAATGGGTGCTGGATTTTATCAAATGCTTTTTCTGCACCTATTAAAATTATCATATGGTTTTTCTCCTTCTTTTTGTTTATGTGACGAATCACATTGATTGATTTATGAATATTGTACCACCCTTGCCTCCCCAGAATAAATCCCACTTGATCATGGTGTATGATTTCTTCCATATATTGTTCGATCCATTTTGCTAATATTTTGTTGAGGATTTTAGCATCTATATTCATCAGAGATATTGGCCTATAATTTTTATTCTTTGCGTTGTCTTTGCCTGGTTCTGGAATCAGAATTATGCTCGCCTTATAAAAGGAGCTTGGAAGTCTTCCTTCCTCTTAAATTTTTTGAAATAGTTTGAGAAGGATAGGAGTTAGTTCTTCTTTGAATATTTGGTAGAATTCAATTGTGAAGCCATCGGGCACTGGACTCTTCTTTGTTGGGAGTTTTTTGATAACTGTTTTGAACTTATTTGTTGTAATTGGTCTGTTTAGATTTTCTGATTCTTCCAGATTGATTTTTGGAAGATTGTATGTTTCAAGGAATTTGTCCATTTCATCTAGGTTGTCTAGTTTTTTGGCATACAGTTCTTCATAGTATTTTCTTACAATCCTTTGTATTTCTGTTGTGTCAGTTGTTATTTATCCTCTCTCATTTCTAATTTTATTTATTCGAGTCTGCTCTCTCTCTTTTTCTTGGTGAGTCTAGTTAAAGGTTCATCAATCTTGTTGACCTTTTTAAAGAACAAGCTCTTAGTTTCATTGATCCTCTATATTGTTTCTTTAGCCTCTATGTCATTTATTTTTGCTCTTATCTTTATTATTTCCTTCCTTCTACTACATTTGGGCTTTATTTGCTGTTCTTTTTCTAATTCTTTTAGATGCAGGGTTAAGTTGTTTATTTGAGCTTTTTCTAGCTTATGAAAGTGTGCCTGTAGTGCTATGAACTTCCCTCTCAGCACTGCTTTCGCTGTGTCCCATAAATTTTGAGTTGTTGTATGCTCATTGTTATTCGTTTCTTGGAATTTTTTTATTTCTTCTTTGATCTCATTCTTAATCCATTCATTATTTGACAACCTGCTATTTAGTTTCCACATGTTTGAGAATTTTTGAGCTTTTCTGTTGTGATTCATTTCTAGTTTCATGTCGTTGTGATCAGAGAAATTGCTTGATATGATTTCAGTCCTCTTAGATTTGTTGAGAGCACTTTTGTGCCCTAACGTGTGGTCTATCCTAGAGAATGTACCATGAGCACTTGAAAAGAATGTATATTCTGCTGCTTTAGGCTGAAAGGTTCTGAAGATATCTATTAAATCGAGTTGATCTAGTGTGTCCTTTAAGTCTGCTGTTTCTTTGTTAATTTTCTTTCTTGAGGATCTATCTAGTGATGTTAGTGGGGTATTCAAATCTCCTACTATTATAGTATTGCTGTTGATCTCGCCCTTTAAATCCATCAAAGTCTGCTTTATATATTTGGGTGCTCCTATATTAGGTGCATAGTTATTTATAATAGTTATATATTCCTGTTGGATTACTCCCTTTATTATTATGTAGTGGCCTTTTTTATCCTTACTATATCCTTTGTTTTAAAGTCCAATTTGTCTGATATAAGTATTGCTACCCCTGCTTTTTTTTCATTTCTGTTTTCAGAAAATGTTTTTTTCCATCCTTTTACCTTCAATGTATGTGTGTCTTTTGTTCTAAGGTGTGTCTCTTGTAGACAACATATGTATGGGTCCTGTTTTCTTATCCACGCAGCTACCCTATGTCTTTTGATTGGATTACTTAATCCATTTACATTTAAGGTTATTATTGATATGTAGTTGTTTATTGCCATTTTATGCTTTAAAGCTCCTTTCTTGCTATATTCTTTTCCCACTTAGATCTGTTTACAACAGGCTCCTTAACATTTCCTGCAGCATTGGTTTGGTTGTAATGAATTCTTTGAGTTGTTTTTTGTTTGGGAAGCTTTTATTTCTCTTTCAATTTTAAATGATAGCCTTGCTGGATAAAATAGTCTTGGTTGTAGGTTCTTGTTCTGCATTACTTTGAATATTTCTTGCCATTCCCTTCTGGCCTCAAGTGTTTCTGTTGAGAAGTCGGATGCCATCCTTATAGGGGCTCCTTTGTAGGTGATAACTTTTTTTCTCTTGCAGCTTTTAATATTTTCTCTTTATCGCTTAGCTTTGGTATTTTAATTATGATGTGTCTTGGTGTAGGTTTCTTTGGGTTTCTCTTTAATGGAGTCCTCTGTGCTTCTTGGACTTGTGAGAGTTTCTCTTGCATTAATTTAGGGAAGTTTTCAGCTATGATATGATTGAACAAAATCTCTATCCCTTGTTCTTTTTCTTCCTCTTCAGGAACCCCTATGATGCGGATGTTATTTCTCTTCATGTTGTCACAGAGCTCTCTAAGAGTTTCCTATGACTTTTTGAGTCTCTTTTCTCTTTTCTTCTCTGATTTCATGCCTTCATTCCAGTTGTTCTCTAACTTGCTGATTCGATCTTCTGCTCTATCTATCCTGTTTTTAATTCCTTACATTGTGGTCTTTATTTCTGATATTGTATTTGTCATCTCCGACTGATTCTTTTATATACTTGCTATTTCTTTATTTAGATATTCATAATGACCATCCATTGTTGTTCTAAGATCCCTAAGCATCCTTACAATCATTATTTTGAACTCCGCATCTGGAAGTTTGATTATTTCCATATCACTCAGTTCATCTCCTGAAGGTTTCATTTGGATTGCACTTTTTTGTCTTCTAATTTTTGGTGTTTTATTTGTAGAGTTGGTTGAGTCTAGGCTTGGTGTTGTCTGCCTCCAGTTTTCAGTTGTGCTATTTCTAGGTCTTCTTGGATTGGTATCAGCTATTATTTGTAATCCACTTTCGGATTTGGGCTGCTATGAAGTCTTGATTTGTTTGTTTTCTTAACAGGTGATAGTCTTGTTTACTGATCTCAGCAGGGGGCTTCCTTGAAACTGTATCCAGAAATGCTGTGGGTGTAACCTGAGACTCTAAAAGTCTCTTCCACCAACTAATCTCACTGGGGCAGGGGTTTTTCTCAGTTTCAGTAGCTCCATGGAGACCTGAGTTACTGCCCCTCCTCCCCACTTCTTGTTTTCAGCTGTGTCTTGTTGCGCTGATTGGAGTTGGATAGATGTCCAGAGATCTCTGATCCGGAAGCACTTCAGCTCTGTTTTGTGAAAGGTTCAGTCCCTCCCCCAGCTATGACCGCCTCCAGCATGGATGAGTCAGCTTTTTTAGTTCGTTTCCTGCATTCCTTATTCCCTCACAGTCTGTCCCTCTCCCTGTCCTTTCCACTTGGGAGATAAGCTGGTCTTTTCAACACACCTCGCTCCCTGGTCACCAGACAAGTGGCTGTGAGCAGTAGTTTCTGCTCTTTTCCCTGTGTGAGATCCCCTCTGGGCTCTCAGCCTCATCCCTCACCTTGTTCCTGTAAGCAGAGGAGAGTCAGGCGCTCACTACCAGGATTGTTGTGGCTTCTTCTTTGCTCCTTGGTTTTTGTGAGCTGTTCTTGCAGTTCAGAGTTGGTTTTTCATGCTTATTTTTCCTAAATTGATTTGTATTCCAGTTTGATGGTGAGAGCTGGGTGTCTGTGCATCTGCCTACTCCACTGCCATCTTTTTCTCTCTTGTGTGTGTTTATTCTTATGTATGGTGTAAGGAGTTTTTTGCACATATCTGTTCAATTTTCCCAACTCCATTTATTGAATAGATTATCTTTTACATCTTTGAATGTTCTTACCTCCTTTCTCAAATATTGATTTACTATGAAGTCATAAGTTTCTTTCTGGGCTCTTTATTCCATTTTATTGATCTATATGTCTGTTTTTATGCCAGTACCATGCTATTTTGATGTCTATGGACTTGCAGTATAGTTTGATATCAGGTAGTGTGATTTTTTTAACTTTGTTTTTCTTTCTCAAGATTGCTTTTACTACTCAATGTCTTTTGTGGTTCCATATTTTCAAGTGCACATGCAACATACTATAGGATAGATGACATGTTAGGACACAAAAGAAGTCTCAATAAATTTGAAAAAATTGAAATTGTATCAAAGATTTTTTATTTTGATGTTAGGTTTTAAACAATGAAATATAGAATAAGCAGAACTCAAAATAAATGGCTATGCTTCAGTGGTGGGGTTTAGATAGTTTGCACCAGTTCAGCAAAACCAATGCCAAGTATTTTGTTGAGTTCAACAAACTGGTTAAAGTGGCACTCATAATCAGGGTTCTTTCTAAGGTGAGGGCTTGGGCAGCCACCCAATGTGAAAATCACAAATTTATATTTCTTTCTATTTTTTAACATTCACCTGTGCAACATTGAATTCTAAGCACCTCTAGTAATGTTCATTTCATTCATAGATGACAAAAATTGGCAAGTGAGGACACCAATCATGAAGCAGTATAGTAATGTCTTAAATAACAGTTGTATTGTTTTTCTGTCAGGTATTATTTCCTTTTTCACAAATATTTTAAAACTTTTTATTATAACATAACGTAGTTTTGTGTACCTCTTTTATTCTTATTTAAGTATTAAATGCATGAAATAATAAATTACCTTTGCGTATATCATTTCCTTACACTTAAAATGGTCATTAGGACAGACAACTGGTTGTTAAATAATTTGAATCCCACCACTGCTCTGCTTGCCTTTCAGGCTCCTGCATGTCATCATAAGAAGAATGTGCTTTAAATGAGGGCTGGTATGATTAGGAAAAGAGCTACATAAAGTAGATTGTATTTCAGCATACAGCTTGGAACCTACACAGGTCTGCTAAACATTCACACATTTTGAAATAAATATTATTGTAAATCACTAAATTTTGTAGAGTTTTCATTATGCAACATTATTGTGAAAATAGGTAATATGACATATATGTGTTATTTATTTTGAGATAGAGAGAGAGAGTCAAGAAGAGAGATAGAGAGATGAGAAAAATCAACTTGTTGTTGCATCAATTTAGTTGTGCATTGATTGCTTTTCATATGTACCTTGACTTGTGGACTCCAGCCAAGCCAGTGATCTCTTGCTCAAGCCTTCAACATTGGGTCCATGCCAGAGACCTTGGGCTTCAAGTATTATATCCATGACCCCAGACTCAAGTTGACGATCTCAGGGTTTTGAGCCTGATAGCATTCCAGGTCTTTGTTCTGTTCACTGTGCCACTACCAGTCAGACAGTTTTTTAAAGAACTTTCTTCTAATAAGATTTTCTCTTACTAATTAATTGTCTTGCTCCTTTGTCTGTTATTTCCCATGGGACTTTGGAGCTTAACCTACATAAGACTTAGAGTTCCAATTCTAAAAATTCTGATAGTGATAGCTTCCCCATGGAGTTTTTGGTGAATATCAAGGCTGACAAGGTATGCTAATTGTGAACAAAATATCCAAAACATAGTGCAGGATATACAAAGGTCATTATTATAATTTTATTTATTGTTTGTGGTCACTGCATAAGCATATAGAACAAATATAATTTTTTTTTACAGGGACAGAGAGAGAGAGAATCAGAGAGCGGGATAGATAGGGACAGACAGACAGGAACGGAGAGAGATGAGAAGCATCAATCATCAGTTTTTCATTGTGACACCTTAGCTGTTCATTGATTGCTTTCTCATATGTGCCTTGACCGCGGACCTTCAGCAGACCAAGTAACCCCTTGCTCAAGCTAGCGACCTTGGGTCCAAGCTGGTGAGCTTTTTGCTTAAGCCAGATGAGCCCATGCTCAAACTGGCAACCTCGGAGTCTCAAACCTGGATCCTCCACATCCCAGTCCGACACTCTATCCACTGCACCCCAGCCTGGTCAGGCTCAAATATAATTATTTTAATGTAATATTACAATGAATGCCAGATGTTCTGAACTTTGTTATCCTTATTCTGTGCACATGTACAATGTATACAAGGAGCTATTTCAAGAATAAGACCGAAGAGGAATTAATATAAGTTAAAGGACCACTTTTAGAAAGTTTACTTTATCTACATAGCAGCAAATATGCCAAACCAGGTCAGTTTTCTATCATGAACTTTGAACTCCAAATTCCTTCAAAGAGTAATAAGTGACATAACCACATCTCAAGCTTAAATGATAATTTGGAAGTATATTCAAAATATATTTTTTTCTTATGGAATGAGGCAAATCAATATTAAAATATTCTTCTTTTGGTAGCTTTCAAAACCACTGATTGGCTAATTTATAATATTTTGTTTAGTCTTATGAGGTTTTAATGTTAAATTCTTAAAGAAGTTTAAAGAGAAAGCAAACATAACCTCACATTAAGTAGAGCTTGAAAATTAATCAAATTCTAGTTCCAAGTACCATTTAACCTTCTTATTGTTAAAACTTGTTCTAATATCTAGTAGCTCATCATTGTAATAGAACTCTTAGTGTAAAAGGAGAGGGGTGATGGCTAGGTAGCTACCAGGTGTTAGGTATATAAAACATAGTAAACAAAATCTGTGAAGATATGGAGAGTAAAGGGGGTGAGTGTGGTGCCATGACAACAGGTCTAAGTAATAGAAATTTTTATTAATTTTATTAAGAAAGTTCACTTTTGCAACTTGAAGTAATAAAAATCTCATCTCTTGTAATCAATAAAATAGTTTATTCTAAAAAAGTATTTTTAAAGTTACTTACAGCCTTTATATTGAAGAGCAGTTTTAAGTTCACAAAACCTTTTGCAGAAAGAACAGCTTTGCCTATGTTTGTTCTCCTCTTCTGCCCCTCAGCACAATTTCCCCATTGTTATTAACATGTTGTAATAATGTGATGCATTGAAACAATCGATGAACAAATGTCGATATATTATTATTAACTAAAATACAAGATTTGCATTTAGGTCTACTGTTTAAGTCATATAATTATAGGGATTTTGACAAATGCATGATATTATGTGTCCACCTTTATAGCATAATACAAAATAGTTTCACTGCCCTAAAAAGTGCCCTTTGCTTCACATTTATTCATCCTAACTCCTCTTGTTCTGAACTCTGGGAAACCAGTGAATTTCAGTGTATGTACAATATTGTCTTTGCCAGAATGTCATATAGTTGGAATCATACAGTATAATACTTTCCAGACTGGTTTCTTTACTTATTTAAATTTCATTCATTTCTTTTGAGCTTTATAGTTCATTTCTTCCAAGATTTCCAATTATGAATAAAGCTGCTATAAACATTCATCTGTAGATTTTTGTGTGGACATAAATTTTATCATACTTGGATAAATAGCTAAGAGTGTGATTTCTGGATTATATTATAAGCCAATATTTTGTTTAATCAAAAATTTACAAACTGTCTTCTATAGTGGATATACCATTTGGCATTCCTGCCAACAGGAGTAAATGAGAGTTCCTGTTGTTCCACAACCTCAACAACATTTGGTATTTCCAGTATTTTGGATTTTAACCATCTAATAGGTATGTGGTGAGGTTTCAATGTTTTAATTTTTATTTTCCTAATGACATATGATGTTGAACACATTTTCATATGATTGTTTAAGTGTGGGTCCCTGTAAACCTATTGTTAGGTTTGGTCAAGGGGCTTAGCCTCTTTCTGGGGGGGGCACAGTCACCCCTAGGAAAGGACTCTCTCAGTATTCCTCTTTGAGACTAGGGTCTTACCAGCTGTAAGAACTTCTGCAGAGGGGACTGTTGGAAACACTTGATCTGAACCTACTGCTCACCTTGTTGAAGAGAAATAAAATTTAAGTATCCAACAGTGGCTGAGGGATTAGAGTCTGGAGTAGGAGCTACTTTCCCCATACTGAGCTCCTGACCAAGAACCCCTGAAGTAGGGGGCCCCACTAATGTTATATTCCCAGCTTCAGTTGCCTTAACTCAAGAAGCTTGCAACCTCTGGAGGGGTTTGTTGGGTGAGGCCAGTCTGAGCCCACATTACTGTCTTTCTATAGAAGACTTTTGGGGAAGACCAGGCAGCTGCAAGAGAAGATGGAGCAGTTGAAGTGTGGAGGCAAATCTTATGGAGCTTGGGGCTTTTGTGGAACTGCTGTCATCTCTAGGCAGGAGAAAACTGATTCTTATACATAGGTTGGCCCTTCTCACATTACCCAGGCACAGAAAACTCAGATACAAACAGAAAAAAGAGTAGTAGCTGCAGACAGCTAGCCGGTTACAAATAACAGTTGACGCCAACCTAAGAAGATCTAGAAGCAACACAACTTCTAGTGGTTGGCAGACAGCACACCGCTAGACTCAGATAGCTACACAAGCAGCATGCTCAAAGAAGGAGTCTAGGCCCTGGCCGGTTGGCTCAGTGGTAGAGCGTCGGCCTGGTGTGCAGGAGTCCCAAGTTTGATTCCCAGCCAGGGAACACAGGAGAGGTGCCTATTTGCTTCTCCACCCCACCCCCCCTCCTTCCTCTCTGTTGCTCTCTTCCCCTCCCACAAGGCTCCATTGGAGCAAAGATGGCCCAGGCGCTGGGGATGGCTCTGTGGCCTCTGCCTCAGGCGCTAGAATGGTTCTGGATGCAACAGAGCGACGCCCCAGAGGGGCAAAGCATCGCCCCCTGGTGAGCATGCCAGGTGGATCCCGGTCGGGCACAAGCGGGAGTCTGTCTGCCTCCCCATTTCCAGCTTTGGAAAAGTGAAAAAAAATAAAAGGAGGAGTCTAGCAGGCATCAGACATTGTGGAAAATTAATACGCCTAATATGACAGACATTGCACAGTGTATAATATCCATGATCAAGGTTGATCCTTAGAGCCAGCCAACTTGAAGGAATAACTGTACCTATGATAGGACCAACTTCAATCAATATTCACATACAACAGGAGAGAAAATAGTATTCTCAAGAAACATTGCTAGAATAAGAAAAACAGATGGCCTAGAGGTCAGTACCACCAAGGCCATCTTTCTCATAAAGACACCACAAACATTTCAAAGTTAGACAGCACTACTAAATACACAGACATAATGGGCAGTCAAAAAAAAAAATGTGACTCAAATGAATCAACAAGAGAATCCCCAGAAAAATAACTAACTGAAATGAAAGTAACCAAAGTACCAAATGCAGAGTTTAAAATAATAATTTTTAGGAGGCTAAAGGATCTTACAGCAACAATGTATGGTCATAATGAGCAACTAAATAAAGAGGTAGCAAGCATCAAAATGGACATTGAAATCATAAAAAGAACCAGTCAGAATGATAAATACAATATCAGAAATGAAGACTGTACTAGAAGGAATTATAAGCAGGCTGGATGAAGCGGAGGTTCAAATCAGTGATTTAGAGGATAAGCTATACAAAAGCGTGGAAGCAAAGCAGCAAAAACAAAAGAGGCTCAGAAAGACTGAAGAAATTCTAAGAAAGCTCTGTGACAACATGAAGAGAAACAACATCTGCATCATAGGGTTCCTGATGGAGAAGAGAACAAACAATGGATAGAGAATCTATTTGATAAAATCATAGCTGAAATTTTTCCTAAATTGATGAAGGAAAAAGTCACACAAATTCAAAAAGCACAGAGAGTCCCATTAAAGAGGAATCTAAGGACGCCTACATCAAAACACATTATAATTAAAGTGCCAAAGTTGAGAGACAAAGAAAGAATACTAAAAGCTGCAAGAGAAAAGCAACTAATTACTTACAGAGGAGCCCCCATCAGGAAGATATCAGACTTTTCAACAGAAAAACTTGAGGCCAGAAGGGGTTGGCAAGAAATATTTAAAGCGATAAAAAGCAAGAACTTACAGCCAAGACTACTTTATCTAGCAAGGTTATCATTTAAAATTGAAAGATAGCCTGACCTGTGGTGGCGCAGTGGATAAAGCGTCAACCTGGAAATGCTGAGGTCGCCGGTTCGAAACCCTGGGCTTGCCTGGTCAAGGCACATATGGGAGTTGATGCTTCCAGCTCCTCCCCCCGTTTCTCTCTCTCCTCTCTAAAAATGAATAAAAAAAAAAAATTCTCTTTAAAATTGAAAGATAAATAAAAAGCATCCCAGACAGAAAGAAACAAAAAAAACCTCAAGGAATTTGTTACAAACAAACCAGTACTGCAAGAAACATTTAGGGGCCTGCTGGAAAAAGATAAAAGAAAAAAAAAGAAATAGAGGAAAAGAGGGTTGTAGACTTAAAGAATAAAATGGCAATAAATAAGTACATGTCAATAATGTTAACTATAAATGGATTAAATGCTCCAATCAAAAGACATAGGATAGCTGCATGGATAAGAAAACAGGACCCATAAATATGCTGTCTACAAAAGACCCACCTCAGAACAAAAGATCCACATAGACTTAAAGTGAAGGAATGGAAGAAAGTATTTCACGCAAATGAAAATGAAAATAAAAAGCTGTGGTAACAATACTTATATCTGACAAAATAGCCTTTAAAACAAAAGCTCTGGTAAGGGATAAAGAAAGTCACTACAAAATGACAAAAGAAGCAATCCAAAAGGAGGACATAACCATTGTAAATATTTATGTGCCTAATATAGGAGCACCTAACTGAAGCAGATTTTGATGGATTTAAAGGGTGAGATCTACAGCAATACTATAATAGTAAGAGATTTTAATACCCCACTAACATCAATGGATAGATCTTCCAGACAGAAAAATGAACAAAGAAATAGCAGCCTTAAATGACACACTAGACCAACTGGATTTAATAGATATCTTCAGAACCTTTCACCTCAAAGCAGTAGAATATACATTCTTCTCAAGTGATCATGGTACATTGTCTAGGATGGACCACATGTTGGGACACAAACAAGTCTTATTAAATTTAAGAAGATTAAAATCATATCAAGCATCTTCTCTGATAACAGTAGCATGAAACTAGGATTTAAAAAAATAAGGGCCTTGGCCAATTGGCTCAGTGTTAGTGTGTCTGCTGAGTGTGTGGATGTTCTGGGTGTGATTCCTGGTCAGGACACACCTCCTCCTTCCCCATCCTTCTTCTTTCTCTCTCTCTTCCTCTCCCATAGCCATGGCTTGATTGTTGCCAGCGCTGAGAATGGATCAGTGGCCTCTGTGTCAGGTACTAAAAAAAAATGGCTCCATTGCTGAACAACAAAGCAACAGCCCCAGATATGCACAGCATCACCCCCTAATGAGCTTGCTGGGTGGATCCCCGTCAGGGCACATGCAGGAGTCTGTCTCCATGCCTCCTCTCCTCTCACTAAAAAAAATAATAATAAAAAGGTAAATAGTTTATGATGTCATTTACATAAAATTCTAAAAAATAAAAAATAATGTATTTAACAAAAAATAGATCAATGGCTTCTTGGAGAGATTATGAGATGCACAGTGGGAGGCAGAAATTAGAAAGGGACATGAGGAAACTTTTAGTGTGATTAACAGGTTCATGTTCTTCATTATAGTGATGATTTTACAGATATATACATGCACCAAAACTCATCAATTGTACAGCTCAAATATAGTTAGTTGCCTGAATAATGTTCTAAAAAGTGAATTTTTTTACATTGATAAAATAAGAATAAAAAATTATTTCTCTAGCTCTGCATATCTGCATACTGTTTTAGATTCTGTTTTCCTTTTCATACTTTACAGAGTCACTACCTTAATCCTATATATCTCTTGGAAATAGCCTTGGTGGTTGGAGGTGAACATACTTATCCTTATTTATGAAAATAAACAAGGGCTGGAGTATGTAAAGAATTGTATGGAATCACACAACAGGTCTATGGCACAGAGGGTAACTAATAAGTTACAGTCTGTGTGGGAGGAAAGGCAATCTGTTTGATGTCCTGGGTAAGATTAAAACATATGGACTGATGTAAATCTTTGCCAGCTCTATCACTCATTTGTGACATCTGTCATTGACCATGAATGGACACTAATTTAGATCATATGGCTCATCTGTTATTTTGTGATGACAGTTCAAATTTGTCACTTACAAAAGAATGCTGGTCTGGCAGACTCACATGAAAGTCTTGGTTTGGAGGATGTTGGTGGTCAAAAGATTACATAATGAATGGTTCCATGTATATACAAAGAAAATTTAATAACAAATGGTTTCTGCATAAAATGAAAGTGCTTTCCCTATCCAATTCAGATTCATAGAAACTCTGGCTCCAAATCCTGAAATAACTTGATAATCTAAGATGTTAGCCATTCAATAGGGAAAAATAGAAAGAATTTCTATTCTTTAGAATAGAAAGACAGATTGAACATAGTGTAATGTCATCAACTGCATTTTTTTAGAGGGAGAGAGAGAGAGAGAGAGAGATAGAGAGAGAGAGAGATAGAGAGAGAGAGAGAGACAGGAAAACATTCACTTGTTCTACTTTAGTTGTACATTCATTGGTTACTTCCCGTATGTATTTTGACCCAGGATCAAACCTGCAATATTGGTATTTTAGGACAACGTTCTAACCAACTGAGCTAAGCAGCCAGGGCCAGGATATCTTCTAGTCAAATTAGATATCTTATCTCATTTGAATTTCTTGCTTATATTAAGAATTCATTTTTTTTAGAATTTAGAGTTTAGAGTTTTAAGTAGGAATAGCTATCAAGGAAACTTGGAAGAACAGGAAAATTAAGAGGGTGTGATGCTGAATAAGTTGAGCTTCAATTAGAAATCTATCCAGGATCCAGGAGTATGACATGAAGTTGGATAAAACATTAATTTTGGCAAAAAAAAATTATCTAGCACACAAATAGACACCCAGCTCAGTCCTAGTTGATGTAATGATGTTGGGGAGCCATAGTCATATTAGGTGACCCTGCTCTGCTCTCTAACCTCCATTGGTTGCCCAGTGGCAAATAACTGATCCAAACTGCAGATGGAATGCATTTTTTTTTCCTAACTCCATATGACTGTTGTGCCACAACACAAAGCTAATTGTAGGTTTATATTTTAGGAGGTGAAAATAAGACCCTTTCAGGGACCCATGTGGCCTGAGACCAACAAATATAGCATGTGTGTTCTCACTCTTCCACCTGCTCTCTCTCTCATATGTGTGCAAATGTGCGTGTGTGTGTACACACACATGTATATATCATATATATGTATGTATACATAATGCATATATATGCAGAGCTAGAGAAACAATTTTTATCACTGTATTTTTTTAAGAATAAAAGGGTTTTACCTTTTATTAGCACAATGCTCTAACCAACTGAGCTACCCCACCAAGCTCAAGATTCAACTTTTAAACATTTTTTTCAGGTAAAATTGATATACAATATGCTAAATATATTTGAAATGCATTTCAATTTTACTGTAATGTATATATTTACTTCTATTTTTCTGTCTTTCTGTCTATTGAGAGAGGAACTGGACATTTTCCTAGTCCCCTTGGGACATTTCTCTAATTCTATCTATTGTTTCCATGAGATTTTCTTTTTATTCTTCTATTTATTTATAATAACTGAACCTATATGTAAACCATATAGACTAAATTTTGTTCTTTTCAGCTAAGGTTTTAGAACAAGATAAAATATTTTAACATTTAAATGCTATAATAATTTATAATGAGTAGAAACAGAGTCCAGGTTCACATAAACTATCTGTGATAAATTACTGGTTAACTTATACTTCAATAACCTTAAGACCTAAGACCTAAGTATATGAAGCCACTATGTCAAGAATAAGTGTCTAATTATTGCAGCACTATAATTATTGAAATTATTTCTGATTTTGAATTTAAATATTTCTCTCTGTAAATTTTATCCGTCTATCTCATATTCCTTTGAAATATCACAAAATATAGCAGGGCTTAAGGAACGTAGAGCTGGCTTCAGATTCCAGGTTAGCCATTTTCTGATATTGTGACTTTGGATAAGATATTGAACTTTGCTCTACTGATTTCCCAGTCATTGTGATGATAAAAAAGGTATAAGGTAGGTAATTTATGTGAATCAGTCCATTTACTGAGCACTACTCTCTGCTTCAGATTGATAATCAGAAACACTTCTTTGGTCAAGGTTTTATTTTAATAATTATTATTTGATTACTAGTTTGAAAAATATCCTAAGGTATTTTTAAATTAATGTATTGAGGGGAATATTTGTTTAACAACATTACATCAATTTTAGGTATACAACTTCATAATATGACACTGTATCCTCTATTGTGTATTTTTATATGATGCCTAGTTTTCTTCCATCACCATATATTTGGCCCCCTTTACCCTCATGTTTCTGTATCCCCCCCTTCTGATAACCACCATTCTGTTGTCTGTATCTATAAGTGTGTTTGCTGCATTTTGTTTGTTCTACATATAAGTGAAATAATAAGTTCTTACTTTTTTTCACATGACTTATTTCACTTAGGAAAATACTCTCAAGATCCGTTCATGTTGTTGTAATTGGCAATATCCCGAAGTTTTTTATTCCACAACCGAAGTTGAGAATCTTCAAATTTCCTGTAGATCTCCTGATTGGTACCCCTTAAACAGATGAACTAAGTAAAACAACATGGGAATTGTTTCTCCAACATGGGGAGCGATTTAAGGTCATATGGCTTGTAACTTAAAACTGTTGGTTCTTTTACCCATTGTGCAACCTTTCTTACCTCAGCTGCTTCTGCACTGAATCTTCACTGGGCATTTGTTTAGGAGGACACTGAGGCAGCCTGTATAAACTAAAAAACATGTTCACTATTGGAGAAGGCTTACCTCACTTTCCTTCCAGATTTAATTCTGTAGTCTCTCACTTACTAGGCACTCAGTAGGCAATCAGGAAGGACTTGACAGATGCATGATTGAATTATTAACTTAAATATAAGTCAGAGATTTGGGGTGGTACAAAGATCATTTTTGATAAAAAAAGTAGTTCCATGACAAGAACTAATTTGAATATTCTTAAACATTTTTATAATCTGTTTAGGCTAACATGAGTCTTTTCATTTGAACAGCAAAGTTGTGACTGAAATATTGCCAAGTTTTCCTGTTAAATCAGACCAGGCAGCACAATTTATCATCAGGACCATCAGAAGTGTTGCCATGTGTGTGCTTGCCCTAAACTTTACAAAGAAATTGCATCATTACTAAATCAAAATATTATTAAAAATTTTATTGAAAATTTTCTCATCTTCCTCCTGCTGTGGGTAGGTCTGTATTATTTTTCAATAACATGATTTTACAATAATTTTTACTTTGCCTTGCCCAAACATCTCATGATCATTTTAATCATTATCATTGTAATGCAGATATTCTAGTGGGTACTTTATAGACTCATGATTATCACAGAAAATGTTACCACCTTCAAGTGAGTTTCACAACTTTAAGTCCAACATCTCAATGAAGATTTATTGTCCTATAAATAATTGGTTAATTCTCGTGGTGCTAGAAGTTCTGGCCAGAGCAATCAGACAAGACAAAGAAATAAAAGGCATCCATATCGGAAAAGAAGAAGTAAAGGTATCACTTTTTGCTGATGATATGATCCTATACATCGAAAACCCGAAGGACTCCACAAAAAGATTATTAGAAACAATAAACCAATACAGTAAGGTCACAGGATACAAAATTAACATATAAAAGTCCATAGCCTTTCTATATGCCAACAATGAAATATTAGAAAACGAACTCAAAAAAATAATCTCCTTCACGATTGCAACAAAAAAATAAAATACCTAGGAATAAACATAACAAAGAATGTAAAGGACTTATATAATGAAAACTATAAATTATTGTTAAGGGAAATTGAGAAAGATATAATGAGATTGAAGAATATTCCTTGTTCTTGGTTAGGAAGAAAAAATATAATCAAGATGGCCATATTACCCAAAGCAATATACAAATTTAATGCAAATCTCATCAAAATTCCAATGACATTTTTTAAAGAAATGGAACAAAAAATCATCAGATGTATATGGAACTATAAAAAACCCCAAATAGCCAAAGCAATCCTAAAGAAAAAGAATGAAGCTGGGGGCATTACAATACCTGACTTTAAACTATATTATAGGGCCACGACAATCAAAACAGCATGGTATTGGCAGAAAAATAGACACTCAGACCAATGGAACAGAATAGAAACTCCAGAAATAAAACCACATATATATGGTCAAATAATCTTTGATAAAGGGGCCAACAACACACAATGGAGAAAAGAAAGCCTCTTCAACAAATGGTGTTGGGAAAACTGGAAAGCCACATGCAAAAGAATGAAACTTGACTACAGCCTGTCCCCGTGTACTAAAATTAATTCAAAATGGATCAAAGACCTAAATATAAGACCTGAAACAATAAAGTACATAGAAGAAGACATAGGTACTAAAATCATGGACCTGGGTTTTAAAGAACATTTTATGAACTTGACTCCAATGGCAAGAGAAGTGAAGGCAAAGATAAATGAATGGGACTACATCAGAATAAAAAGTTTTGCTCAGCAAGAGAAACTGATATCAAAATAAACAGACAGCCAACTAAATGGGAAATGATGTTTTCAAACAACAGCTCAGATAAGGGCCTAATATCCAAAATTTACAAAGAACTCATAAAACTCAACAACAAACAAACAAACAATCCAATAAAAAAATGGGAAGAGGACATGAACAGACACTTCTCCCAGGAAGAGATACAAATGGCCAACAGATATATGAAAAGATGCTCAGCTTCATTAGTTATTAGAGAAATGCAAATCAAAACTACAATGAGATATCACCTCACCCCTGTTAGATTAGCTATTATCAACAAGACGGGTAATATCAAATGTTGGAGAGGCTGCAGAGAAAAGGGAACTCTCATCCACTGTTGGTGGGACTGTAAAGTAGTACAACCATTATGGAGGAAAGTATGGTGGTTTCTCAAAAAACTGCAAATAGAACTACCTTATGACCCAGCAATCCCTCTACTGGGTATATACCCCAAAACCTCAGAAACATTGATACGTAAAGACACATGTAGCCCCATGTTCATTGCAGCACTGTTCACAGTGGCCAAGACATGGAAACAACCAAAAAGCCCTTCAATAGAAGACCGGATAAAGAAGATGTGGCACATATACACTATGGAATACTACTCAGCCATAAGAAATGATGACATCAGATCATTTACAGCAAAATGGTGGGATCTTGATAACATTATACGGAGTGAAATAAGTAAATCAGAAAAAAACAAGAACTACATGATTCCATACATTGGTGGAACATAAAAACGAAACTAAGAGACATGGACAAGAGTGTGGTGGTTACCAGGGGTGGGGGGAGGGAGGACATGAGAGGGAGGGAGGGAGAGGGTTAGGGGGAGGGGGAGGGGCACAGAGAACTAGATAGAGGGTGACAGAGGACAATCTGACTTTGGGCGAGGGGTATGCAACATAATTTAATGACAAAATAACCTAGACATGTTTTCTTTGAATATATGTACCCTGATTTATTAATGTCATCCCATTACCATTAATAAAAATTTATAAAAAAAAAATAATTGGTTAATTCTCTACATAGAAATACCTTGACATTGAAGAGGTTGTTATTTGTATTTAAATCCATAGAGCATATCTATTTCATTCTCTACTAAATATAACAACAAATTTGTTCCATTTACCACGCCTGAATAGTCTTCTTATATTTTTTGTGTGGCTCATAAAGTGGGCAATCTGCAATGAAATAATGCTTACCAGAACTTCAGACACACACCATACCAGATATACAGGATAAGTTTACATTTTATTTTCTTTATTGCCTCCCTGTCTAGATTATGGACTTAAAATATCTTACTGCCTGAGCTAAAGATGACTGCTTTGGTAATTCACAGCACAATTGTGAATGGATGAAATCTGATGAGGTCACTTGTGCCATGTTTTACCATCCTTGTGCTGAGTACAGATTATTTCCATGATCCAAAAGTAGAGTGTTCCTAGGAGATCTTCCATAAGCCAAAGGGGTGTAATGTGAAGAAGCAATTACCATTAATTTATACAAAAAAAATTTTTTAAGCTTTCCTGGACCCCAAATTCAATGTATGTGCAATGTCTTTTTCTTTTATTTACCATGAAAACATTCAGTTTTTCGCTAAGCATAACACCCTTAGGAGTAGAAGCTCTCTTAGATTTTTCTGATACTTTAGGACACACCTTGCTAAGAGATGCACAAAATAAAGTGACACAAAGTCCAGATGCTCACAGACACATTTAAAAGCCACGAGGACTTGATGCTGAGTATAGTTCCTGGGAAAGGAGCTTGCCAGCGCCACTCCTGCTTCCTCGGGATGCACTGCATCTACAAGGGCTTGCTGCAAAAAAAGAGTTTAACACTATTTTTGCTTCTGTCTTTTTTGTAAAAGCAAATTTTCCCTTTAGATTAATTTTGGTTAGTGAGGTAGATACTAATGCACTTTCGTAAAAACTAAGTGGCATAAGGCCAACTTTTATTTATTTTTATTGATTGCTTATAGAGACAGAGAAAGAGAGAGAGAAACACATTAATTGTTGTCTCACTTAATTGTGCATTCGTTGGTTGCTTGTCACATGTGCCCTGACCAGAAATTGAACCTGCAACCTTGATGTTTTGGGACCATGCTCTAACAGGTTGAGTTAACTGGCCAGGGCACTTAAAATAAACTTTTGAAGAGCAAGGAATATCTGTATTTGGACAATAATGGATCTTTGTGTAATTGTTAGAACTCTCCAGTACTGAAGAGTTTCCAATAATATACTCCATTTCTAAATGTTAAGCCTCTATCCTTTCTAGAAATCTATATTAGGTCTCATCTTCTTAACAAGTTCTTCTGTTGTATTTTATAGCATTCTGTATACTCTGTTATCACGTTCATTTGTTGATTCCTAACACAGGTCAAATATAAGACATGGAACAATGATAGGACAGATGAAGCCACTGCCATCATGAGACCTATATACCATGTTATCATATATCTATAATATAATAGCTAAGTATACTGTGATGTGCCCAAGTAAAGGATGTGACTCCAAGTTTTATGGGTCAGTACATAGGCAAGCAGCAGTAGAAACACCAGACATTCACATTAATCAGAACCAAGACCATTTGCAATGAAGAAATACAAAATTTTGAGTTGAATGAGAGTAATTAATCAGATTATATACCCATTCATTTATTCAGTCATTTAATAATAAAATAATTTATTTATTAAAAATGATATACCAAAAACTAATTTAGGAGCTGAAATTATTTTTAAAATATTGTTTTCTGTTGACACTAAGAGAAATAAAAACTAGGAGAATTGGTGACTTTCATGATATGAGATAAGTAGAAAGTGAATGGAAAAAAACAGCCCCTATGAAGCCTTCAGATCCTCCCTCAAAAAGCGAATGAATATGAAGGATAAACTATTTGTTTACAAGGAAAAGTTCTACTTAGAGATAGTGGAATATGGAAATCCATAATTCAAATATAGTTACCAGAGGCAAAGGCAAACAAAAGTCCCAGGAATGAATGGGAGCAGAATTAAAGAGAGAAATGCATATCTGAGATACAAAATTACTCATGACAAAGCTCAGACACATTTAACTAAACGGTTGGCAGTATCTTTGTTAACTTTGCTCGTTTGACATTTTAAAGTCTTCCTTCAAGATCTGACACAGAGTGGATTCATTGTTTCAGTGATTGATAAAAATATTAGGGAGACTAATATACTGTCTTATATTAAAATTTTCCTCCTCTGTTGATGCTTTCAACTATTGTGTGTTTTGCTCCCCTAAGAAATAGATGCCAGATTGGAGTAGATGTGTAAGTGATGAACTGGAAAAGCATCCGTGATGGACAAAGGGGAGACAGCAAAACAGACTTTAGACCATGATTGGGGTCCGGTGCTTGTCAAAGGAGAGCTGAAAGAGTGGAAGATTGGGTAGGAAGGTATCAGAGTGCTGTTCAGTCTTAGAAAGGTTTGGCAATGAGGAGTCTGCATGATAGATGTCTACTACCGGATGTTTGTTCTGTAAGGTTGGTTCTACCCTCATATTCCCCCTGGGCTCTGTTTTGGTCTGGGAGTAGCTAGGAAGAGCATGGGACTTGACGGCCACACAAAGGAGGATCAAGGGTGTAGCAGCTAGGCTGTCCATCACCGTGCTCCCCATTGCAGGTGATCCGAGTGCTGATTTTTCTTTTTTTTCTTTTAATTTCTAATTTATTGTGTTGGAGTAGTTTCAAATGTCCCATTCAATAGAATATCCTTTAGAATATCATTGTGCCCCCCTCCATGTCCCATGCAAAGTTTTTTTTTCACCCTCATTTCCTTCTCTTTACCCTCCTCCTCCTAACTCCACTGTCATTTCTCTCTGGCTATTGCTATCTGCTGTCTGTATATATGTGTTATGTTTTTAGCTAATCCCTTTACCTTCTTTGATCCTCTCTTCCCCCTTTCCTCTGACAGCTGTCCATCTGTTTCCTGTGACTCTATTTTTATTTCTATTTTGCTCCTCAGTGTATTGTGTTCATTAAATTCCACATATAAGTGAGTGTAATATGATATTTGCCTTTCTCTACCTGGTTTATTTCACTTAGCATAATAATCTCTAGGTCTATCCATGCTGTTGCAAAAGTAAGATTTTCTTCTTTTTTATAGCAGTGTAGTATTCCATTGCATAAATGTACCACAGCTGTTTTATCCACTTGTCCACTGATGGACACTTGGACTGTTTCCAGATCTTGGTTATTGCAGACAACACTGAAATAAACATGGGGGTGCATATCTTCTTTTGAAATAGTGTTTTGGGATTCTTAGGATATATTCCTAGAAAGTAGGATTGCTAGATCATAAGGCAGTTTCATTTTTTAATTTTTTGAGGAAACATCATTCTGTTTTCCCCAGTGGCTGCACCAGTCTGCATTCCCACCAGCAGTGCAGGAAGCTTCCCTTTTCTCCATGATCTCACCAGCACTTGTTTGTTGATTTGTTAATGAAAGCTATTCTGGCAGGTGTGAGGTGATATCTCATTGTGGTTTTTATTTACATTTCTTTGACGATTAGTGACAATTTTTCATATGTCTATTGGTCATTTGTATGTCCTCTTTGGAGAAGTGCCTATTTGGATCCTTTGCCCATTTTTTAATTGGATTGTTTGTCTTTTTGGCGTTGAGTTTTATAAATTCTTAATAACTTTTTATCATTAATCTCTTTTTTTTCTGTAATAATTGCCAGTTTTATTTATCATTAATTTCTTATAAGATGTATTGGCAAATATGTTCTTCCATTGTGTGGGTTGTCTTTTTATTTTGTTAATGGTGTCTTTTGCTGTGCAAATGTTTTTTAGTTTACTATAGTCTTACTTGTTTACTTTGTCCTTTATTTAATTTGCCTGAGGAGATATATCAGCAAAAATATTGCTATGAGAAATAGCTGAGAGTGTACTGTATATGTTTTCTTTTAGAATTTTTATGGTGTCACAACTTATATTTAAGTCTTATCCATTTTAAATTTATTTTTGTAAATAGTGTAAATTGGTGTACTAATTTTATTTTTTTGCATGACTTGTCCAGTTTTCCCAACCCCATTTATTAAAGAGACTGTCATTACTCCATTGTATGCTCTTGCCTCCTTTGTCAAATATCAATTGCCCATAAAGGCATGGGTTTATTTCTGGGTTCTCTATTCTGTTCCATTCTGCCACAGAGACTATAGACAATGAATTAACTCCTGTAAGAACAGTTTCATAGTGAGGACAATGATAGCACTGCCATCCTTCTGTGACTGTAGTAAAGATCACTGAGTTAATGCCCATAAAGTGATTTACATAGTGGCTGACATATAAGAGTCAATGAGAATAATTTAATCTACAAAATATTGCATGCTCTTTTCTAACAGAACACTAGGTTTATGGAACTTATATAATAAATGCTCAATGAATGAATTGTCAGTGCCTATCTGTCAGGTACCACCAAAAGTATACATATTAGCAAATAAAACTGAGTTTATTATTTGCTGCAAAAAGGAATGTTGTATGTCTTGATCAGCTGAGCACTGTTTCACTTAGAGGGTGTCAGGAAGGATTATTTATAAAATTTGGGCCCATGTTAGCTAATTTTGAAATACATCAAAGAAACAGGCCTTTTTCTGTATGGGTGCTGTGAGAAAGTAAGGGTAATTCTGTGATTGGATACATCAATAATTTTTGTCTGGAAGCACTGGGAAAAGTATAAAACTAAGGCCATAATTGCTAAAAGGGCCAACAGTCTGTTATCTCAGTTGGGAGAGGATGATATTTGATCATTTTGTGGTTTGTCCAATGCTTGTTTTTGGCTGTGCTCATGTATATCATGTTGTCTCGCTTTGTCTTATCCTATCATAGCACAAATTACCTTGTCTGATGTTGGTATTCTGTGAGTCATTTCTGTTGAGTAGTAAGAACCACAGCCAAGCTCTTAGGGCCAAGTCAGCGACCAGCTGGCAGCTCTGTGAGCGGTCAAATTAGAAGAGAGAAACACAGTACACACCTAGGGAGCTAAAATTATGAAGAACCCTCTGAGTTAACCACATGGGCCAAAACAGGAGATATACACATAACTCGGGAAATTTCCAGGTGCACAGGCAAATTCCAATTTAATAAAAAACTCAGTGTTTTCAGACTGCTTTATCTTCATATATAATTTAGAGTAGCTTTTCTGAGATGTATTTCTAGATTTTTAAAATCAGCTAATGTCACTGTTAGTAACTGAGTTGTCAAACAACATACTTATTTTGTGGTATGTAGTCAAAGTCAGACTTCCAGAGGAGGAAAAAAAATGATCTGTAACATATCTAAATATTTAGTCAATCAATATTTTTCTGAATACACATGACATCTGCTTTTCTATACTTTGGGAAATGAGAAAAATATATCCACATGACAGATGATATCAGTTACATACTGGCTCGACATCTATATTAAAGTCACAGTCTTCCATGAAATTTTAATATCTTTGATAATATGCCTTTGAAAAACCTAGTGTAAATCAGCTTTTACACCTAGTGTAATCAAATTAGTATAGTTTTTCTACTTTTGTTTGGCCTTTAAAACAATGAAAGATAAATAAGTTGGTTGATAATGCTTGAGTTTATAACCATTTGGCAGCTCATTCAAAATGCAATCTGTGCTCATTATTCTATTCTTTTAAATCCATTCACACCTGCCAAAATGTCACAACTAATCACACTGCATCTACAGTCTCCAGAGAACAGAAACTTCACACCAGCTCTATTTCTTCAGTCTTAAAGCTTTGTATAGTCAAGCATATAATCAGCCTTTTGTTAAATTCTCTGAAATTTTTCAAACCAAAACAAAAGAATAACCCAGACAAATAAGACATCAGTTGAAAAGAATGAAGTTTATATGCAACTACATTATCATACTCTACATATTCTTTCAAACTTACACCTTCTTTTTCTTTAAGTAAAAGTGTGAAGTTAGCACATATCCACTGTCAATTGTTCTCATGGCACCCCTTCATCTTCTGGATTAACCCCAATGCAGCTCAGTCTATGGCAGCAGGGAGCAAATGTCAGATGATAATGGGCAGATGTGCAGAAATACTGGGCCATGTTCCAAATGAAGTCCAAAAGAATAAACATGAAGTTGTGACACCTATAATGTTTATGTTTGAATTCTTGGAGTCCTTAATTCAGTAGGATCTTAAGTGTTCAAAAAAAATTATCCCTTAATAATTTAAGACAGTAAAAACTCCACTAACACCAAATTCTTTATTTTCAATATTGTGATCACAAATTACACTTATCATGGGTCTTGTTTAATTTATTGGATAAATATGAGAGGCCATGACTTGGACCTTTAAAGAAGACTTCCCATATCAGTTCCACTCTGTTTATTGCTATACTCTGTCTGCTTTTAAACTTAGAGCTATTTAAGTGTTACTCTGGCATTTCCCTCTACTTATACACAGAATTTGTGTGTTTCAGTAGCAGGGAAACTACAATGTTTCCTCAAATCTATTTCATCAAAGAGCTACAGTCTTGTCAATACTCAAAAAAGATTTGTTAAGTCCCTGGAATAAAAAGGAAATATTCAATTAAATTGAGAAAACATGTAATATAAACAATATATTCTTGATCATTTATTATGTATAAGGGAGACAGAGAATATGAAGTTTAAAAGGATAGTTTGTGCCCTGGCCGGTTGGCTCAGTGGTAGAGCGTCGGCCTGGCGTGCAGAAGCCCCGGGTTCGATTCCCGGCCAGGGCACACAGGAGAAGTGCCCATTTGCTTCTCCACCTCCCCCTCCTTCCTCTCTGTTTCTCTCTTCCCCTCCCGCAGCCAAGGCTCCATTGGAGCAAAGATGGCCCGGGCACTGGGGATGGTTCCTTGGCCTCTGCCCCAGGTGCTAGAGTGGCTCTGGTCACAACAGAGCGACACCCCGGAGGGGCAGAGCATCGCCCCCTGGTGGGCAGAGTGTCGCCCCCTGGTGGGTGTGCTGGGTGGATCCCGGTCGGGCGCATGCGGGAGTCTGTCTGACTGTCTCTCCCCGTTTCCAGCTTCAGAAAAAGAAAAAGAAAAAAAAAAGGATAGAAAGGATAGTATGTGTCCTTCAGAAAATTAAAATCCACCAAGAGAAAGATTAAAATTTATGTCCAATCCCATGGGGCATTTAAATTGACATAGGCAAGAAACAAATGACTATGGAGATGTAAAGAAGAGAGTAGTCACAGTGAGTAGGGGCACTAAGAACAGTACCAGTGACATACTATATTTGAGATATAATTGTAAGGATTGACAGGATTTTGATATGCAAGCAAATGTTAAAGAAAAAACTACAGGCAAGTGAAGGAGCCTGAGACAAAGTTTAATGATGGAGAGTGCTGGATCTTGAGGGAAAGGGGTTTTATAAGTAATTTGTACAGAGGAGGATAAATTTGAGTAGGAAAATAAATGGGAAGATAGGAAATAAGGCAAGCAGCTAAGAGGATATTACATTTATTCATATAAGAAATAATAAAGACCAGAATCCAGGATAAACATACTGAAAAAAAAGGGGGGGCATTTAAGAAAAAGCGACAGTGGTTGACTGTGCATAACTTGATAACTGACCAAAGTGGGTGAATTGAAAAGAGAGGGAAAAAAGATGTGCTTTTTCACTCCAGACTTTTAGTTATATTCCTCCTAAACTATAAGGGCTGTGTTATACACATAACCATAAGGAAACCATAGGGTGACAAATAACCATAAGGAAAGTGATGACAGCTATACACAGGAATAGCAAGTATATCATCTGTTTTTGTGAGGAAAATAAGGAGTAGCTTGGACAGTGGTATATTTATGAAAGACAATCATCATCATCTTCATCATTCTCATCATCATCTAAATTAACATCATAAGCTGGCCTAACCAGGCAGTGGCACAGTGATAAATTGTCAGACTGGGGTGCAGAAGACCCAGGTTTGAAACCCAAGGTCACCAGCATGAGCATAATAAGCTCATCTAGTTTGAGCAAAGCTCACCAGCTTAAACCCAAGGTCACAGGCTTGAGCAAGGGGTCACTCAGTCAGCTGTAACCCCTCGGTTAAGGCATATATGAGAAAGCAATCAATGAACAACTAAGTTGCCACAATGAAGAATTGATGCTTCTCGTCTCTCTCCCTTACTGTCTGTCTGTCCCTATCTGTCCCTCTCTTTGTTTTTTGTTTCTGTCACACAAAACAAAATTATCATAAGTTTTTATTGATGCATCTACAACCAGTCTGGCATTTTACTGGGCTCTCATGTATATATATAAAAAATAAAAAATCATAGTGTTTGGTCATAAGGAATTTTCATGGTATCACAGAGCTATAACTAACTAAAGAAATCAATATTAAAGTAAAAAATCATGTCCAAGACAAAGTACAAGGTGTCCTTGGGTTATGACACAGTTCTTTTCTGAAGGCAGTGACATAACCCAAATTTTGATGTAAGTCAAAACACACTCTACCTAGCCCAAGTCACTTACATATTCTAACACAGTTGTAAAATCACATAAAAACACAACTAAGCCACAGAAAAAGAAAAAGGACATAAATATACTGTACTGTAAACTGTACTGTAGTAACAAAAAAAATGACCAAAAAATGAGTGTAAAAATATTCCTTACCTTTATTTCTGTAGTTGGCTTGCACAGAGTAAGGGGCATTGCAAAATAGAAGAGAGTGCCTTGTTGGGAGGAGGAAGCTGGAGAAGCAGGAGAACCTGCAGAAGGTGCTGGAGATTCATCCATCAGATGAATTAGACTGGCTGAGGATCATACAGCAGGAGATACTGGAAATAATTCTACCTGTACTAGAAGTGTTTCATCTCGAGAAGCAGTTGATGTAGAGGGTACAGGATCTGCTGCAGGCATCTCTACCTTCTTAAAGAATTGTTCCAGGCTAGTCTGGAAGCTTGATGATCTCTTCCAAAATCTTCCAATAGCATTGCAAAGCATCCATAACAGCTCTGTAGACCTTACTGAATCTGTCATCACTGGAGTCCTCAGCCTAAAATTTTGCCAGCCCATCCTCTACCATAGAGAAACCTTCTGCCAAACCCTTGGTAGTAAATCTCTTGGGTTCTGGGGTTTCTACCTCTTCCTCTTCAACTAGCTGCTTCTCCAGCTGAATGATGTCTTCAGCATACAGCTCAGCTCCATGTGATGCCAGTAGCTCTGTGACATCCATCATGGTGTCTTCCCTCTTCTTTGAAGTACTGCCATCTGAAGACTGATTTTCATTTAGGAGCTCTGATAAGGGCCAAAATGTCACCAAACAAAGCAGCACAAATAGAACACTTGCACTTTTAACGGTCCAAAATGGCATAGGTAACATACTGGGAGACACCAACTCCCTCATTCATATACTGGATAACTGTGTATTCTTCTGCTGACTGAGATCAAACTATATAATATAGTTCACCCACATAGTCCATAGTATGATGCTAATGGTATAAGCCAAAACTCTTATGTCTTGTTTTATAAAGTTTTTTACGGAAGTGAGTGTCTTAAACTCAAAACTTTGTATGTTGAGACTACCGTAACACAAGACCCTCTGTATACTGCATTATTTATACTTAAATAGCACTTTAGGTTTTTCAGAAATCTTTTGCTCATGTCATCCCATTTAATATTATTAAAGCTAGGTAAAAAGCAGAAATTGACAATCCTATTTGTCCTGTGGAGTAACAGTTCTGCCAAAGAAATGATCTACCGTATTCAAGTGTATTCCTGTGGTTTGAGTCACAGTGCTGTGATCACAGGGTCTTTGGGGAATCTGACAGATGTCCAAACTTTTCTTTAACCAAAAATCTTTACAGTGTACATTCACATAAGTAAATAAAAGTTGGAGAAGCCATTTCAGTATAAAAGAAATTGAAGAGAAGGTCAAGTAAACAAATGTTTTAAGACAGAGGTTAGCAAGTGAAGAATTTTTTTTTATTTTTAAATGATTGGAAAAAAATTTTAAAGTATTTTGTAACACATTAAACTTATGTAAAATTTAAATTTAATTGTCTTTATATAAAATTTAATCAAACACTATTGTACTTGCAAGTTTATGTATTGTTTGTGTTGGCTTTTACATTACAGTAGCTGAATGGAGTAGAGATGACAGAGATCGCATGGCTTGTCAAGTTTAAAATTCTATCTGGGCCCAGGCTGGTATGCTCAGTAGATAGAGCATCAGCCTGGCATGAGGATGTGCTGAGCTCAATTCCTGGTCAGGGCACACAGGAGAAGTGATCATCTGCTTCTCTTCCCCTCCCTCTTCCCCTCTCACAGCCAATGGTTCAGTTGGTTCAAGTGTCAGCCCAGACGGGAGTTGCCAGGTGGATCTCTGTCAGGGCACATGTGGAATCTGTCTCTCTATGTCCCCTCCTCTCACTTAAAAAAATAAATAAATAGAATAAAATACTGCCTGGCTTTTTAAAAAGCAGGTGTTCCAGCATGGTCTCTGGCAAAAATTGATGACAGCATTTTGTCAGTGATTTTGCATGCCCTCGCACATTGTTGAGGAAGAAGCCCTAATGTTTCCATGTCAGAAAGTGACAAACCAGAATATTAGTGTGCTTGGGCAGCCATAACTAAGTGTCACTGATTGGGTGTCTTAAACAAAAGAAATTTATTTTCTCCAGTCTTGGAGCCTGGAAGTGCAAGATCAAGTTGCTGACAAGTGTTGCTTTCTGGTGAGGCCTCTCTTCCCGGCTTTTTTTTTTTTTTTTTTTTTTTTCTGTTTTCTTCTGAGTCCTCACATGGCTTTTTCTCTATGTGGGTAGAAAAAAAAGAGAAAGATGCCTGTAGTCTCTTCCTCTTCTTTTAAAATTACCAGTCCTAACAGAATATGGCCCCACCTTTGTAATCTTATTTCACCATAATCACCTCTGTAAAGGGCTGATTCACATTTGACCCCAAGAATGAATGTACTTGTTGAGAAGAGCTCCTGGTGGCTGACGGGCATCAAATTTATAAACAGGTGTTGCTTATCAGAGATCTCTCACTAACCCATGCCTCAGGGAGCAGCCTGCACTGACCGCCTACCTGTACTGTGTTCCTGCCATCTGAGCCAGCTCTCACAAAGGAGTTCCTAGAATCCTATTTTAAACAAGAAAACTTAGATTTTCCCCTTCCAAATATAGCTGAACAGCTATTTCCTCATTTGCATCTCAATAGAACAATCAGAGTGGCTCCATTCTGACCAATCAGGACAGTGTTTTTTGAGCCAATGAAACTGTGAGTATTCAGTCCTCATCTGCATGAGTACAGACAAATCAGGGACCAGGTAGAGACTTCTTGAGCACACTTTTCCTTTCCATTAAAGACTGAAGACTGTTTCCTGGGCTGGAGCTAAAACATAGAAGGCATTTTGCTGAACCTGAGCAAAGAGCACTGGAGCAGAGTGGACTGAGGCACAATAGAGCAGACCAGAGCAGAGCTGATAGAGAATACCAGAGCAGGCACAGCTGTCTAGTTGGAGAAGGGACTCACCTGAGGGGCACCAGGCCTGAGGGCCACAAACCATCTGTTCTTTTCCACAGCCCTGGTCTTTTATAATTGAACTATTGAGTTGTTCCACTACCATGCTGCTTTGCAATTGAGCTGTTGGAATTGAATAAAGTTTCCTCCTTCATGGCACCCCAAATTAGAGATTCCTGTTGGCATTTAATTGGCATAAAAAAACATTGGTTTACACTAGAAATACAGTAATATTAGAGGTCATAATTTGAACATATAAGTTTTGGGAGTACACAATTTAGCACATAACAGGGAAAGAGATGGTACAATTCACATCCACTTTGCCTCACATTTTCACTTTGAAATGTCTTAAAAATAGTGATAATAATACCACATTTCCCCATGTATAAGATGCACCCTTTTTCAAAAAATTTGGGGTCTAAAAACTGGGTGCATCTTACACAGTGGTTGTAGAGTATTTTTACTTGCATTTTCTGCTTTTTTGAGCTTCTTTTTGCACCTATTATTGTAAACTTCTTTTACTTTCATTTCCCATTTTTTTTGTGCCTGTTGTTTTTTGCACTCATTGTTTCACACTTGTTACTGGGATATTATGGCAGATTACATTTTGCCACATTCTGCCCAGAAATAGCTCAGAAAAGATTTTCGTACCATGTTGAATTCAAGTTAAAAGAGATCCAGTTTGCAAAAGTAAATTAAAACCATCCTGCTGAATGTAAGTTTGGTCCTCCTCCAACTGAGGAATCAATCCAAGACTGGCTATGGGAATATTGGTCAAATAAGTTTGTGAATTGATATATATGTTTACTCGCTTATAGTTTGCAATGTGTTTGGGGGAAAGGCTGTAAGCTGGGTTGTTATAGCCTGAAGGCTTAGTTTTAAGACTAAGCTTTTCCCCACACCCTTGACTGTTGCATGATGTGGGGTGGTGCACTCTTATGAAGAATCCCATTATGCCTCAGATAAGTGACTTTGTATCAGAGACTTCCTTGTTTGTATATTGGATTAAAAGGTTTTGATTTCTATACTACATATAAAGTGGGGCAGATGGGAAGCTTGCTCTCTCTCGGTTCCTGCTATCACCATTGCAGGGACCTCCCTGATCCCTTGCCCTTCATGGGAAAATCAGGTTTTCTGCTTTTCCCTTGTCTTCTCTTGTGGCTTGCCTGTCTTGGTGAAACACCAATAAACAGAATGGCCCACCTTCCTCCGACTCCATCATTTCTTTACCGTCTGCCTGAATCCAGTGGGAACCTTCATGTTAATAGCCATTTTGGCGGCTCCTGGCCATATAGGGAAGAAGAAACCCTACTGAAAACACCACGGCAGAAGAAGGCCATGAGAGGCAAGTAAAAAAAAATGGCCTGATTTAGAGAGGAAATTGAAGATATAGATTGAAGAGCAAAGGGCAATTGGAATTCCTGTGTCCACAAAGATGGTTCAGAATGAGGCAAGAAAAATTGCTGATAAAAAAGAAGTTACTGATTTCATAAGAGGACACAATTGGTGCTTCAGGTTCATGAAATGGAATGGACTAAACATGTATACATGCCCCAGACTTGCCCAAAAGATGCCTGAAAGCTATGAGCAGAAGGTTCTTTTATTTCATCATTTTGTCATTCAATGTCGGAAGACACATTAGTTTGAGCTGAGATAGATTGCAAATATGGATAAGGCCCCCTTTAAGTTGATGTCCCAAGTAACAGAACTGTCTATAAAAAGGGGGTTAAAACTGTAACTGTGAAGACAAGTGGACATGAAAAGAGTGATTATATAGTTGTTCTAGCTTGTTGTGCTGATGGAGACAAGCTGCCTCCTAAGTTGATTTTTAAACACAAAATAATCCAAAAAAAGACATTTCTCGAGGAGTGGTTGTCCACATTCATGACAAGAGTTGGATGGATCAGGATGGGATGAAGATCTGATTTGAGAAAGTTTGGAGAAGGAGACCAGGTGGGCTCTTATACAAATCTGCCCTATTGGTGCTTGATCAGTTCAGGGCACATATAACAAAAAACACAAAGAAGATTGCTGCAGAGCAAAAAACAAAACTTGCCGTCATACCTGAAGGCTTGACATCTCAGCTCCAACCACTTGATGTCAGCATTAACAAACCCTTCAAAGCTGCCATGAGAGACGAATGGAACCAATGGATTAAGTCTTCTGGGGACAATTTGACACCAGCAGGAAGAGTGAAGAAACCAACTATAGGAGAAGTTTTTACCTGAGTGAAAAGATCCTGAGCTAATATCAAGATTGAGATAATTGACAAGTCATTTAAGAAGGGTGGCATTTCGCTCTGGCTGGTTGGCTCAGCGGTAGAACGTTGGCCTGGTGTAAGGAAGTCCCTGGTTCGATCCCCATCTGATTATCCACCCTTCCTCTTATCCTTTCTCTTTATCTCTGTCTTCCCCTCCTGCAGCCAAGGCTCCATAGGAGCAAATTTGGCCCGGGATCCATGGCCTCTGCCTCAGGTGCTAGAATTGCTCCAATTGCAGAGGAGCAATGCCCCAGAGGGGCCGTGCATTGTCCCCTGGTGGGCATGCCAGGTGGATCCCAGTTGGGTGCATGCAGAAGTCTCTCTGTCTGTCTTCCCCCGCCCCATTCTCACTTTGGAAAAATACAAAAAAAACGTTGTGAAATTTCAAATGCCATAGATAAAACTGAAGATAAGGCAATATATGAAGACAGTGATTCGTCATCAGACACAGATGAGGACAAGCTAATGGATGGGAGTTTTGACAATGATGAGAAGTTGTATGTATTTTATGATGAATAAAACTTGAGTTCAATAACTTTATGTAATACATTTTTTTTTCAAATGTTAGGCCCCAAAATTAAAGTGTGGCTTATATACGGGAGCATCTTATACATAGGGATGTAATCATAGTTAATACTTACTGTGTGTTTTCTATGCCCTTAAAGCCATACTGTGTTCTTTGCATGCATCATCTGGTTTTTGTCACAATAATGTTCTCTTCTAATTTCAGGTGTGGAATCAGACAGGAAGAAACATTCAGTAATTGCTTAATATTACAGATCAGCACACAGATGACCACTGATGTGCACCCTGGGGATACTATTAATCAGTCTTATCTTATCTTTTAAAATGTTTATAGTTCTAGCTATATCTCACAATCTAGGAGTTAACTACATGAGGATCAGGCAAACAGGATTCATTTCCTGTTCTCTTTCTCACTATCTAGGTAGCCTTTGACATATCTTTTACTCTAATATAATAAGGGTCACAATTTGTTTTTGTCTTTCTCTTTTTTTTTTTAAATTGAGAGAGTCATATTAGAATCTTACAGGTTATTTTGAAAGTAGGGGAGGAAGGAATGACCTGGAATAGGAGAGTCATGATATGGAAATTACCAGGAAGGCTTGCTTATCATAGAGATAAAAAAGGAAACCTTCCATTTTCTTTGATATAGTCTAGTAATGATATTTATTTTTGTGTAAATTTCAACTGATTTTGATAAAAGTGAAGAATGTTTATATTTATTAAGGCTGGGGTTATGCATAGATTGAGAACTTTTGTGCTAGGTAAACTTTAAGAAATCTTCCAGCACCTCCCCTTTTGTTGGTAATTATTTATTCCAATCTTTGTTTGGCTTCTTTGTTTGTAGTCCCCTCTTGGCAATCAACTTTTCTTTTTCTCTTTCTTCTTCTTTTTTTTTAAAGACAGGGATTGATTTATCCCCTTTTTTATACCTCCTCAGCATATTGTGCACATTAATCACTCAGTAAGGTTACTTCTAGACCCCCTGATGGATTTGTAAGCAGGAGAGCAGGATCATCCCCCAAAATAAAACAGAGGTGAATGGGCTAGATTTAGACTTGACCTTCTCTTTCTTCTATTTTCCTTAACTTGTTTATTTATTGTGAACCTTTATTTTTAATAGTTTTTTCTTTTCCTAATTCAAAATATTTTCATTGACTTCACTAATCTTCAATTACTCATGTTAAAATTTGATTTAAAGAATGACTAATTAAAGTTCTTAGTACTGAGTTCCAAAAACTAATAAGAAAGTGAAGTGTTAACTTCTTCATTAGGTATTTTATTTTTTGAATAAAAAAATTCACATAAATTTAGGGGAAAAGTTCCAATCATGAGATTTCAAGTATACATAAGGTCCAGGAAAATAAAGCTTTATAGACACAGAGATGTTACTGAAAATCCAGGAATGACAAAAAGTACTGATTTTTGAATATGATGGTTATAACATAAAATAAATTTTAATAAAGCTGGGAAGTTTTAGGGCTATATGGTTAAAAACATTTTATTTTTATCAATGAAGATAACTCCTTTCAATTTTTGTTTGAACTCTAAAAACAATTTGCATTTGTGCTAGATATTCATGCACTCTTTTTGAAGTTTTAAGAGATATTCAGTAAAATTAGCATACAATCTCTGCACGTAATTCACACTCATCAAAATTCTAAGTAATTTTTTAAAATTTTATGAACTTAAGAAATTGTGTACTTTTTAATCTATTAAACATCTATCTGATGTTAGAAATCAAAGTTGGAGAAGTACAGATGTATTTTATTATTTTCACATTGTGAGAGGCAACAATAAAAAAAATTTAGGAGACAGTATTTTTATAGACTACAGAAAATTTCTCTGGCTTTTAAAAAACATTTATTTATTTATTTTTAAAATCTGCCTTGTTTTATGCAATTTACATTTTTAAAAATAAACTAAAAATTTTAAATGGTCTATTAAAATGTGTATGTGTATCTGTTAAAATTGGGTTTGACATGTCACTAAGGGCTCAATATTTAATAATTTATCAGATCAGTTGGGCTTCAGGCTATCTCATGCACCTTAAAGGACTTGAAAAAATAAAATACTGTATTAATAAGAAAAGTAGGGTTATTGGTTGAGATGCTTTTATTCGTCAGTAAAAAATGAATAAATTATACCTCTCTATCTATTTCAATCTATCTATATCTCCAATTGGCTTAAGGAACAAAGAGATGCTATTTAAAGGAGATGAGGTAATTTGATTGGCCTAGCTTCATGATGGCAAACCTTTTTATAAAAACCGCCCACTTTTGCAGTGCTGGTCAACTTGGTCATTCCTGCCCACTAGTGGGTGTTCCAGCTTTCATGGTGGGTGGTAGTGGAGCAATGAAACGGCGCAGTGATTGGCCCACTATGAAAGCTGGAATCCCTGCTAGTGGGCAGGAGGGACCAGGTTGACCAGCACTGCAAACGTGGGCGGTTTTTATAAAAAGGTTCGCCATCACAGGCTTAGCTAGTCAATCAAAATCCTTGCAGAAGGGAGTAAATGTAAAGACTAGAATATAAATGAAAGGAGTGTGACCTGGATGCAAGGATGGGCAATCAATGTCCTCTACACATAGTATGGGTCTCTAGAGAAGAGAGTGCTTAGAGAAGGTGCTGAGAAGTTAAAGATGAAAGAAAGCAGGGTCCTGGGGACATGGAAGAAGTGTCCTGATCTTGGTTTCTAAGCTGTAGGTTTGGGGATCTGAATAAAAATTCCATGTCTCTGAAAAATAAGCAAATTTCTTTTTCATTTTGGTTTTGCTGAGGATTGGGTCCCATTTGGCACTAACACTTGTGTTCAGCCTCAGTACATAAATCTGTTTTGAAAACAAAACCATGAAAGTATTGTAATGATTTTTAACCTGTTAGGGAACAGGTGGGCTTCTCTGTACACCACACTATTAGTAAACCAGGAAACATCATTTTTTATAAACAGTTAATAAGGAATGACTGCTTTTTCATTTAGAAACAATTTTCAGTTAACAAAAATACTTATTCAAATTCTGAAAAATCTGGTTAATGGAAATAAATTATACCTAGCATTTGTTGAGTGCTTAATTTGTCAAAAACTATATAATTTTCTTAATTTTCACAACAACCTGATAAACTAGGTACTTTTATTATGTCTCTCTCTTTTAAGGTGTTTTGAAGTATAACTCACAAAGTTGCTCCTTGTTAATGTACAGTTTGTGAGCTTTGATAAATATATAAAGTCTTGTAACCACATTTCTTTTAAGTTTTTTTATTACCAAAAGTTTCCTTATACTCTTTTGGAGTCAATATTCTCTTTTCATCCACACATATGATAACTACTGATTAGTATTGTGTCTTCATGCTTTTGCATTTCCAGATTACCATACAAACGGAATCACATAATATATAGTCTTTTGTTTTTGACTTTTTTTTTCACTTTACATAATGCATTTGAGATTTATCCATGCTGTTACAAATAATCATGTATGTATCAGTGATTCATTTCTATTTATTTTTAATTAATTAATTATTATTTTAAGTAAGAGGAGTTGAGATATAGACTCTCACATGCACCCCGACCGGGATCCACCTAGCAACACACTCTGGTGCTGATGCTCTGCCCATTTGGGGCTGATACTTGCCACTGAGCTATTTTTAGCACCTGAGGTGGAGACTTCATGGGGCCATCCTCAGTGCCCAGGGTGACATGCTCAAATCAATTGTGCCCTGGATGCAGGAGAGGAAGAGAGAGAGAAAGAAAAAAGGGAAAGGAGAGGGAAGAGGAGTAGATAATCCCTTCTCATGTGTTCCCTGACTGGGAATTAAACTTATGAGTTCCACTCACCTGTTCAACAAACCAGGGCTCATTTATTTTTAGCCTTGGGTGGTATTACATTACATGACTGTGCCATAGCTTGTCTATTCACAAGTTAATGGACATTAAGGTTGTTATTTCACAATTACCAATAAAGCCGCATTAAGTATTTGTGTCAGATATTTTTTGTGTGAATATATAATTATTGAGACATGTTTTTACTTCTCTTGAGATTTATCTAGGAAAGAGATTGTTGGGTTGAATAGTGTCCACTTCATTTAAGAATGAGAAACCGAGCAATTAATAAATTAAGTAACTAACCTAGTTTCACAATTTGTACAGCTCAGATTTGAATGAAAGCAAACCCCAGATCCCATGGTTTTAACCATCACCACAATAAGGATTTAATCTAAATATATCATTAAAAAATTTTAGGACAAATAAGATAACCACTTTGCTCTTTTGTATTTATTACTATTTTTTCCCTATGATTACACTATATGCTACAAACACGACTGTATGAAAGAAAGGCTCTCAGGGATTCTGGGAGCAAAATTAGGTTCTTTGTTGCAAATCTTGCTGTAGGTACTTTTTTTTGAGTCAATTACTTAAAAAGATTTTTAAAAATCTTTCTTTCAATATATGGAATAAGACAATTTTTTTGTTTATAGATGAGATTAACACCTGAAGTGCAAAACAGGTGCACATGCATGCAAACACACCCATACATCCTTCTCTGTAAAATATTCTGTCTCTATTTTACCACCCCAAATTTGGAAACTTTCCCACACCTAAATAAGAAAGACAAAAAGTGTTTGCATATTTTGAAATCCAAATCCTATGCTTACAAATTAGAAAAGCAGTGCCTTTTGCAAAGGTAATGACTCAGTCTATACTAAAACTGATGTAAAACTGGATTTCTGTAAGACTCTCAGATTCAATATTCTCCCAACTTCTTTATAATCATTATTGCTATTATTAAACACCATATGTATATACAATAGATATTTACTAGTATTTATTTATATGACACTAATATTGGTCATTGAAAAAAATTATCATCATCAATCATTGTTCACTGATAATTTTGAGTCAGTAACTCAACTATCAGTATTACAACATTTGTTATTTACATTTTCCAGATCTTGTCAATTCTGTGGAAGGCATCTTCAACTTCAGAGTAATTGTTATTAAATTTACCAAGTAATCTGTTATACCTTCTTGTTTTTTACCCAATCGCAATACCTCAACTCAACCAACTGGGATATTTGTTCATTTGCAGTATAGTCATCTATGCTTACTTAACAATGGTTTAAAGTTCTCTTCCTTTCAATTATTTTTTCTAACTTTATATTGACTTATACTGTGCAAATTTAAGGTTTACAATGTAATTAATTTGATGATTTTAGTGATTTTTAACTTGTTTTAGGAAACATTTTGAAAAAGATAAAGTTTATCATTATTAATTTACAAACTTTGATTTCAATATTCCTTTCCACTTTTCTGGGTTTTTTTCTAGTTATTTTCTGAGAGTATATGCATGAATCCTGCAGTCAGCTTTCATTTATGATCTCTATTGAAAAATTAATCACTGCTCAAGTTTTAATCAATGAAAATGTAATTGCTATCCCATTCCCCACTCCAATGAGATTTCTGTATTATTTAGAAATCTTGAAACCAGGAAAAGACTTAAAATTCCCTTAAGCATTAAAAATTAAATTAAATTTAGAAGTAAATTATGGTTACGCTTAGCGACTGTTTCCTGAGTAGAAATCCTCATATCATAAAGACAAGAAGATACGTGGTTTAAAGGTTGCTTCTACTCCCACTCTTGGGGTGTCTACCCTTTATGGAGGGTTCCTGGAAGCATTTACACATTATTAGTTTAATATTTTTCTTTACCCACAGCCTGAGCTGTTTTTACTCCTTCACATTAGCATATTTGAAAGATTTATTCTAATATTATTATTTTTGAGTAATTTAAAAATATATGAACTAAATCACCACTGGCCGAATTAAGGCCAGTATTTTTGGTAAGTTAGCATTTCTTTGTTTTTTACCTTTTATTATTGTCTGTAGTTCTGTTAAAAGTAATTTAATACAACAACAAATACACTTGTGGTTTAAGGTTCAGCAAATTAGAAGAATGAGTTTTGGATTTGGCTTCATTGATTAAGATAGTAGAAGTTTCTACTTACCCCAGAAATATGTCAGCAACTTTTGTAGAGCTAATGGCCAGACTAAACTTATTTCTGTCCTTAAACTTATTGATCATTTCTGGGCTCCTGAGAGCACTGGGTCTCCAGTTTTCTAACTGGAGTGACACTTTTTCAGTCTGACTCTGATTTCCTCATTGTGCCTTTATTGGTAGTGAGCAGCAGATGTCTTGAGCAGATTGACTTACCACTTGTTATGAACTTTTTTTTTTTTTACTATTAGTATGTCCTGAACTTTACATTTTACCCTGAACTCAAAACTTCAAACTTATGAATAAAATATGGCTGAATTTATTAAATTTATCTGTTTATCTCTTTAACTAAATTATAATGTCATCAATTAACCACTACATAATATACGATGATAAGATGCTTGTATTCTCAGCATGGAGAGAACCATGATAGTAAGTGGTTTCTGACCTAGTGTGAAAGTTCTATGAAATTCTAGCAAATAAACATTGTACCATGATGTGCATAATGCCTTTCTATGATGGCTTAGTGATCACAAAGCACTCACATTTCTATTGCCATGGCAACTGCCACTATAACTACCACCACTATTTTTAAGAAAAATAAAACTATTTAAATAATTAGTATGTGCCCGTGTTTAGTCACTATGTCCAATTATTTAGAAGCATTATCTCATTTCATATTTACCAAAACCCCATATGATTATTATATAGCATTATGTATTAAAATAGAATCATAATGCATCATGATATAGTATTAGTATTATTTCCATTATAAGCATGGGCAAAGTGAAGCTAAATAGAGGTTGAAAAAATGCATAGAAAGTTTACATAGATAGTAATGGAGTTCATGGAGAAAAGATATGAACCCAGTGTTTAGTGGATTGAAAGGCATGCCGCACAGAGGTGGGTAAGCAGGTGCTAAAGATAGATGCAGTTAACCCACAGTCTCCTTCCTAAAACCTTCTGTGGAAGTGTCATGTTGACAACCTCATATTTATTTATTCATTTACTTAATTTTTGGTCTATATTAGAAGACATCCTGGTGGGGATAAAAATGTGTTTAATAAACAAAAAACATAATTAAAAAAATAAAGATGTATCAAAGCACTCTGTTAATGTTAATTTTATTCACACCTCATCCTTGTCCTACCTGACTTATACTATTCTGTGTAATTATCCTTATTTCTCTCTGACTTGTGTGAATTGAGTGTGGTACAATAAATCAATCTTAAGTCTTGCAACACAACTTGGTTTCTTTCCTATGAAGGAAATTGTATAAATATCTCCCATTTAGATGGCTACCTATTTATTTCATTGTCAGTTTCTTTTGCTGTGCAGAAACTTTTTAGTTTCATATACTCCCATTCACTTATTTTTGCCTTTATTTCCCTTGCTTTTGGGGTAAAATTCATAAATTATTCTCTATTGTCAAGGGTCCATGAGTTTAGTATCTATGTTTTCTTCTATGTAATTTATTGTTCCAGGTCTTATATTTAGGTCTTTGATCCATTTTGAATTAATTTTTGTGCAGGGGGACAAAGTGTAGTCAAGTTTAATTTTTTTTGCATGTGGCTTTCCAATTTTTCCAGCACCATTTATTAAAGAGGTTTTCTCTTCTCCACTGTGTTTTTGGCTCTCTTGTCGAAGATTTTTTGTCCATGCAAATGTGTTTTATTTTGGGGCTCTCAATTCTGTTCTATTGTACTGTATGTCTGTTTTTCTGCCAATACTATGCTGTTTTGATTATCATGGCTCTATAGTATAATTTGAAGTCAGGTAGTGTGATACCTCTGGCTTCATTCGTTTTTTTTGTTTGTTTGTTTGTTTGTGTTTTTTTGTATTTTTCTGAAGCTGGAAACGGGGAAAGACAGTCAGACTCCCGCATGTGCCCGACCGGGATCCACCGGCACGCCCACCAGGGGAGATGCTCTGCCCACCAGGGGGCGATGCTCTGCCCTCCGGCGCATTGCTCTGTTGTGACCAAAGCCACTCTAGCGCCTGGGGCAGGGGCCAAGGAGCCATCCCCAGAGCCCAGGCCATCTTTGCTCCAATGGAGCCTTGGCTGCGGGAGGGGAAGAGAGAGACAGAGAGGAAGGAGGGGGGGTGGAGAAGCAAATGGGCGCTTCTCCTGTGTGCCCTGGCTGGGAATCGAACCCGGAACTTCTGCACGCCAGGCCGACGCTCTACTACTGAACCAACCGGCCAAGGCCTGGCTTCATTCTTTTTCCTCAGTGTTACTTTGGCTATCAGGGTTTTTTTATGGTTTCATACAAACCTGGTAATTTTTTATTCTATTTCTATACAACCATTATGGAAGAAAGTATGGAGGTTCCTCAAAAAAATAAGAATAGAACTACAATGTGACCCAGCAATCTCTCTACTGGGTATCTACCCCCAAAACTTGAAAACATTGGTACATAAAGACACATGCAGCCCCATGTTCATCGCAGCATTATTCACAGTGGCCAAGACATGGAAACAACCAAAGTATCCCTTGATAGAGGATTAGATGAAGAAGATATGGTACTTAAATACAATGGAATACTACTCAGACATAAAAATGATGACATAGTGACATTTATGACAACATAGATGAACCTTGAGAACATTATACTGAGTGAAATAAGTAAATCAGAAAAAGCTAAGAACTGTATGATTTCACACATAGGTGTGATGTAAAGCTAAGACTCATGGACATAGATAAAAGTGAAGTGGTTACAAGGCAGAGGGGTGTAAGGGAGGAGGACATAGGGAGGTGGTGGCCGGAAAGGTGTAAAAAGGGACACATATAAGGTGATTAAAAATGATTTGACTTTGGGTGATGAAAATACAAAATAATCAACAGTTCAAATGCTATAGAAAATGTTTACCTGAAACCTATGTACTCTTATTGATCAATGTCACCCTTTTAAATTTAATTTTCTAAATAAAATTTAAAAAAAAAGAAATTGTAGATCAGTGTTTAACAATTCCCATTTTTGCTCATACACTTTTATGTTTTCTTGCCTAAATCACTGTGTTGGTAATCCCCAACACCACTCTCAGGGTCAATGATTTTCTGGACAAACTCAGAAGAGCTATTATAATCACTAACAGTTTATTACAGTGAAAAGATATGGGTTAAAATCAACAAAAGCAAATGAAAGAACAAGTTCATTTTTACAGTTGTCTTCTCCTAGTGAAGTTTAATGAAGAGTGATCAATTCTTCCAACAGCTATGTGAGAGCTTACTTGTCTTGCATACTTTGGTAGAAAATTTTAACATCTGAAGTCCTTTATATCTGATTTTGTCTATTTCATTTTATCTAGCTCTCAGTTTAGTGCATGTCTTCCTCTTTTGTTTTTTACTTTTTTTTTATTCCTTTTTATTTTTTTTTTTGTATTTTCCCAAAGTTGAAAACAGGGAGGCAGTCAGACAGACTCCTGCATGCGCCCAACCAGGATCCACCCGGCATGCGCACCAGGGGTCGATGCTCCACTCATCTGGGGTGTCGCTCTGTTGCAACCAGAGCCATTCTAGTGCTTGAGGCAGAGGCCATAGAACATCCTCAGCGCCCGGGCCAACTTTGCTCCAATAGAGCCTTGGCTGCAGGAGGGGAAGAGAGAGACAGAGAGGAAGGAGAGGGGGAGGGATGGAGAAGCAGATGGGTGCTTCTTTTGTGTACCCTGTTCAGGAATCGAACCTGGGACTCCTGCACAGCAGGCCAATGCTCTACCACTGAGCCAACCGGCCAGGGCCAGTACTTGTTTCTTTTAGAAATGTATTTGAGTGGTTTATTTTATGGCCTTATTTCAAAGCAGGAGATAAAGATTTTTTTTTAATTTATTTTAAATTTTGCCAACATCTCTTGCTTACTCAGGATCATATTTTATATTAAATAAAAAGTTTGTTCAGTGGTATGGATAACTAAAAATTTTACTACATATTTGACCTTGGGTTGGCTAATTGTTATGTTCTCAGAGGGGAGTTTTATTCTCCCAAATCATTCCTTTATAGTTTTCTCCATGACCAGGAATAAGGATTCACTCCTTATTCATTGTACAATATTTGGACATTAAATAAAAGCTCAAGACTCATGTATTTAGCAAAAACCCACAAGGTGAAAAGCTTGCTATACTTTCTAACTGCATAAGAAATACAGTATAAATACTTTTTTTTTATTAAACCTAGGTTGACATTTTCAAAATGTAAATGCTAGCATCTTACAATGGTTTATATAATTGTATGTGAATTAGCATTGTCATTATTAATCTATGGATGTTAACACAATTTATTCTGTTAATTGCTGATATTTTCTTAGCTGATGTCTGATTATTCCATAGTTGGCTACCAACCATTTCTTTTCGGTAGCTCCTGAGCCTTAAACATGGTTCTCATAGTCTTGGATAGTTTTCTTTCTTTCTGTTACTCCAAGATAGTCTCAGCTATTTTATATGTTTTCCTCTCCAATCAAAATCAGCTATTTCTCTAAGGAACCCATAAATCATCTAGAAACTACCAGTAGCCATTGCCATTAAATCACTCATTGATTTATGAGTTTTTATATATTATTATTTTTTATATATTTCAAATTTAATTTTGTTCTAAAATTTTATCAATTATTTATATTGTTACAGAGGAAAATCTCAAAAAGGTAATGTTCTAAGAAATCTAACTTTTAAGATATTCTCTTTCTCTATCTTGTTCTTTCCCTTTCTTGTTGTTAATATTCATTTTGTTTCATGTATAATCTTCTTTTCTCTTTTTAACACATTTAAATATAAAATACTCTCTTTTTGATCAATTTGACCCTTCCATGTATATTTTAATCTGGCAGTATAATCTGAATATATTACACTATCTATATCAAAATGCAACATTTTTTTCAGTTACCTACTAGTTCTTAATAAGATTTTGCCATAATTGGCCCTGGCCGGTTGGCTCAGCGGTAGAGTGTCGGCTTGGCGTGCGGGGGACCCGGGTTTGATTCCCGGCCAGGGCACATAGGAGAAGTGCCCATTTGCTTCTCCACCCCCTCCTCCTTCCTCTCTGTCTCTCTCTTCCCCTCCCTCAGCCAAGGCTCCATTGGAGCAAAGATGGTCCGGGCATTGGGGATGTCTCCTTGGCCTCTGCCCCAGGCGCTAGAGTGGCTCTGGTCGCTGCAGAGTGACACCCTGGAGGGGCGGAGCATCACCCCCCTGGTGAGCAGAGCCTTGTCCCTGGTGGGCATGCCTGGTGGATCCCGGTCGGGTGCATGCGGGAGTCTGTCTGTCTCTCCCCGTTTCCAGCTTAAGAAAAATACAAAAAAAAAAGATTTTGCCATAACTTAATCAACCAAACCACCATTGATTAACATTTCTAATATTTCAATGGATTTGTGATGAAAAAGAATTCTAGTAATACATATTTTTTGGAAAATTATATAGCTCTTTATTTTATATGATAATTCTAGATACATAATCTACCATAAATCAAGAAATAGAAGTTTAAATGGGATGATAATGAATATACTCATCACATATATGAGGAAACTGAACTACAAAAACATTTAAGATTATATATTAGAATTTAATGCTAAAACCATATTCTAATTCTGTGGGGCTTCAAAATCCATCCAGCTTAATTGCTAACATAATAAATAACATTTTCTGCAGAATAAGAACTGGATTGATATTTCACCAATCACAGAACAGAAGCCAGCTGGAATGATAATGTGAGCAAATCAGCTCTATCTGAGAAGAGTTGCTTGTATTTATTCTCATGAGGGTTGTTAAAACTGAATCACAGCTTTGAATTTTGTGTAGAACAGTTCACTTAGTTTGGGGACCTAGAAACTCTATCAAAACAATGTACCAACCAACACATACTGCATCAATGTGAAAATACATTTACAAGAGTAGGGAAGAGTGTAGGGTTTTCTCTTATCAAAATTCTTCAGTATTCTTAGTCTCAGATCAGAATAACATGAAATACACTTGATGCTATGTAACCGCAGGCTCTGTTCTGCAGTGAAGACTCTTTCAAAAGTGGAAGATGAAGTGAGATCTACTGGGGATTTGCTTCTTTAATATTTTGGTCAGCTTACAGAGAAAACATATTAACCTATATAAAATGTCTTTCCTAGCTCTATCTGCTATGAGAATTATTTCAGTTGAATATAAATAGAAATGAACCAAGGAGTAGAAAATTATATGTGCTGTAGCTTATTTTCTATATAAACTCAGAGAGCAGAAACATTTTGAAATAGATCTTTTTCTTTTCTACATCACAATAGAGATTTCATTGACTGGCAGTCTTAATGACTGTGAGGTTGTTTTGCTATTTACTGGTTTTACAGGACCATGAGGAGTTGGTCGTGATCAGAAATTCTGATTCCTTCTACTAGGAATCTACATTTCTCTCTCATATTTGTTTCTGCAAATATTTTTTTCATTTGCTGCAAGTAATGATGAAATCAGGCATTCTTTAGAATGCTGTTCTTCATTAAATTCTTTTATCTATGCAAATTTCTTTTACTTAAGCCATTAAGCATTATGGTTTCAATAGATGGTACCAACATAGGTGCTTTAGACTATTATATTGTTTAAGTTCAAGAAATTATTCTAGAAGAAATTTCTTTGTCTAGTGGATACAAATGAAATACAATATATTAATATTGTCAAATTATGGAATTTAGAAACTATCCATTAATCTATACTTTAAAAAAAATCACCAGAATTTAATTTAACCTGTGATTTCAGCTTTAAATCATTTATGAGTCTTTATTCTCCAGCTGTGAACCTAATATTCATGATTTTGAGTAAAAGGTAGGATATAATCTATAGGACATCATATTAAAATTACTATAATCATCATTATAATGTTTATTTCAGAAATATGGCCAATATAATATTTTTTATTCTCAAACAACTTCTACAGATATTGTAAATCTTCTGATTTACTTATTTGTTCAGTTTCTTATTTTTATGGACCTAGTTGTATCCTTCTAAAATTCATATATTGAATTCTTAACCTTTAATGTGATGGTGTTTAGAAATGGGACTTTGACAAATAATTAGGCTTAGATGAGGTAAAGAGGGTTGGTCTCTCCTGATGGGATTCTTATTCTTATAAAAAGAGGCATCAGAGAGATTTCTCTCTCCCCATCATTTGAGAACACAATGAGGAGGTGGCCATCTACCAGCCAGAAAAAGAGCTCTCACCAAAACCCAGTCATGTTGGCACACTGATTTTAGACTTCCTGCCTTCAGTACTATGAGAAATACATTTATGCTATTTAAACAATCCAGTCTGTGTCTGACCAGGTGGTGATACAGTGGATAGAGCATTGGACTAGGATGTGGAGGAGCCAGGTTCGAAAACCGGAGGTTGCCAGCTTGAGCACAGGCTCTTCTGGTTTGAGTAAGGCTCATCCGATTGAGCCCGAAGTCATTGGCTTGAGCAAGGGGTCACTCATTCTGCTGTAACCCCCCTGACAAGGCACATACGAGAAAGCAATCAATGAACAACTAAAAGGTGCTGCAACAAAAAATTGATGCTTTTATCTCTCTCCCTTCCTCTCTGTTTGTCCATATCTGTCTCTCTCTCTGTTTCTTTCTCTCTCTGTCACAAAAAAACCCCACAAAAAATGAACAAAAAACACCCAATCCAGTCTATGGTATTTTGTTAAGAAAGCCCATGCTGTCTAAGACACACTCGTTGAACAACGTGTTGTGTATGATTCTTAAAAGCTTAGCCTACACTTATGTGCTGACACCAAGATAGTATATTAAAATTATTTTGATAACAAGTGGCAGAAATATAACTTTTTTTTTCTCTTCTTTTCCAAGTGATAGGAGGGGAGTTAGACAGTCTACTGCATGGCAACCCCCATCTGGGGCCAGTGCTCTGCTCATCTGGGACTATGCTCACAACCCAGCTATTCTTAATGCCTAAAGCAGAGGCTACATGGAGCTATCCTCAGCATCCAGAGTGATGCTCTTGAACCAATCGAGCCATGGCTGTGGGAAAGAAAGGAGAAGGAAAAGGGGGAGAGGAAGGAGAAGAGAAGCAGAGGATTGCTTCTTCAGTGTTCTTTGACTGGAACATAAACCCAAGACATCCACATGCTGGGTCTACACTCTTCCACTGAGCCAACTGGCCAGGGCCAGAAATATAACTCAGTTAATTTAAGATGAAAAGGTAGGAAGTAAGTTATTCACTCACTTTCCTGGAAAATGCACAGGTACCTCTACTTTCAGGAATAGTTAGATCTAGATCCAGATACTTAAACAGAACTTCCAAGATTTATCTATTTTTTTTCTCCAGATCCTTGCTTTTTTTTTTTTTCTTTTCTGTGAATGCTGAAAAAATGACCATAGCATTTCTTGGTTCCTAAGCCTACATTATTCACATAGCTCATAATCTCTGTTCACTTTTTTATTTTTGTAAGCATTCCAGAATGTATAACAAGATGTTCTTTAATATTACTATTTTTTTCCATCTTGAGCTGCACATGCATCTCTCAACCACCGACTAGGGCTAAGAGAACACAATATTTTGATGGTTCTGTCTGGTTCATGAGATCAACTCTGGTATGTTAGTGTAGAAAGGGGATACATACACTCATAGTCCATAGTGGCTGAAAATGAAAGACTTTAGTTCTTTAATAAGTGAATCACAGTGCATAAAACAGACAAAACTTCAACTTTTATGGTGTTCACACACACACACACACACACACACACAGAAGTGATAAGTGCCCTTAAATTATATAGCTCAGGCCCTGGCCGGTTGGCTCAGTGGTAGAGTGTCAGCCTGGCGTGCAGAAGTCCCGGGTTCTATTCCTGGCCAGGGCACACAGGAGAAGCGCCCATCTGTTTCTCCACCCCTCCCCCTCTCCTTCCTCTCAGTCTCTCTCTTCCCCTCCCGCAACGAGGCTCCATTGGAGCAAAGATGGCCCGGGCGCTGGGGATGGCTCCTTGGCCTCTGCCCCAGGCGCTAGAGTGGCTCTGGTCGCGGCAGAGCGACGCCCCGGAGGGGCAGAGCATTGCCCCCTGGTGGGCGTGCCGGGTGGATCCCGGTTGGGCACATGCAGGAGTCTGTCTGTCTGTCTCTCCCCGTTTTTAGCTTCAGAAAAATACACACACAAAAAAATTATATAGCTCAGTTCCTGACCACTACCCAGAGATGTAATAGAAAGTCTTGTCTTATTACAGAGTAATATTCAACCTAACCAGATCATTCAATTTTCATTGAAACAGAGATTTCAGAAAAAGTAGGTATCATTTGTATACAATCAGAAAAAGAATGGGGTTTGTTAAGTATAAAACGAAAGTTTCATGCATTTGTAGCAGCATTTATCTTTTACCTGATATAGTTTGTCAACTGTTAACATTTTGTTTCTGATAACTCATTGTTGTGGGAGGCTATATTTGCATTGCTGGATACCCACTAGATGCCAGCAGCAAGGTCTCAGCTGTGACACCAAAAATGCCTCTGGATGTTGACATATATTCATAGAGGAAGATGGCAAAATCACCTGTGCTGAGAACCAGTGACCCAATAAGTACTGTGTCCTTCCTTGTCCTGTTAAGCAAGTCAGACTCCAAAAATATACTGTATTACTTTGATCTCATGTGTTAAAACAACAAAATAAAACCCAATTCTAACATTCTACCACTGCAACAATGCATTATATTGAAATATAACTAGCAAATCTTAGAGCATATGGGGAGGAAGTAAAGTATTAATTGAGTTCTTGGATATGGATGAAAAAATTAATTAAAACTGCAGTAGTATATCATTAAAATCTCCCTGACTTGTTAAATTACTGAGACTATTCCTAAGGAAGGCAAAGATAAGGTGCCTTTGGTATGTAATGCCACACTTGGAGACTTCATTTGCTGCTTCTTCTGTTTCAGATTGTTTTCCTGGAGCTCATTATACACTGCTCTGACTGCCTCCGTAAATACTATTTGTGATATTTCACTTGTTTTAATAATCAACTTACCCTGTTTTCCTTGAGCTCTCTCATGCTCAGACTGTATTAAGTTCTGGTTGCCTTCTTAATTTCTGCATCAATTTCTTATAGATTTAACATAAATGTAATTTGTGAGTCCAAAAATTCAAGAAATATATATATATATATATATATATATATATATATATATATATATATTTCAACACTGAACCAGCTTGAAAAATCTGCAATCATTTAAAAAAGCATGACAAGATTATTTTGATAATTTCCCCTTAAATACGGCTAAATTGATGCACATAAGCTCTACTTGATAGATACATTGGAGAGTGGTGTCCTGGAAAGTTCAAGCCAATGATTGAAAACTGGGATCTTAATTCATCCAATCAAGCTTTAATAATTAAGGATTTCGGGCTTTGTCTCATACTGATTGATGTCACTGTACTAGGAATATTGATCAGAAGGTGAAGAGGTTGGCAAGAGTTAACAGTTTTAGGAAACACTGTTTTTACAGCTGAGTTTATAGTTCAGAGAGTGTGACAGATATCTGGCTTTTAATTTTTATAATCAGGGATAACACACAAACTGAGTTGCCATTTGTACTTCTGTTCAGTTCATGTCTTATAGCAATTTGTGTCATGCTAACCACGAACTTTGTAAATACACATAATTTGATTGTATTTATTTGTTTCTGCTAAGTTTTTGTTTTCATTCCTAATAGCTTTCTCCTCTCTCTTTGTTTATAATTACTCTATTTATTTTCTAAAAAAGATGTTAAATATCATTAAATTATCTTTATAACCACATAGTACATATAGAGTCCACTATTGTATTTTGATCTATTATTCTGGTAATGATAACATAAATATTACTGAGAATTGACTATTTACTAGACACTTTTTTAAAGAGTTACCTATTTTAAAATTTTAATCCTTTCAAAAAGCCTAGAAAGCTATTATTCTTTAAATATAGATTACACAGATTAGTCAAGGTAATATTAACTAATTTTTGCAACAGTTAATAAATGGCCAAGACAGGATTCAAATTTGGGCAGCCTAATTCCTGAGTTAGTGCTCTTGAGTTCGGATGGAATTATGGTTGGGACACATTCTTGTTGTCTAAGACCTTATTATTGCATACTTGTGGAGATATCATCAATATGTAGATTATACATTCAGTCTTAAATCAGACTATGGTAAAGCTTAAAGTGAAAGTATTTTATGGTGATTTGGTAAGTCTGTTTGGAGGGAAGTAAAGGAGAAATTAGAACCTGGCCAAATTCATTGGGATTTCCAAAGTTTGTGTTTTCAAGGTGCTTTGTGCTTTCAGGGTGCTCTGTTTTCTTGCACATAATTTGCATATTAGAGGAAATTGGTATATATTGAAAGATGATAAATATGATAATTATAGCAAAACTTTTTTATAATGTGTTTTTTAAGTTGCAAAGCACTCTCACATACTATATATAATCTTATTAAGGTTACTTCTACTGCATACTTCTGACACATGTTTAATGATAAAATTAGAACCTCAGATCTGTGACATTATCAAGATTGCATAACCCTAAAATTCCACCAAAGATCATAATAATGATGAAATTTTTATTATAAATGCCTATTTGTCTTCCTGCACCCCAAAACTCAGGCATTCACACACACACATCCACGTTTCCTCTCTCCTCCACAAGTATGCTCCACGCACATACTCCCAAGCCCACACACAGAGCACATAAACATTCGCACGCTCAAATCTCACACACAATAATTCTTCCTGGATTTCTCTCCTTGTTCTTAGATCCTACACATACTTGTAATACATTTGTAGGTCTTGCTTAGCCAAAAAAAAAAAAAAAAAAAAAAAAAGAACATCTGTCTCCCCAAGTGATCCTGAGTCCTTCTGATATAATCTCTCAAAGTCTAGGTTAGGAAATTATTGAAAGTGAATGTTTGGGTAATTGGTTTTTGTTTTTTTAACCTATGTACTCTTATTGATCCATGTCACCCTATTAAATATAATTTTCTAAATAAAAGTTTTAAAAAGAAAAATGAATATTCAAAAACAATTATCAACATAATGTGAAAGTCTATTTATTGAGAAAATGTCTGAAACTTTCAAAGAGTCTATATAGTTGACATTCTTTTTCCTCAAGATTCTTTCTTAGAGAAAAAAGGGAAGAGAAGGAAAGGGGCAGGAAGGGAATCCTATAATGGTCAATCGAAATGTCATAGCTAATAACAGCAATATATAGTCTTAGACCATTACCCCTGGAAGGTAAAGTACATTATCTGGTAAATAAACTCAATTCTCTTAAGGGTTGTTTCATTAAAGTGAAGGAAACTAAGTCAGGACAAGCTTAGCACAGGGATGAGGAGAGAATTAAAATCTGCAAGTAGGACTTCACAAAATTTCATCTTATTTCAAAGCACAAAGGCTCTCTTTCAATATATCAAACCTCTAATGACAGATTACATGTCCATTTCCACTGCTATTATTAGCTTATTATTATCAGAATTAAGAAAGATGTTTACTGTAAAAATGTAATCCTTCTTATAGGATATAACTTGCAATAGGAGATAGCTTGCAGAGGACCCAGGGAAGGTAGCTGAAGGTGAGTTTTGGTGTTTTTCAAATTGAATTATTTGTCTTTTTGATGTAAAAAAAAACCCTCCATCTTTCTTGGTTACTCCATATTTCTCAAACATTACATATCATATTCTTCAACCAGATGGCTCAAGTGAAATGTTATTAGGTTGCTACCTAGCCATTTTCTCGCCTTTGTCCCCAGGATTCTACAGATTCCTGCTGTCAAGCAGCAGAAAGCTCCAAGGGGTGAGTCTATTTCCAGCTCACCATTTCTGTCCTGGCTCACAGCTCACAGCTAGAGTAGTGTCACCATGGCAGCTTCATTGGATTTCCAGACTACTGAGATCTTTTCCACTGAGCTCTCTACACACCAGAAACATTCCTGCATGTCATAATTAGATGTGTGAAAGTAGTTAGGGAAATCGGAAATAGTGCCTTGGTATCAAATCAGAGAAGTATGGCTAGTTCATCGTTTTAGAAGGCTCTCACAAATGCTTTTGAAAGAACCCTGCACCATGTTTGCCAAATATATAATCTTTTAGCAAAAAATAAAATAAAATAAAATAGAAGTGAGGAAATTACATTTGATAAATTAGATACAGAAATATGCTGTGAGATTGCCCAGGCTTATGAAAGAGGCTGAGTCAGAAGCCTGAGATTTAGAATTCAGAATATAGAAAACCACTTTGGTCCTGGGAGAAAATTAGTATCTAGAAAACAGAGAAACTCAGGACTTACACAGGAGTAATAAGAATATAAAGATTTAGAATCAAACAAAGTTGCAGTTAAAGACCAACTGCACATTAGCTACATGATACTAGGTTTTCCACAGATGATTGATGCAAACACTAAAGCTTCTCTCTAGCAACTGTCTCAGAATAGAAACTCAACAACTTGGTCTAGTACTGGAGTAGGGTAGCCTTACCAAAACTTTCTTATATTCCCTGTATTCCAGACATAACCTGGGAATACTAAATATAGTATTAACCTAGTCATTTTTAGTTAAGTTCAAGGATCTGGATAACCTGAAGATCTGTAGTTAAGCAATAAATGCTCTCTGGTTTCCTAATTTCTGCTAGGATTATTTTAGTTGTTTCTAGCAAATTACTAGTGGCACTTGAGGACAATGACAAACTCAAGGTAGACTGGAGCCACTCCTCTCTACACTTGTTAATTGCATCTCTAATTGGTCATCATATATATGTGTATATATGTGTATATATGTGTATATGTATATGTATAGTATATGTATATGTATATGTATATGTTTATGCATATGTATATGTATATATTTGTTTTTTTTTCTGAAAACAGACATTTCTTCAACATTTTTTAGGGTCTGACTGGAATGAAAGAAAGGAAAAGAAAGAGCCAAAAGAGGAATTTTACATGATATTTTATTCTGAATTTCTTATCAGTAACTTTTTCTTCAGTATTAAAAACATACCAAATTAGAGTAATGAATGGTCCATGATCTGTAACACATATGTGGATTATTTAATTAAATCTCAGTAGTTAGAAGTATATTGATTTGACAGTATTTTAAAAATTTTAGATTATACCACAGTGTAGAAAAATTTTTCTATCAGATTTTACTTCATATACAACCATTTCAATCAGCTCAAGACCTGATGCTTATTAGCTTAAAATATTTAACCAGAGAATAAAGATTTTAAAAAGCTATATTTATCAAACACTTTCAATACACTGAGCAATAATAAACATTTGATATTTATATTATTTTATGTAAACTTCTTAATACTTTTATTTAATAATATAGATCATATTTATTCACTTTATAAATGACTTTTTGATTTAGAGAGATTTTGTAGAGATTATATGGTAAAGAAATAATTTAAACCCCAATTGTATATTTATATATAAGTCTCTAAGTAAAAAAATAACTACCTTTTGCCTGACCTGTGGTGGTGCAGTGGATAAAGCGTCGAGCTGGAATGCTGAGGTCGCCGATTCAAAACCTGCACTTGTCTGGTCAAGGCACATATTGGAGTTGATGCTTTCTGCTCCTCCCCCCCTTTCTCTCTCTCTCTCTCTCCTCTCTAAAATGAATAAAAAACAAACAAACAAACAAAAAACTACCTTCTATTAACTGTCTTATGCTGCTAATCAAATTACTCTAAGATTAATGGTTTTCAACAGCAATGATCATTTATTATCTTTCACGGGTTATATGAGTCAGGAATCTGGGTGCAGTTCAGCAAGCTGGTACAGAATCAGTCTTTCATGAAGTTTCAGTCACATGTTGGCTGGGACTGTAGCCATCTGAAGGCTGGATTTCCAAGGTGACTCACTGGCAGGTATTTTGAATGTTGCTAGAGACCCCATTTTCCCTCCACCGTGGCTTCTCCATGGGACTGACTGTAAAGGATTTTTACAGTGTTGCCAGGTTTCCCAAAAGTAAGAGACCAAAGAAGAAATAGCAATGACTTTTCATCCTGAAACTCAGAAGACATGTGGCATCATTCACAGGTTACTCTGGATCACACAAGTCTAACTCTAATTTGATGAGGAAGGGAACTATGTAAAAGAGTGAATAATAGCAGGGGAGGATTATTAGATGCCATTTTGAAAATTGAGTTCCTCTTGCCTAAGATTAGATGCAAACAAGTAAAAACATTATACTTGCATTCAAGAAACCCAATAACGTCGCCTAGAGCTTATTATTCAATATTTGCTCTTATTAATTTTCTCTCACATATATCTCTTTTGGAAAATTGGATATTTTACTGTTTCCTCTTTACTTTCAAGGTTTTCACTCCACCTTTTTACATACTTTCCTTTACACCTAAAAATTCCTATGAGATCCTATTGATTCATGGCTACACATTCTCCATATTGAGTCTCGGCTCAGTTTCTTCTTTCCTGAGTGACTTTTCTAATTTCAACATATCTTTTCCAGTTGGAAATTAATCTCCTTTTACTTTTTTTATAATTCAAAATACTAATGTTTTTTATAGCATTTTTTTCTTAGTATGAAAAATACGTATATATGGGTATATGCTATCTTACATTTTGACATCTTTTAAATCCAGCTCTATTTCTTATTCCGCATTTTAATGCCCACAGCATCTGACGTTATTGTAATGTGCATCATTGGCTCTCCATAAATGTTTGCTGAAGAAATCAGTTTAATCTATCCAAACAGGTCAAAAAGGAAAAAGAAAATGGTAGATTGTTTATTATAAACTTACGTTAATGAAATCAAACTATCTGACTTTATGCTCGGTAGTGTAAAAATAAAGCTAAAAATCAGAATAATATTAATAGAGTTAATATTTGATTACTTATTGTATACAAGATATGGCATATAATATTTTAATTTAATTTTCACAACAAATCTGTGGGGGATACCAAATGTCTCTAAGATTATTAATTTGTATATTGAATCTCAAAGAGCTGAATGTGTAACAAAGTTCAGAATGAACCTGTCTTGTTTAACCTAACACTTGTACCACTTTTGCCTTTTTAAAAATAAAATCACAGAATTTTACCTCTTGAAATTGTTGACAGAAAGCAGAATCTTGCATTATTCCCATATCACTCAAATATATAGGAAACTATAGTACATGGGAGGAAATGAATTTAATGTTCAATAATTATAAAATAGGAGTTTTGCCTAAAGTGAGAGATGTTTTCTTAATGGAGTTAGGTCAACCTCTTTCTTCCAGTGCCTGAGAAATTTAGAAGTGTTATTGTAATTTTCAAAGTCTATTGTAAAAATTTTTACATATACACATGCACATGGATATAAACTCACAGAAACCTAACACTTTGCCATTAAAACTTTTGAAAGGGCACATATCTTTACCTTTACAGTAAGAAATTGGCTTTTATAGACAAGAAATCATTTTTTTTCTCATTTAAAAGAGTTATTGTACATATTTCATGGCAAGGTATGCCTAGTCCTTTCCATGCTAACCTGAGATACCTATCAATACCACAGGGGTAATAGTCAAGGCTGAATTTGGTTTTGTATATAGTTCTACTAGGGTCTGATTTCATTGACCCATCTTTACACCCAGTTCATTAAAGGAGAAAATGTATGACATCTTCCGATGCTATAGAAACTGAAGAACCTACACTAACAAAGCAACAAGAAGCCACCAGGGGCTTCATGGTTCTCAGGGACATCACAAAACCTGATTCTGAACTGTCTTGCTGGCTGCCCGCTAGGAGCTGTTGCATCAACCACTGTGTTGAAGAAGAAGCTTCCTTGGTGATCATGAGAAAGTCTGCCAAGCCAACAAAAAGTGATTCTACCTGCTGACACAATTCTTTTGACATTGTGATAGTGTCCTTTCAGTTATTAGTAATTAATCTATACAAAATTATAAGAAAATGAATGTATGTGGTCTGGAAAGGGTGAAACAGGACAAAAACTAATTTCTGGAACAAATTCTTCGGGCAGGTGTAATGAAGTGTAGCTTATATTATTGATTAGGTGTAACACTAAGAATTATGAAAGATATGGCTGTATCCTGAAGCATAATATCAAAAGTGCATATCCTAAAATAAAAGTAAAATTATTCTTATTTTACTGGTAAATTATATGAGAAACGCATACCAGGTCCAGTTACTAATTTGGAGGATATTTGCACTGATAACTGATTCAAAATACAACCTCTCCATGATTTGTTGCTTATGCTCTTTTTTCTATTATTACTGTCTGTTCTTGTCAGGCTTCTAACTTCAGAGCTCGGCAAGAAAACAAGCAACAATTTTATTGTTACAAAATCCCCTAAATCACTGAGTGTGTGTGCCTTTATATTTGTCAATATCCTGCATTTTTACCAATCCTGCTGATTACAGAGAGATGATTCTCCCTTTTTTCTAGGAAGGAAGATGCCCAGCTCTCTTGCTCTCTCTTTTTTCTTTCTTTCTTTTCTTTTTCTTTAAGCAATGTTTAGTCTCTGAACCACTGTTTTAGCAACCTACAGTCTCTTTGATTTGGGAATGGAAAATGTTCCTCCCTTTTTCTCCTCTGGGAGAGACAAAAAGCCAAGAAATGTTTATTTACTCCTATAAATTATAGTCATAGTAGTTTTCTTTTTCTTATATAAAATGGATATATGTCAGGGGAGGCGACAGTCAAAACGCCAGTTACAGCTTTTCCTATGGTCCATGAGACATAAATATGACTCTACAAAGATATAACATATTGTTTTCAGTTTTAAAACATTAACTAGCATTCCAAGAAACAAAAAACAATCATTTAAATTTCTGTTACTATAGTTTCAAATAATTCATTTATGCTCTAATATTTCCATTTAGTTTAGATTTCCTGCTTCTGCACAATTGAGAATTACTCCAATTAAGGTGCTTTTCATCATCAGAGTCTTTTACTAACAGCTATTAATTACAACCATGCATATAGTCAGACAATGCTTTAGGATTTCTCAGGGGCTTCTTGAATTATGTTTTAAAGGACATGATGATTAGCAGCTCTTCCTTCTGCTACAGCAGAGAAGGTGACTCTTGACTAAGTAAGTGTGTCAGAGACAAGTTAGCTTGAGTGTCAGGTATATAGGTGAGAAGCTCTCTTTTCTCTCCTCTTTCTTTCTTTTCATCTAATCTTCTTTTTTTTCTCCCTCCTTCTTTCTCCTTCCCTTCTCTGCTCTTCTCATTCCTTTCCTTTCTCTTTCTAATTACACGGGATGGCAGAGAATGGTTTGAATTCTTGTCTTCCAGGGAGAAAGAGAGTATCTTTCTGATTTCATAGTTTGAAGATGGAAGTGAAAGCAATTTATGTCTCTTCTTAACCACAGCCAAAAATTGTGGGGCTGGAAAGGAAATGCAAGGACTTCAATAACAGTAGCTGCTTTTATACTGAGATAGTCCCTAATTTTATATGCCAACTTCATAAAAAAATTTAATACTTTTATATCATAAATGATTATAATAACTATTGCACTATTGCTGTTTATAACCAACTAGCTAGTCATAAAGGCTCATATGACACCCTATAGATATGTCCAAAGCAGAATATAGCTCATTGATCATTCTAATGAAGATATTTCTTATAAAACCTGCTTATTTGATAAATGTTTTCAAAAACAGTATGGTCACCACTAAAAAGATCTCTTAACGAACTTATGTTGGTGCCAACATAAAGAATAGTCCACTATCATGACAGTATCAAAATATTTATGTAAATCCTTCTGTAAATGCTTCATGAAAACTGTGGAGTATTTAATTTGAATTTTAAATTACAATACCTAAAGTAAAGTGATCCAGTGATTCAGTCATTAGTTTAATTGTTAAGATCTGGGCATCTTGAATCTACAAAAACATTTCTCATCTTGGTTCCAATGACATTGATAGACTGGAAGTACCTTTGGCACACTTTCTCTCTGGTCATTTCTCTCCTCCCTGTGCAATACTTGTCTGACTCCTCCTATCACTGCATTGCAAATCTAATAGTCTGAAGTATGCCACTTTATAAGAAATTTTTTAAAAAACATCAGAGTACATTCAGTTTCCCAAGTAGGAATGACACCAAATTACATTATTTTAAGATAGATACACTAAAGAATATGTTCAGAGTTGAAAAATCACAGCCCCATCATATTTTCACATCTATCTATCTATCTACCTATCATCTATCTATCTATCTATCTATCTATCTATCTATCTATCTATCTATCTATCTATCATCTATCTATCTATCTATCTATCATCTATCATCTATCATCTATCTATCTATCTACCTATCAACTATCTATCTATATACATATGACAAACACCTGGAAGAAAGATAAATTTGATGTGAATGTTGAGAAGAAAATTATCTGCTAAGATGGACCTTCCAAGTTAACTGAAGGCCCAAATTTTATGAATAAGACTGTAGAGGCCATTTGCTGACATGACCTCCTCACATATTTTATGTACTGGGGAGAATCTCAGACTGAACTTTTTATTTCACATACTATGTTCTGCTTGTTTACTTCTTCTGAGTCAACTAGTATAACAGAGTTCCTGGTTTTATCTTTTGACCATTGGACTAAGACAAACCCTGTAATATTAGAATTGATCTATAGTGACCAATCTATAGTGATTGCATGAGGCAATCAATCAGAACATCATGATTAGGAACAATTCAGAAGTATAGAAATACAGATACCTCATTTACATAAAATGGATTAAATTGGAAACTTGGGTGAAGTTTTCACTATAAAAGGTGGCCTCCTTTTGTCTTGACAGAACAAAATTTAGATGCTCTTCTGAATCTGTGTTTCCCGAGCTTCAAATCTTTTTACTCAAATAAATATTTTTTAAAAATATTTTCATAAATTTAATACAGTGACATTGCTTAATAGAGTTATATATTTCACATGTAGAAGTCTATGATACATCACCTGCATATTGCATTGTGTGCCCAACACCAAAGGTCGGATCTCCTTCCATCGCCCTACACTTGACCCTCTCTACCCTTGACGACCCCCACTTCCTTTCCTTCTGATAACCATCATCCTATTGTCTAGATTTATGAGTTTTTGTTTGTTCATTTGTTGCTTTTAGTTTTATATCCCACATACTGAGTAAAATCTTATAGTTATTGACTATTTCTGTCTGACTTCTTTTGTTTAGCATTATATTTTCAAGAACAATCCATGTTGTCACAAATACAAAAGTAAAGTCATGCAATAATCTTTTGTGAAACTGAGTAAATAAGCATTACATATTCTTAAGTATAAGAATGAAGTTACAAAATATTTGTATAATGTGATCTTATTTTATTACACACCTATATTCATATATAGGCTTTAAAATATTTTATATGAAAGAACATATATTTTATCTTTAGTAAGAGTAAAGCACAAGTGGCTTTATAAAATTCAAATATCTAGCTCAACATTTACTTTTATATAATTCTGTTCATGAGCAAGCTTCCTGCTATTATAATATTCTAGTCATTTACTTATCTCCAAATATATCTTGCTTGATATTTAGGTTCTTCATTCTTATTTATTTATTTTTATAATTTTTAATTTTAAAAATTTCCAACTAAAGTTTTTCATTTATTTTGCAATGCATACAAAGTCAGTAGTATATATTTTAAAAATAAATTCAGATTTTATTTTATTTTATTGAATCAAATATTAGAGTGACATTAGTTAATAACATTATACAGGTCTCAGGTGTACAATTCTTTTTTTTTAAAAGTGAGAGGCAAAGAGACAGAGAGACAGACTCCCACATATGCCCCGACAAGGATCCACCTGGCAAGCCCACTAGTGGTTCATGCTCTGCCCATCTGGGGCCACTACTCTGTTGCTCAGAACGGAGCTAATTCAGCATTTGAGGTAAGGCCATAGATAGAGTCAGCACCGGGGGCCAGATTGCTTGAACCATTTAAGCTATGGCTGCAGATGGGGAGGAGAGAGGAGATAAAGGGGAAGAGGGAGAGAGGTGGAGCAGATGGTCGCTTATTCTGTATGCCCTGACTGAGAATTAAACCTGAGACTTCCACATGCTGGGCAGATGCTCTACCACTGAGCCAACCAACCAGGGCATCAGATGTATAATTCTATAATATATCATCTGTATACTGCATTGTGTGTTCACCGCCCAAAGTCAATTCTCCCTGCATCATCATCTATCTATCCTCTACCTCCTTTATCCTTCCTAACTCCACTTTCTCTCCTGCAATCCCCACACTGTTGTCTGTGTCAATAAGGTTTTTTTTTCTTGCTTAACCCTTTCACCATTTTCCCAGATCTCCAAACCTCATCCCATCTGACAGATGTCAGTTTTTCTATTTGCTTTCTTCTGTTGGTGTGTGTGTGTGTGTGTGTGTGTGTGTGTGTGTGTGTGTATATATATATATATATATATATATATATATATATTTTTTTTTTTTTTTTTCGTATTTTTCTGAAGCTGGAAACAGGGAGAGACAGACAGACTCCGGCATGCGCCTGACCAGGATCCACCCGGCACGCCCACCAGGGGGTGACGCTCTGCCCACCAGGAGGCGATGCTCTGCCCCTCAGGGGCGTCGCTCTGCCGTGACCAGAGCCACTCTAGCGCCTGGGGCAGAGGCCAAGGAGCCATCCCCAGCGCCCAGGCCATCTTTGCTCCAATGGAGCCTCCCTGCGGGAGGGGAAGAGAGAGGCAGAGAGGAAGGAGAGGGGGAGGGGTGGAGAGGCAGATGGGCGCCTCTCCTGTGTGCCCTGGCCGGGAATCGAACCCGGGACCTCTGCACGCCAGGCCGACGCTCTGCCACTGAGCCAACCGGCCAGGGCCTGGTCTATATTTTATATACATTAAATATGTGACACTCAGTGGAAATTGGATTAGCCAAAATCATTTTCCTTTTTTCTTCCTTTCTTTCCATCTCCAAATTTCTATCTTAGGCAACTATGTAATTTTTGGTGGTTTCACCTAGAAAAGCAAAGGCACAGACCAGACAGATCCTTCTCATTTTCTGTCCTTTGCCCGATAAATGATAAAATTGCTGTATCTACTGATCAATGAGAACAAAATACTTGTTAACCAAACATTGGTTAATATTTTCTTTTTGCCCTAGGTCCATAGTCTTTGAATCACCCTTGGCCTGATTCAGTATACAGTTTATCTGTCTTAAACAGCCTCGTCTCGAAAATAGGGTAGCCTCAGGATAAAACATTCCTTAATCTACTGTAAATTCTTGCCACTTCCTATTCAACACACTTCCCCACACCTGGTTCTTTCATCCTTGTGTGCTCCTTCTTATAAAAGAAAATACCTTTGGCCTACCCCTTGAGAAACTTGCATATCCTATGGTCATAGTGTTCACTCTATTGCAATAGTCCTCAAGGCCCTATCACAAAAAACCTTTCCCCCACTTGTAATTTTCTTGGTAAAAAAAAAAGAAGAAGAAGAAGAAAAGAAAAGAAAGTTAACTAAAGTCTCTTCTTAGTAAGTCTGGATTTTTTTATTTTTTTATTTGGCTGGGTAATTGACATATAATTATTAAGAGAACAAGAAGAAAGAGGAGAGAGTTTGGTCAAGCATGTACCCCGAATATCATCAATATTTACAGGCTAGAACAAAGATAAGGAGTGCTTTAGTAGTTTGAAAAAGAACCATTTTGTGAATGTAATGATAACTGGAAATGTTTGTATAGAAAATTGAAAGAGAGAGGTGTAATCATTGTCAAATGCAAGATATTATTCTCTTGACAGCTGGAAGAAAAACAGAGTCTAGGAGGAATTAGAAAGTATTTAACACCTAATTTGAGTTGAGATTTACATGTACTATAGCAATTAACTCACACAGAGGACTCACTGTTAATGAGTAGAGTGAGGGCTTTGGAGTCAGACAGACCTGGGTTTAAATTTAGATCTGTGAGTTAAACACTGAGTAACCTAGCATGAGAAAAATAACAATAGGAATAATAACAATAGATTAATACATAATATATTATACATAACATTGATTAATTTGTATTTATTAATTACTATGTTCCAGGAATAATACTAAAAATACACACTATCTCATCTAATGTCATAACCAATATACAGTGGGGTTATATTCAATACTCAATGTTTATCCATGAAGAGGCTGTCACACAGAGGTTAAAAGATGAATCTGAGAGATGAACACAGGCACTCCTTATGCTATCTGATAAATCTGGGATTATCTGGTGAATCTGAGATTTGAATATCAAGCATGATTTATGCTATCACCTATGCACCTAAATTCTACATTAGATTGCCAACTTTTATAAATTAATTAAATTTTTTAAATTATTGTCTATTTTCTTTCCTCTTATAAAAATTTGCTTATAATATGAACTTGCAGATTTTTTGGAAGGATTAAACAGGCAATAAAAGTTATTAGCCTAATGATCAGTGCAAAGTAAGTTTTCAATAAATGATAGTTCTTTTGTTTTCTTTCTCTTTTTTTTTTTTGTATGTGTGACAGAGACAGAGAGACAGAGAGGGGGATAGATAGGGACAGAAAGACAGGAAGGGAGAGAGATGAGAAGCACCGATTCTCTGTTGAAGCACCTTAGTTGTTCATCGATTGTTTTCTCATATGTGCTTTGACTGGGGGGCTCCAGGGGACCCAAGACCCCTTACTTAAGCCAGCAACGTTGGGCTCAAGCCAGCACAAACTTGGGCTTCAAGTCAGCAACCATGGGGTCATGGCTATGATCCTAAACTCAAGCCAGCAACCCCTCACTCAAGCCGGATGAACCCACACTCAAGCCAGAGACCTCGGGGTTTCAAACCTGGGTCCTCTGCATCTCAGTCGGACACTCTAGCCACTGTGCCACTGCCTAGTTAGTAAATGATAGTTCTTAATCTATCGTAAGTGTGAATACTAAGGTACAGAAAGGAAATATAATTCACTCAAGGTCATACAAGTGGTAGTAAAAGAATTAGAATTCAAAGCCATGTCTCTCTTACCTGAAAAGTGTTCTTTTCCAACACAGCTTGCTGTCTCAAATGAGTGAGATAAATTGAATCTTGATTAATAAATGAAACAGTGCATTTGCTTTTATCATTCTGCTGCTTTTAGAAAGTATTTTCAGCCAGTTCTCTTGCGGGAAGGGCAGTGAGACCAATAGGACCTTATGTCTCTGTGATTGCTTCCCCATCTGGCATGATTGAGTAAGGAAGCAAGACGTAGGAGGAAAATCAATTCACTCTCAGCTGTCGCCTTTCTTTTCTCCTTCCTGATGTTTTACAACATCTGCTTGTTGCTGTTTCTTTCATGCCCATGATTCTTAATCATTTTTTTTCTAGTTTAAAATTACATGATTCTCCAGGGGTGTCCTCCTTGCACATTGCTAACTAATGCAGAACATGATGTCCCATCATGTCTGTTTCTGTCCCTGGTGAGTGGACAAAGGCAGAGCAGATGTGGCTCACTGTCAGGCAAAGCTATCAGAAGTGCTGTAAAGTTATCTTAATGGAAGGTCTGAATTATTCTGGACCTGGTATGAGAAGGTGACAGGAATAAGATCCATTAAGGTTTGGAACTGGTTGTATGTTCATCACCCACAGAAAATTGAAGAATACAAAAAACTGAGCTGTAAAGAGTCTTCTCTATTTAAAAGGAGTCATCTCAGCCTAGATGTAGAGACTGCATAAAGGGAATAAGAGAGGAATATCCAGTTACGTGGGCTCCTGGCATAAAAGAAGTCAAATTAAATAGAACTGCAAAAGAGGTTTGTAATTTTCCTATTTTGTGAGTTCATTAGAATATAAACCCAATAAAAAAGATATAAAAGATATTTTAAAATGTATCATATGAGTATGTGAGAGATTGATGGTAAAATATTTTATCCAACAGATTTACTTATTTAATTTTTGTCTGCTTCACTAGACAACAAGTTTTACAGTGCAGAGTCAAACTTGTCTGAATTGTTGATCATTTTTCAGATTGTAACATACTGCCTAGCATTATCCTTGGGAAACAGGAGGTGCTCAAAACAATGTTTACAGAATGAATGAGTAAACTGATGAACAAATACTGTAAGGAGTGGGAAAACTGGGACTAAAGAAAAGGTAGAAATCTTTAAGATATCAGTGAACTATTTAAAAAGAGAGGAAAAGAGATTATAATGGGAGGTTGTGGATAAAAACTAATGTTTTACCCAATTTCTCACATTTGATACAGGCTTGCCTTTTTTAGAGAAACTTAAAGGTGGCAAAGCAGCTAAGGTAGAGAGGGAGCAGAAAAAATATCCTGGTATCACCAATTACTCACATGAAGGACATAGCTGGCGATTAAATGAAATATTTCCTGCCTCTCCCAACCACTCTCTCACTCAGACAGAATGCACAACACCTTGGATCTTGTGCAGTGTTCAATTAAAGCACCATTCACATGGGCTATAATTGTATACTTATATCTGTCTCTCCTATGAGACTTTAAATGTTTAGAAATCAGGTGGCTGTATTAAATTTTTTGCCTTGGAATCTTAGAGGACTGTAAAATGGCAGACATCTGATCCATGAATGAATGAACTGCATAAGTAATTGTGAAAAATAATAAAGTTCAAATTGCTTTATTTATTTATTTATTTATTTACTTACTTACTTACTTACTTATTTATTTTAGGTGAGAGGAAAGGAGATAGTGAGGCAGATTCCCACATGTGCCCAACTGGGATCCGCCCGGCAACCCCATCTGGGGCCAACAATGGGACCACCAAGGTATCCTCAGTACCCAGGGCCATGCTCAAACCAACCCATCTACTGGCTGCAAGAGGGGAAAATGGAGCGAAGAAGGAGATGGAGGGAAAGAGAAGCAGATGATGGCTTTTCCTGTGTGCCCTAACCGGAGATCAAATCCTGGATGTCCATATGCTGGGTCTAAGGTCTATCCACTGAGCCACCAGCCAGGGAAGCTTTGTTTATTTTTATCAAAATACATTTTTCCCAAAATATTTAAAAAGCAGAGGATTCCTTGAAGATGGAAGATTAGGAAGCAACAGAAATCTGTCTCCCCATCTAGACAACAGCTATACTGACAGAATCTATCTGATGTAACTAGTTTGAAAGTCCAGGTTCTATTCTAAGGCTTGCAACTTCTAGATGAAGGTTTCTATGATGATAAATTATGGTTAATTTTGGTCAATTTTATCTCTTAGTTTGGTGGCAGTCATTTTTCTTTTAACTTTAGTCCTGAGGTAGGCACTTATGTACATATTTCTGGTACAGCTTGCAGGGACCAGGGTGGGCAAAATAGAACCTGTCTTTCAAATATCAAGAATGTGTGCTCTCACCACTAATTGGAAATTCTGAGTGAATACACAGAGGGACAGACACACAGGTGGCAGCCATTGTTGCAGCCTTCACTGCCATTGTCACTATTTACAATAGTTAAGAGGTGGAAGCAACCCAAGTGTCTATCAGTGAATGAATGAGTAAACAGAATATGGTATATGCATACAATGAAATGTTATTAAGCCCAAAAGAGGGATTGTATCTTCAAATGTGTTTTAACATGAATAAAACTTTAAGACATTATTCTTAGTCAATTGAGCAAAAAGAAGAATACTGTAAGGTTCCACTTATATGAAGTCCTTCGAGCAGATAAATTTATAAAGACAGAAAATAGACTAGTTTTTTTCCAGAAGCTCAAGGGAGGGAGAAATAAGAAATAATTATTCAATAGGTATACTGTATTAGTTTTACAAGATAAAAAGTGTTCTAAAAATAGATGGTGGCAATGGTTGCACAACATTATGAATAGACTTAATTCCACTGAGCTACACTCTTAAAATGGTTTTGATGCTAAATTTTGTGTTATGTGTAATTCACTCACAATTTAAAAAAGGTATTCACTGATAAAAATTATTAAATGTACAGGAATACATAAAAATTTATTATAGCTATATTTTATTAAGCTTCTACTAGGTTCCAGATTCTATTAAAATGCCAAATTATATAAGAATATTAGATTCTACATCAATAGATATTCTATACTCTACATACTTATTGTCTATATTCCTCACATTAAGAGGACACAATCCTATTTTATTAATATTTTGCAGATAAACGAAATAGAAAGCTCTGGCCACATAGCTCAGGTGGTTAATGTTGCCCCAATACACTTAGTTTGTGGGTTTTATTCCTGGTCAGGGCACATATAAAAATCAACCAGTGAAGACAAAATAAGTGAAAAAAACATCAATTTTTTTTCTTTCTCTTTCTGAAAAGAAAAAAAGAAAAATGGATGAGTAAGTCACCAATATTATAAAACACAAAAAGTATGTCTAAGATGAAAAATAGTTCTGCCCTTGAGATTTATTTACAAAAAGAAATAAACTCAAGTATAAGCTAAGTTATTCAATTTGCACAAAACTAACCAGTATTTTTTTCACCTACAGCATCATGCCAACATTTTTACCAAAAAAACAAGCAAAAACAAACAAAAAACAACCAAAGAAACAAACAAGAAGAAAACCACAAAACCTCACTCCTGAGCAAAAGTGAAAGAGGTAATACCTAATATTCAGAGTCAAAGTTGCATCAGCAGCTACCCAAGAAGAAACAACAAAGCAAACACATGGGAAAACTACTAGTCTTCTCAAGGACAAAGAGCAGCAGCATTTTTACTCAGAAGGACTAAAATAAGTGCTCATTGGTCAGAAAGTGGTATTTTAAGCAGTGTCATCTTCAAAACATGAATTGAAATAATATCTCTGCATTAAGGCAAAAAAATGTCATCTGGAAATAAAATGTTCACTTTCTTTGAATTCAAATGTCAATGTATTTATACATTTTTTACTCTTAGCTATGCTACTGGCAACTTAGTGCATGAGCTAGGTTATCTTTTTTGGTTTTGCAGCCATGATAGATCAAGGTCCTAAGACATTGGAAGTTTTAAAACCATTCTTAGAACATGTTGGTGCTTGAAATCTAGTATATTTAGACAAAGAATATTTTCTTAAAAATAAAGTAAGCAATCTATGTAGACTTTTTGCTTAAAATTATCTATAAAATCAAGGTAGGAAAAGGCATTTTTGAGGTCCTTAGAGTAGTCAAATTAAGATAGAAAAGAGAATGTGGTTGCCGGGGCTCAAGTTAATTTATCAAACTTATAGACCAAAACATGGGAAAAAATGGGAGGGGGATAGATTTTAGAAACTTATTAAGTGATATGTTCAGCCTTTACCTAGACTTTTTACTCAGAGCTTTGAATTACTACTATACTAGGTCATCTCCAAATCCCCTTCTCCCACCTCCTCTGCTCAACATCACAGCATTAGAAAGGGAAAAGTGGGAGTAAAAATGTATATCCAGGGACTGAGCAACCAGTGATCAGTAACCAGAAGGGGAAGTTGAAATTAAGGACAAAGATGTGAGAGCTGTTTATGTGCAATTGGGAATGGTTCACAGAGAAGAATACAGTGATATAGAAAAGAGATTTAATAGTCAGGATGTACCAGAGAAACAATCAATAGAGTTGTGTGTGTGTGTGTGTGCTTGTGTGTACAGATGCATACATAGATAGATGATAGATAGAAAGATGTTTAGATATTTTAAGGAATTGACTCCTGTGATTACAGAGGCTAAGAAGTCTCAAGAACTATAGTCAACAAGCAGGAGACTCAGTAGAATTCAGTGTATAGTTTTATTCTGAAAGGCTAAGAACCAAGATAGCTGATAGTGTAAGTTCCAGTCTTAAAACCAGCAAGCTAAGACCCAAGAAAAACTGAGAAGACTCAGTTTGAATCTGAGGATTGAAGATCAAAGTCACAGTTCAAAAGTCAAGAAAAGGTAGTTTCATCTTATTCAGCCTTTATTTTTCTATTCAAGTTTTCAATTGAATGGATGGTTTCCATCCACTTAAGGAAGACAATTTGCCACATTCAATCAATTCAAATATTAATATCATCTATTAGTACCCTCATTGACACACTAATAACAATGTTTTACTAAATGTCTGGACACCATGTGGCCTGGTCAAGTTGAAACATAAAATTAACCACAGGTGTAAAGTACAGCATAGGGAATATAGTCAATAATATTGTAATCACTATGTGTGGTGCTGGGTGGGTACTGGAAATACTGGGGTAAATGGAACACTTTGTAAAGTATATGATTCCATTATGTTGCACACGTGAAACTAATGCAAAATAATATTGAATGTAAACTATAATTAAAAAATAAAATCTGAAAAAAGAAATAAAATTAACCATTACCAAAAATAAAGGAGTAAAAGATGTGAGAAGATAAAATTGGACAAAAATACAGTGTAATAGAGGACAGAAAATTTTCTTTTGATATATTTCTTAATTCTTTAATTTTATCTTTACTTGTTATTTAAGTCCTTCAGTTGCAATTATATTTTTAAACTTGACATTCTATTTGATTCTCATCTACAGTTATTCTATTTCCATCGCTTCTCGGCCTTTTGGCTAAGATCAAGTGTAGTACAGTTATTCTATTTCCTGTTGAGTTATCCATTTTTCTGTTGAAATTCTCTAAGTTGTCTTTAATTTTCTAAAACATAATAATCATTTGCTTTTTGTGTTTGTAATTCTATGATATGGGTCTTTTTCCCATGCCACTGGAGGCTCTCAGCTCCAGTTTTTGTACCACCAGACCCACATGTCTACTAAATGTGCTGCTCATCTCCCCAGCCACCGTATTCCATTTGAGCAATGCCCACCAGGAAAAGGGAAAACTTGGTTCCATCTGCATAATTTTCTTCACTCTTGGCACCACAGTTCCTCACTAGTTTAAGTAGCTCTCTATACTTTAAAATGTGTGTTCTAATTTCTGTCTAATTTTTCTAGTTCTCAGTTGGTATTCCCAAGATTCCAAGTGGAATCTAAATTTGTTCCTGCCACAAGTAGAATTTACTCCACATAGTTGAAGAGCTGATCTGTCTGCATCTATCGTCATAGACAAATTTACTTTTAAACCTCCCATTTAAAAATATAAAGCAAATAAATTTGCAAAAGCAGTATTTTTACTGTCTTAATGGTAACTCCTTATCTAATAGAGAACCGTTATTTTCCTGGTCTAATAAATTTAGATCTTTTCTCCTAGAAGCTAAAACCTGGCTTTTGACAAAGTCATCACAGATCTAAAAACATTTTAAAACTTAATTATATGGAGTAAGATTTAAACTGAGTTGCAGTGAAATGCTGAATTTGGTTGTAATTTGTCATACCAAATGAAAATCTATAAATATTAAGACTTGTTAGGTGGGTAAGATGTAAGAAGAAATTAAGGAAAATGGTGTCTAATTAATATTATTTATAAATTAAGTGTAAAATTATGTCTATATTGCCTGTGGCTTAATAATTTTCATTTAAACTAAATAACAATTTCAAGAAAAGAGAAGTCGATTTGTTTATTTCATGCACTTTGTTATCTGCATGTGACAATTAAATAGAACATAAATGGCTATATTTACAGACACACAAACACATAGTTATACTCCTAAGAAATATTTCTATAGTAAAGAGTAATATGAACCACAAATATTATTTTTAATAAACTACCTTGATAGCCTAATGGTGTTGACCACTTTTTTACTGCTAAATTTGCATCCTGAGGGATGAGCATACCCTGGTGAGTAGCTATTGTGCCCATGAGCCAGCAACAATCAACAATTAATTGCATACCTGACTAGGATTCATATTTGTTTGGTGCAAATATTTTTGGAGTCTGTTAATGAAATGTCCTTATATCTGTCACATAATTACATTGCAGTACATTATATTTTCCAAATATGGTGTGGAAAGATTTCCCCTTTCCCTTTCCGTTCTGTAATGTGATTTTACACCTCTTCCATCATTCAGAGGTGAAGTTTATAATGTGTTTTTTTTTAGAATATAAGTGTTTTTGACCATTAGAATAAAGTAAAAGTGACGCCATAGTATTTTTACAGAGAGCCCATCACTGGCCTGGAAGCTCTGTTTCCCGCCTTTTGAAATTCAGCAACAATGCTGTGAGAACCCCAATCCACAAGGAGAGGCCATGTGCGGTGCTCTGTTTTCCAATCAGTCAAAGGGAGCATCAACGGTGAGTCTGTGTGCTGTATGTGCTGCATAGGCAAAACTGCAGCTCACTCTAGACACAGCTGCCATTTGACCCCAATCTCATAAAAGAACCCAGTAACTATCAGAACCATGGAAGAGAATAATACATTTTTTGAGACATTACATTTTGGATGTATTATGTTTTGCAGCAATAGATTGCTCACACATACACAGGTCAAATAGAGATTGTTAACAATCTTTTAAAAACTAGTCTGTTGTCATCTAATAGTGTACTCATCTTAAGTGCTTCCTCTACCTTCTCACACTGACACTTTGAGAATATTAGTGCTGGAAAAATATCATCACTATATTCTACTTTGGTTTTCAGGTGAGGAAGGAGAATATTACAGAAAAAAAGAATTAAATTACCCCAGGATCTTACCAAAGGAACTCCCAAACGTTTGAATTTCTTGATATCATAGCGTAGTAAAAAAAAAAAAAAAAAAAAAAAGCATTTTGAAGGCTGGAAGTGGAGATGAGAGCACAGTGTCCTGAACATGGATGATCTCCTCAAAAGGTGGACTTGGCAGAAGCAATTTAAGGTCATTATGATTAGTAGAAATTTCTTTGTCTTGCTGTGGTAGCAGTGAGAACAATTCTGCCAGGGAAGCAAAATGATAAATGAGTGGGTAGGAATTCTGTAAAGGATGTAATTAATAGGGAACCTCCCAGAACAGGTTAAATGAGAGTGCAAAGGAAACAGGGGAAACCTGGAAACTGGCATCTATGAAGCACTTGCTAAGTTCCAGACACTCTGAACCACTCTACATAATTTTAAGTTTTTCTTATAAGAATCTAAAAAAGATATTTTCACTTTAATCTAAGAATCTAAAAAATTATTTCCACTTTATGGATGAGGAAGGAGAAGATTAGAAAGCCTAGCTAACACTTAATGGTTCCTGCAACTTGTAACTGAACTGAATCCAAAACCACAATGTGCTCCCAGCCTGCTCATTTAGATAGAAGTTGATGAGGAGTCCAGACCAGGCCACTGAAGGTACTGAAAGTGTTTAACATATAAGAGAGAAGGTTTGGCATGGGCAAAAAGTATCTTCAGGTATCTAAATGATCAATCAGTCTTTACAACATGAAACAGACATACATTTCTCACAACAGGAGGTTTTCTAAGCTATTAACATGATAATTTGATAAGAAGATTGAAAAATGAATTTCTCACAAAGAAGAAGTTGAATTAAAAGTTTTCAGTGGTTCATTCTAACTCCAGAGGTTCCCAATCCTCAGCTTTGCCAACCTAATGACTTGGCATAGATCCCTGGCTTCCCACTATATAAAAAGCCTAGTTTCATGCCAAGTAATCCACTTACCAAGGAAGAAACACAGTGGTTGTGATTATATCTTCTGTGAACTCCTCATAGTACAAGTCTGTTCAAATTTTATTAAGTTTCTCCCACACCTGATGTCTTTACTTCTATTTCCTTCTAAATGCCATATAGTTTAATTTGGTTTATAATTATTTCATGCCTGTATTTTATCTTCCAATATCTCAAAGTTTTACATCACATCACAGATATAAATCTCATATTCATTCATTTTTTATTCAATAATTTATCTATTTCAGTCAACCTATTTGTCATACTTCTGTATAAGACTTTTTATATAAATGGATGGATAAGAAAAAGATGTTCTGACCTTAAGGAACTGTCTACCTAGAAAAGGAGACATCTAAGTTAACAACAAATTTGCAATGCAGCATGGTAAATTCTATAATTGGCAAAAATATGAGTGAGAAAAGGAGCAGTAACGCTTAACTGAAGCTAGTCTCATCAACAAAGGATTCAGGAGGAACTGGGATCTGAGCTGAATTGTAATAGGCTTACGGAAAGTCAAAGAAATGGAAAGTATACTTTCTTAAGGCTTTGAGGTGGTGAAAGTGTTGGCAGCAGTGAAAATGGCACCAGGTGTTCTTCTGGTGGAGTCAGAATCAACCTGAGTTCAGCAACCTTGGTACTTTGGTTAAGAAAGAATGCAGAGACAAGACTGAAACTATCAGAGAAAGTTTATTTAGAATGGCCCTGAAGTAGAAGAAGTGAGCTGTAGAGCAAACAGGTTCAGAAAATAAGTTACAGAGGCAAAAGAAGGAAGGTCTTGTCAGTTAGGAGAGATGGGTGAGGAAAATGAACCTAGGGGAAGGGGACAGGGAAAGACAGGTGTGCTCCATATGGATAGCTGCAGTGGGCCCTCTGTCTGGAGCGTATTTACCTGGAGGTCTCAGTGGAGGATCCCAATAGAATATTCATCCATTTTCCATGTGTGTTCTATCAGGGTCTTGTTCTCTACTGATTGGTTGGTGCCAGGGCAGGGTGCGAATTGTCAATTCAACTGGTCCTGATGTCAGCCATGCTGTTGCTTGTCTGGTTTTACTGCTTTTCTGGGCATGGAGCTGAAACACAACTGACCTAGATGTACTTAATGTGGGTCAGAAACTCATTGTTCTGGGGCTTAAGGGCTATTGTCCAGCCCCTTCATAGTCCCCCCTCTAAGGAGGTCTAACCGGCATGACCAGCAATACGCTAGGGGAGGAAAGGTCACCCTGGGGGTGAGGTTCTTGTCTTCCAAGTTTTGCCTTTTGCTAGGCTCTACCTGGGGCTTCCTACGCAAGTGACCTTCTGTCACTTGTCTTTTCTCTCTGCTCATGTCTGTCTAACTGCCTACCATAAAAAAACTGTGTGTCCTAAGATCTATTCTGCTTTGTTTCCTGCTATATATATATGTTTCTAAGGTGGAGAGGGTGGAAATAAGTCTTAGTCCAGTGATTCTCAACTCAGACAGATTTGCCACACCCCCAGGGAAAATGTGTCAAAATATGGAGATATTACATGACTGGAGTTCTGGGTGCTACTGACTTTTAGTGAATAGAGGCCAAGGACACTGCTAAGTATCCTACAATTCACAGGGCAGGCCCTCATAACAATGGACTACCCTGCCCAAGTTATTTAGAGCGCTGGGGGTGAGAAATTTTGCATTAGATACTTTAAAAATTTGAAACAGCTGCTTTAGATAAAAGTTATCAGTGCTGACTAAAGTAGGCAAGAGCCAAGGTAGAATCCTCCTCCCTGTCTTCCCCCAGGCCATCCGGAGCTCTGCTGTGAAAACAGTAGGCATTGCATAGGGCTCTGCCTAGCTTCTCGTTTTTTATAAAGTGCTTTGGGTTTGCTTTGACCTTTCTGAATGAAAGACAACCTTGCATTCCTAATTCTGTTGGATTCTTTTTATTTTTTAATCTAGGGAAATGTGCTTCTTGATTAAGCGCAAGATCAACTGTATCTTCTTCCTAAATTAATGGTTCTCTTGACCAGAGTGTTCAATCATTTGTTAATGCTATAAAAGGAAATATGCATTTTCTCAGACTCCGTAAATCATACAAACAGGAGTTTTTATTCACCGTTAAAATGGAGATAAATCATAACTTATCTGCAGTATCTCTGAATTGAACTGTAAATATATATCTGTGGATGCAACCGGGACTTTGGTAACTCTATCGCTTTCCCAATTTATTCTGGTTTATTTTTTACCCTAAGTAGGGTTATCGATTGCTTATGCAAGTGTCATAACTTAAAGTATCAACATCTCTTCAAAAACTCTGTCCAAATATTACAACCATACCAGGCCTATCTAATTTAGGGTCTGTATTTTGTGAATTCTTCCAATTTAATTCAAGTTCATATTTAACATTCTTACTTACTTAGAAATTAAAACAATTAATATTTTACTCTTTTTTTAATCATAGCACAAAATTACAGTCACCACACAATCAGTGTATGTTTGTGCATGTGATTAGGATATATACACATATGTGTACATTATTCTATGTTATTGTGTTCTTGTATGCTTTTTTGTTATTGGTAAGTATGGACTCGTAATTGATGAGGACTAAAATGAAAAGGTCAAACATGCATTTTGAGATAAAAAAATGTTGTTTTTCTCACAAGCAATTGTAGATATAACTAGCAGGTTTTTGTTGTCATTAGTATGAATTTAAACCTCATGAGAATCTAAAAAGAAATTGCAATTGTATATTTAACTCTTATGGCAGGTTGGACCATGTTGTAAGTTTCTATCCATACTCAGCTAGAAGAAGTGTGATGATGAATTAGAGAGGTTTACTGTGACCTCCAGAGTGCTGAGCACAATAAACATGAGTTTCCAGTGTTTTTAAACCTTGGTTCCTCTATCAAGGAAGCCAGCTGAGTACTTGAGAACAAATCAAAGTAATAATGAAGTAAATGTTTCAGGTGTGAAAATTAGGTAAAAATAGAAGAAAAAGGAGCAAATATTCCTGGGGCTAAGACCCTTTATATATACACCACTTTATTTAATATTCACAAAAGCCCTTCGAGATTATCATCATTATTGACACTTCAAAGATGAAGAAAATTTAACTTCGAAGAACTTATATTTACTCAACTCATAAGATGGAAACTTGAATTCAGACCGGTTAGTTGGCTTTGAATCCTATGCTCTTCTAATATTGTATTTACAAGGCTTTGGAAAACCACAGATCTTTTAGGGTTTGTGCTTATTTGGGAATGAAAACAAAACTGAGAATCATGGGCTGAGAATAAAAAGCCATGGATTTCACTGAAGTTTTGAGAATATCAGGCATATGCAATTACTACTGCAATTAATTTCACATTTTGATCATCCTCCAAATAAGCACTCCTACTTATTAGCAACCACTATCTATTTTACCCCAACCATCCAACCCTAGTCAACTACTAATTGACTTTTCATCTCTGTAGATTTTTATATTCTGGACATTTCATCTAAATGGAATCATAGTATGTGGCCATTTGTAACTAGCATCTTTCACTTAGCAAAATGTTTCCAAGGTTTATTCAGGTTACAACATGTCTCAGTACTTCATCTCATTTCATAGAGAATAATATATCATGATATAAATATATTACATCATTTTTCACCCATTCATCTGTGCATTGACAGGGTTGTGTTTACTTTTTGGCTATTACAAATATTGTGAATATTTGTGTACAAGGTTGTGTGTATGTGTGTGTATGTCTGTGTGTTATGTAAATGTAAAAATACACTTTCAGTTGTTTTGGGTATATAATAAGGAATAGAAATATATGGTAATTCTTTGTTTAATCTTTTTAGGAAATGCTAAACTCTTTTTCAAAGCAGCTGCACCATTTTGCTTTCTTACTAGCAGTACACAAGGGTTCCAGTTCCTCCACTTTCTTCCCAAAACTTGTATGTAATCATTCTTGTGTGTGTGAAGTGTTTTGTTACTAAGGTTTGGACTTACATGTCCCTGGTGGTCAAATTATTGGGCACATTTTCAAATATTTATTAAATATTTTATATCTTCTTTAGATTATAGCTTACTTTTGAGGTCTTCATGCAACAATACACAAAAAGGACTTGGAACAATGCTATTTCTCCAATAATCACTTTAAGTCTTTTAAGAGTTTATTTTTTAGTGTTTAGAGTTAATGAGAATTTAGTTAGCTTTTAGTAGCATGTGCTTACACATAAGCTTCTTTTAAGCTTAATATGCTCAGTTATAAGATTTATTAACTCTTTAACTTATAAACAGCAATTAAAGATGAACATAAATATTAAATTCTCACATCTATATTTAGTTACAAAATTGTTTTTTAGTGAAAGTTTACATTACTGTCAGACAGGTTGAGATAAAAACAGGAGGAGTTATCATTCACATCAAGTGCTATATCATTTTGTATATGTCATTAAAAAACTTTAGTTCATTTTTTTGTATTATATTTATTTATTTATTTTTAATGGGGTGACATCAGTAAATCAAGATACATATATTCAAAGATAACATGTCCAGATTATCTTGTCGTTCAATTATGTTGCATACCCATCACCCAAAGTCAGATTGTCCTCTGTCACCTTCTATCTAGTTCTCTTTGTGCCCCTCCCACTTCCTCTCCCTCTCCCCCCTCCCCCCGTAACCACCACACTCTTATCAATGTCTCTTGGTCTCACTTTTATGTCCCATCTACGTATGGAATAATGCAGTTCCTGGTTTTTTTCTGATTTACTTATTTCACTCCATATAATGTTGTCAAGATCCCACCATTTTGCTATAAATGATCCAATGTCATCATTTCTTATGGCTGAGTAGTATTCCATGGTGTATATGTGCCACATCTTCTTTATCCAGTCATCTATTGACGGGCTTTTTGGTTGTTTCCATGTCCTGGCCACTGTGAACAATGCTGCAATGAACATGGGGCTGCATGTGTCTTTACGAATCAATGTTTCTGAGTTAAAAAAAAAAAAAAAGACATACAGATGGCCAATAGGCATATGAAAAAATGCTCAAAAATGCTCAAATGCTAATCATTAGGGAAATGCAAATTAAAATCACAATGAGATATCACCTCACACCAGTAAGAGTGGCACTCACCAACAAAACAACACAGAATAAGTGCTGGCGAGGATGTGTAGAAAAGGGAACCCTCCTGCCCTGCTGGTGGGAATGCAGACTGGTGCAGCCACTGTGGAAAACAGTATGGAGATTTCTCAAAAAATTAAAAATCAAACTGCCTTTTGACCCAGCCATCCCACTTTTAGGAATATATCCCAAGAACACCATATCACTGATTCAAAAGAAGAAATGTACCCCTATGTTTATGGCAGCATTGTTCACAATAGCCAATATCTGGAAATAGCCCAAGTGTCCGTCTGTGGACGATTGGATTAAAAATCAGTGGTACATATATACAATGGAATACTATGGGGCCATGAAAAAGAAGGAAATGTTATTTTTTGCAACATGAATGGACATGGAAACTATTATGTTATAAGTTAAGTGGTATAAGCCAGGCAGAGAAAGAAAAATATCATATGACCTCACTCATATGAGGAATCTGATGAACAATATGACCTGTTCATCAGGAGCGGAACAGACACAGAGGCAGGGTCAAAGGATCCAGAAGGAAAGCGGGCAGAGGGAAAAGGGATGATAGGGTGATAGCAGGGGTCCCCAAACTTTTTACACAGGGGGCCAGTTCACTGTCCCTCAAACCGTTGGAGGGCCGGACTATAAAAAAAACTATGAACAAATCCCTATGCACACTGCACATATCTTATTTTAAAATAAAAAAACAAAACGAGAACAAATACAATATTTAAAATAAAGAACAAGTAAATTTAAATCAACAAACTGACCAGTATTTCAATGGGAACTATGCTCCTCTCACTGACCACCAATGAAAGAGGTGCCCCTTCCAGAAGTGCGGCGGGGGCCGGATAAATGGTCTGGGGGGGGGGGCGCATGCGGCCCGCAGGCTGTAGTTTGGGACCCCTGGGGTGATAGGATAAGATGAGAGCAGAAAAGCAAATCCTAGAGAGAAGGGAGGGAGGGCGTTACGAGGAGGGAGACAGGGAGGATGTACTGGGAAACACGGGTGACATTAGAATCTATGTAAATACAATAAATTAACTAAAAAAAAAGTAAAAAAACCCAAAAACTTTAGTTCATTCCTTTTAAAACATCCTAAAGTTTTGAAAATATCAGGCATATGCAATTACTACTAAAGTATAACGAGTATACTAAAGTATACTAAAGTATAACGAGAATGGTTATACTTTAAATAATAGTACTGCTGATTATTATTTGCTTATTTAATATGTATCTAATGTTATGATAAGCTCTTTGGGTTTTGCAGTCAGTATTTACAAATACTTTATTAAGTAGCTATTATTGTCTTGATTTTATAGTTGGTAGAATTGAGATTCTGAGAGTTTAATCTCCTCCTTATGGACACACAGGCCTTAAATAGCAGTAGTGTCCTCATTCCTCAATGTATTGTTTTCTTCTAACAATCCAAGTTAACTATGCTAACACACCCCAAATTCAGTATCTTTCATATAAATGTCTTTAACAATTTAATTGACAAAATCATAAAACATATTTCTTCAACAAAAGCTTCAATGAGTCTTTTATTACATACCAGATGCTACTTATTTGCTTTGGACCAGAAGCGGATAAAACATCATGACTGTCAAGTGTGATAGTATAAGAAATAAACTTGTGAGGAGTGGGAACAGGGAGATAAGGTACGCTACCCAAATAAAGAGAGGGGTCAGATCCATTTTAAGCTTTAGAAAGGCAAGGAGCTATGCCTGCTTTATGCAGCCTCGTATTGCCGGTGCCTACACAGTGCCAGCCAGACAGTGGCAGCAATCCACTAACATTGACTTGAATTGAATATAAACATAATTCTAGCGATAAAAGAGGGCATTGATGTTGAAAAATTTAATTCAGTACCAGGAATATATTTTGGGCCTAGAAAGGCAAAAATAGGCAAAGGCACTCTTGCAACACACACACACACACACACACACACACACACACACGCGCGCGCGCGCGCGCAAGTCTCCATGTAGTGATCCTATTTAGTTTTGAATGCCTAAAGGAAGAAAAAAAATGTTTGCACTAAATAGCCAGAGATGAGCTTTCCAAGGTGTCCAGAGTCAGTTCAGGTACGGTCTTTTATGTCAGTTTTAAGGTTTAGGGTTTTATCCTAAAAGCAATGGGGAATTGCTGCAGTGTTTTCAGCAGAAAATTGTGAACGATGCTATTTTTGACTTAACAAATCGTCTCAGCAGTCCTGTAGAAGAGATTAAAAATGGCAACACCATTCAGGGAAACTGACTACAATTGTCTTAGTCAGCTTGCTGTTATGATAAAAATGTCATGGACTGCATGGCTCAAACAACAGACTGTATTTCTCACAGTTCAGGAAGCTGAGAAGTCCAAGATCAAGGTTCTGGTAGATTCAGTCCCTGGGGACAGTCCTCTCCCTGGCCCGCAGGTAGTGACCTTCTTTCTTGTTATACCCTCAAATGACAGAGACAGGAAGCTCTGGTGTCTCTTCCTCTTCCATTAAGGAAACAAATCCTATTATGGGACTCTATCCTCATGACCTCGTCTAAGCCCAAGTAGCTCCCAAAGGCCTCAAGTCCTAATACTGTCATATTGAGAGATGGGGCTTCAGTTTAGGGGAGGATACAAACAGTCACTCCATAACAAAATTGTTTTTATACTACTTTAGATTAAAATTAATCAAAGCCAAAACATATTGGGTGAATTAAAGAATGATAAAGTACATAGACTGCAGAGATGTTGGTGACTGATTGGATGTAGTATTTTTGTAACTATTCTAGCTAACTTCTTATGCCACTAACATTTAACTAGTTACATTAAAATCAGAAATTCAATATCTTGTATTATTTTTTGTTCTGAAGGGGTAAGCATCCATGTGATGATGCTGAGCTTAGTCTTTAGAGTTTGAGTTTAGGCTTCTTGTAGAAACTAGTTAAAACCTATGTACTCTTATTGATCAATGTCACTCAATTAAATTTAATTCCTAAATAAACTTTTCAAAAAATTATAAATATTTAATAAAATTTACTATTTTTCTAACTAATCAATTAACAGATATGTATCTTAGCCTTAAGGTCATTTTCTAAATCAGTTTTCTTGTAATGTTACCCATTTGGTGATGGTATATATTGAGTTCTGAAATAGGGTTAACATTTTTTAAATGAAGAAAAGATACATTATACTTAATTTCACCATTTCTTATGGTCTCTATATTGGAGCTGGATATATCCTCAGAAATGCCAGCTAACTCAAAGTCTAATCTTTTTTTAATAAAAAATGAGACAAAGATGTTAATTGGTCACATTTGTGCAATGCTTTGTGGTTACAGAACATCTTCAACATTTATTATCACATTTGGAATTCAGGCCGCATTAGCTGAATTCCAAGTATTATTTCCTTATTGCAAGAGAAAAGCAAAACAAAATGCAACATGGGCACTGCAAATTCAAGGGTTTTATGCTACGTAATTAAAGGTTCAGAACAAAGCCCTAAGACTATGCTTCTTGTTTCTGTATTATTTTCTTTATTAGCTTTTGCCTCAGTAAAATTCCTGAAATGTATTTTTTTCACTCACCCCACAGCATGTTCTTTCTTTCAACTATTGCTATTTAAAGTCCTACTGATGCCAATTTACTAAATATTCTTTAACCTAGAAGTAAGATTCAAACCTGCAGGGGCAAAGCTGCTGAATTGAGAGGGCAGGACCTTCTTAAGACATAGGATACTGTAAAACATTTTGGTTTAGTTTTTCCTTTAATAAAGCTAAGAGAGAAAACTGTTCCTTGAGGGAAGTAGGAACATAGTATGGCATCTGTCTAAGAAAGTTGTGCCCTGGCTTAACATATGAATTCTCTTTTAAAATAAGAACAGAAGCTGTGATAACTAGATATGAGAATATTTTTTTATCAACTATATATTAAAGGGCCTATTTTCCAATAACTTTACCAAATCTAAGTATCATTTAACCTTTATTATACTTAAAAGCTGCTAGTCAACAATTCTATTATTGTTTTTAAAAGTTACATTATTTTATATGACCATGTCTGCAATTGAAATTTTCTTTTATTTTTAAATAAATTTTTATTACTTTTAATGAGGTGACATCAATAAAACAGGGTACATATATTCAAAGAAAACATATCCAGGTTATCTTGTCATTCAATTATGTAGCATACCCATCACCCAAAGTCAGATTGTCCTCCAACACCTTCTATCGAGTTTTCTTTGGCCCCTCCCCCTTTACCTCCTTCCCTCCCCCCACCCATAACCACCACACTCTTGTCCATGTCTCTTAGTCTTGTTTTTATGTCCCACCAATGTATGGAATCATGCAGTTCTTGTTTTTTTCTGATTTACTTATTTCGCTCTGCATAATGTTATCAAGATCCCACCATTTTGTTTTAAATGATCCAATGTCATCATTTCTTAAGGCTGAATTAGTATTCCATAGTGCAGTGTTTTTCAACCACTGTGCCATGGCACACTAGTGTGCCGTGAGACATGGTCAGGTGTGCCATGGGGAAATTAAACACGGGTCCCCAAACTATGGCCCGCGTGCCGGATACAGCCCGTGGAGGCTATTTATCCAGCCTGCCATCAGCCACCTCCATCTGAACATAAACATTTCCCTCACAATCCCTCCAGCTATCAGCAACAGGAAGAGTGGAGGCACAGGGAACGTTCACTGACCAATCACCTTCTAAGATTCATCCCGACCACTAGTGATGAACCAATAGTTGGCTGCCTCTCATCCACACCCAGAAAGGTCCCCACTCAGGCTGCTGTGCACTTGTCATTGTGTGGCCGCGGCAAGTAGTTGAAGCTGCTACTCCTCCCCATGGTCCTGATTTCTATTCCTGGTAAGACTGGAGGTAAATGTTGCCACTACTAGATGAAGCCTCAGCCTCAGCTGGTTATGTCTATCCTGATGCTGTATATAGATATTTGACCTTTTTCTTTTTAAAAGAGGCCCCCACAGAAGGTGATATACAATGCATCACAATGTTATCTATATTGTATATGGCCTCCTGAAGGTCATCTTCTTAAAGAGCTCAAATCTCTATATACACCATCAAAACAGACAGAACCAAGGCCCCTGCACCCAGCTGACCATGGATTTGAACCCACAACCTCAGGGAGAACTCTAGTATTTATCAGAATCCTTACCTAGAAAGCAAACTTCTCAATCTGACAGTAGAGATGCTCTGAGGACTTATGATGTTACACAAGTAACCAACATTTTCTAAAATTGATTTTTTCCAGTCTCTATATAGAGAGAGTATTTGCCAAATTGATTTGAACCCACAACCTTGATGAAAACTCCAGTATCTATTAGCAGGACTGTATATATGAGGGGATACATGGGACTGTATATATGAGGGGTTACATGGGACTGTATATATGAGGTTACATGAGGCTGTATATGAGGGGATGTTACGTGGGAGTGTATTTATAAGGGGATGTTATGTGGGACTGTATATATGAGGGATGTTACATGGGACTGTATATATGAGGGGGTTATCTTAGATAGCTGAACTGAGAGAGATCATGTAATTTAGAGCCACGTAGGTCAGTTGGGAAGTGAGCAGACTGTGGGTTAAGCTAATTTCAGAGATTGGATCCGCCCATCTGCTCCAGGAAGGACTGGAAGCTGCCCGCGCACCCCTCCCCTGATGATTGATTGTTAACTGGAATGGCTGGGTGAGGCGCCCCACCAGCCCAAAGAAGCTCGGGTGTAGGAAATTCACTTTGGCGCACTCCCTGTGAGCTGCAAATTGATTGCTGTTAGTTTTTCTGTTCTCTTTTTTATTTATTTCTGATCTGATTTTTATTATTTCCATTATTCGACTGATTTTGGGTTGTCTTTGTTCTTCTTTTTCTAGTTCCTTAAGGTGTGAAGTTAAGTGGTTTACTTGGGCTCTCTTTTGTTTGTTCATATAGGCCTGAAGTGATAAGAACTTCCCCCTTATTACTGCTTTTGCTGCATCCCAAAGATTCTGATATGTCGTATTGTCATTTTCATTTGCCTGTATATATCTTTTGATCTCTGTGCTTATTTCTTCTTTGACCCATTCATTTTTTAAGAGTATGTTGTTTAGTTTTCACACATTTGTGGGTTTTTTCCCCTCTTTTTTGCAGTTGAATTCTAGTTTCAAGGCTTTATGATCAGAAAATATGTGTGGTACAATTTTGATTTTTTTGAATTTGCTGATGTTATTTCTGTGGCCCTATATATGGTCAATTCTTGAGAATGTTTCATGTACACTAGAGAAAAATGTATACTCTGTTGCTTTGGGATGAAGTGTCCTGTAGATGTCTATCATATCAGCTGCTGCTCACTGTCTTTGTTGGGGACTGGCACAGGCATTAGCTCACATGGGCTGCATCACCGCAGGCACATTCTTTCCTTGGCTTGAATGTCTGTGCTGCAGCCTAGCTTCCTCTACATGCTTAGCCCCCCCCCACACACACACACTCTATCTCAGTTCCAAGTGAAAACAGCCTTTGCTCAGGTTAGTAAGGATGGTGGAGTGTTCCTTTCTTCATCTTATTTTCTTCACGGTTGATTATATATTTAATCAATTTTTTGCTTGATCATACCTTCGTTTTCAGTGTGTGGGACTCCCAGACTCTCCAAGGATAGATTTTTCTGTCTCTGGTTGATGAACTTTTTGAAATTTTGGGGAGATTTGTTGGTCGTGCTCCTCATGGCGCCATTTCTCTGAGGTCACTCACCTGAAATTTTCTAAATGACATCTGGACCAAGGGTCAGAAACCTATGGCTCACGAGCCAGATGTGGCTCTTTTGATAGCTGCATCTGGCTTGCAGAAAAATCTTTAATAAAAAAAATAATGTTAAAAATAATAAAACATTCTCATGTATTACAATCCATTCATTTACTACTGCTCATGTTCATGGTTGCGGGTGGCTGGAGCCAATCACAGCTGTCCTCTGGGACAACACCAAATTTTTATTGGATAATGTGTAATGGGTCTTTGTATGGCTCTCACGGAATTACATTTTAAAATATGTGGCATTCATGGCTCTAAGCCAAAAATATTCCCAACCCCTGACCTAAACTATCAATGGGGACAAATTATTGTGTATAAGCACTTCATATATATATTTAAATTTTATTTATTGATTTTACAGAGAGAGGAGAGGAGAGAACAAGAAGCATCAAGTCATAGTTGCTTCACTTTAGCTGTTCATTGATTGCCTGTTGCATGTGTCTCAACCAGGCAAGCCCAGGGCTTTGAACTGGCAACCTCAGCATTCCAAGTCAATGCTCTATCCACCGTGCCACAACAGGTCAGGCACATATATTTTTAGGGCATTTTCATGTCATGTAAATGTCTATTCCCTGTTTTATTTTTCATTTTATTTTTATATTTTGCTTCTGTTTTGTACATGTGTGAACTTATATTATAATTAACATGTTTTGGCTTTCATGACATACTTTTAAAAATTCATAGCAACTCTAAGATTATAAAATGTTTATTTAATATACTTGTAATGCCTTTTTACTTTATTTTAAATTGTTGTGAAAATAAGTACTCCAACTTATTTATTTTTAAAATGTTAATCTCATTTTATCAAACCTAATTTCAATATTGTAATCTCATCCTGCAAGGATATTTTTGTTTTATTTGAGGGTCTTTTTCCATGTTAACTTAATTCAACAAGATCATGGTATGTTCTAAAGACTCTACCAATATTTTATAATTATAATAGAACAGTGGGTAAATCCAACAATAGACACAAATTGAGTAAGAAATGTCTTATCAGCAACATCTAGCCCTATTTCAGACTGTTTGTAGAATAAAAGTTTATAACCATCATAAATAACAATTATCAGTAGAGATTTTCTGGGCAATACTTCTCATTTTACAATTAGATTTTACAGCCCAGACAACAAAGTGACTTGACTAAGGCAAGTTAAATTAGCATATCTGACACTGTGTCAGCTATTGGAAAACCTTTTTCAAACATTATGATTTAATGACTAGTTGAGGGTGCAACATTGTGATGCAGGAAAATTTTACAGAATAAAAAAGAAACCCATATTTTTTGATTGACACATATTAAAATCTTGTAATTCTATCCACTATATTGGGCTCACCCAGCCCTGAACTCAGCGTATTTCCCTCAGAAACCTTCACCCATATGATAATTTGGCAGAGAAATGACAACTCCATTATCTAGGAAAGCTAACATCTTTGTTGTTTACCTAGTTCCTTATTTTAGCTTCAATATTTTCTTACTGGCCAAGCCTTATATTTCTTCAAATACACAGCCATAGCCATTCAGAATTTTTTACATATACTTAATATGTAAAATACTTAATATGTATACTTATTATTCAGCAAATAAAATATATCCACATTAATTAATTATCTACATTTTTCACTTTCTTTATAGAGTCCTCTTTCATTTTTTCTTTTTTTATTAAATTTTTAAATTTATTGTGTTAACATGCATTCAAGTGTCCCGTTCAATATAATACCCTTATTCCCCCAACAATGTGCCCTGCATTACATCTTCTTCACCCCCTTCCCCCGACTTCTACCCCTTCCCTCTGGGATTTGCTGTCCTGTTATCTGTATCTCTGTGTTATGTATATATAATTTCACTAATCCCTTCACCTTTTCTGATCCCATCCTTTCATCCCCCTTCCCTCTGACAGCTGTCCCTCTGGGCCCTGTGATTCCTCCTCTGACTCTATTTTGTTCCTCAGTTCACTTTGTTCATTAAATTCTGCGCAAAGTGAGATCATATATTTGTCCTTCTCTGCCCGGCTTAGTTCACTTAACATAATAATCTGCAGGTCCATCTATGGAAGAAAGGTCCATCTTCTACAAGAAGAAAGATTTTCTTCTTTTTCATGGCCATATATTATTCCATTGTATATATGTACCATAGTTTTTTTATCTACTTGTCCACTGACAGACACTTGGGCTGTTTCCGGATCTTGGCTATTGTAAACAATGATGCAATAAACATGGGGGTATAATTTTTTTTTTGAATTAGTGTTTTAGGATTCTTAGGATATATTCCTAAAAGTGGGATATCTGGGTCAGAAGGCAGTTTCATTTTTAATTATTTGAAAAAACCCCATACTGTTTTCGATAGTTGTGGCACAAATCTGCATTCCACCAGCAGTGCAGGAGGGTTCCCTTTTCTCCACAGCCTCACCAGTGCTTATTGTGTATTGATTTGTTAATGAGTGCCATTCTGACAGGTGTGAGGTGGTATCTTGTTGTGGCTTTAATTTGCATTTCTCTGATGATTAGTCACATTGAATATTTTTTCATGTGTCTGTTGACCATCTGTATGTCCTATTTGGAGAAATGTCTATTTAGTTCCTTTGCCCATTTTTAATTAGACTGTTTACTTTCCTGCTGTTGGGTTTTAGAAGTTTTTTATAAATTTTGGTTATAGGCCCTGGCCGGTTGGCTAAGTGGTAGAGTATCGGCCTGGTGTACGGGAGTCCTGGGTTTGATTCCCGGTCAGGGCACACAGGAGAGGCGCCCATCTGCTTCTCCATCCCTCCCCCTCTCCTTCCTCTCTGTCTCTCTCTTCCCCTCCAGCAGCCAAGGCTCCATTGGAGCAGAGTTCGCCCAGGCGCTGAGGATGGCTCTATGGCCTCTGCCTCAGGTGCTAGAATGGCTCTGGATGCAACAGAGTGATGCCCCAGATGGGCAGAGCATCGCCCCCTGGTGGGCATTCTGGATGGATCCCGATCAGGCACATGCGGGAGTCTGTCTGACTGCCTCCCGTTTCCAACTTCAGAAAAAAAAAAATTGGTTATAATATTAACTCATCAGATATATCAGCAAATATGTTCTCCCATTGTATGGGTACTCTTTTTATTTTGTTAATGGTTCCTTTTGCAGTGCAAAACCTTTTTAGTTTGATATAGTCCCATTTGTTCATTTTGTCCTTTATTTTAGTAAATTGAGAAGATATATATAGCAAAGCTATTGCTACAAGAGATATCAGAGAGTTTACTGCCTATGTCTTTCTCCAAAATATTTATGGTTTTGTGACTTACATTTCAGCCTTTTATCTATTTTGAGTTAGTTTTTGGGAATGCTGTAAGTTGGTAGTCTAGTTTCATTTTTTTCCTGCATGTACCTGTAAAATTTTCCCAACACCATTTATTAAAGAGGCTCTTTTTACTGCATTGTATACTCTTGCCTACTTTGTGAAATATCAGTTGACCATAAAGGTATGAGTTTATTTCTGGATTCTCTGTTTTATTCCACTGCTCTATATGCTTGTTCTTATGCCAATATCAAGCTGTTTTGATTACAATGGTCTTGTAGTATAACTTGATATCAGGAAATGTGATACCTCCCACTTTGTTCTTCATTTTCTAGATTTCTGAGACTATTCGGGTTCTTTTTTGGTTACATATAAATTTTTGGAATATTTGTTCTAGATCTGTGAAGTATGCCATTGGCATTTTAACAGGAATTGCATTGAATTGGTAAATTGCTTTGGGTCCTAAGGACATTTTAATGATGTTAATTCTTCCTATACATGAACACAATATATACTTCCACTTGTTAGTATCTATCTTGATTTTTTTTTCAATGTCTTATAATTTTCCGAGTATAAATCTTTTACAAATCCTCTTTATTAGAACCCTATTCACTTGGGTTTCTCTATTTTCCATGCTGATATGTAGCAGGTTTTTATCTTAAAATATTCATTATATTACTTTCTATGCTACTTAAGTTTAGTGAACATTTTTATATTTATAATTTATATAATGCATTATTTTGTTAACACCAACTCACCCAATTGGAAATATGCATACACATGAAAACTTACTAAAAAATTAGATAACTGTGGATGAGATGATAAAATATTAGATATATTATTGGCTGGCTCTTCCAAAAGTGAACAAGTGAATCAACATGTGTCTCATGGAGAGATCTAGATGCTGCCTCCAATAATAAACTTAGGAAAATGTTTCCTCAGAAAACCTTTATATACTGATTGGTTTCATTGAATTTATAGGATTTAATAAGAAAAAAAATTCAGAATGACCAATTTTAAAAAAAGTAGTTAAAATAACATATAACCTAAGAAACAGAAAGAATTCAGAAATTTATACAAAAATAATAATGGGAAAAGAGGATGAACTATTATAGAATCCAACACTAGAAATTCTAGTTTTGTCTCTGTTTATATTACTTGTATTTTATAAAATATTTTTCTGAATTAAAATTATAAAAGTTATACAACTATAGAAATGTTAACCAGATTTGTATACATATAGATAAGCATTCCAGGGACTAACAGTTGGAAAATTTTCCAAAATTATTGCTGTTGTATAATATCTAGAAAAAGGGAGTAGACAATCATCTATACATTTGAGTTTATACTGAAAATATTATTTTCCTTAATTCAACCTTATTCAGCCACTACAAAATTGCTTTTAGATCTATTACCATATTTTATTTTTTTAAATTTTATTATTTTTATTAATTTTAATGGAGTGACATTGGTAAGTCAGGGTACATATGTTCAGAGAAAACATCTCCAGGTTATTTTGACATTTGATTATGTTGCATACCCATCACCCAAAGTCAAATTGTCTTCCGTCACCTTCTATCTGGTTTTCTTTGTGCCCCTCCCCTCCCCTTCTCTCTTCCCCCCTACATAACCACCATAATTTTGTTCATGTCTCTGATCTCATTTTTATGTCCCACCTCTTTATGGAATCATATAATTCTTAGTTTTTTTCTGATTTAGTTATTTCACTCAGTATAATGTTATCAAGGTCCATCCATGTTGTTGTAAATGATCCGATGTCATCATTTCTCATGGCTGAGTAGTATTCCATAGTATATATGTACCAAAGATTTTTAATCCACTTGTACACTGGAAGACGGACACTTGGGCTGTTTCCAGATCTTTCCTATTGTGAACAATGCTGCCATAAACATGGGGGTGCATTTCTCCTTTTGAGAAATGGTGTTCTAGGGGTATATTCCTAAAAGTGGGATAGCTGGGTCAAAAGGGAGTTCAATCTTTAATTTTTTGAGAAATCCCCATACTATTTTCCACAGTGGCTGCACCAGTCCGCATTCCTACTAGCAGTGCAGGTGGGTTCCCTTTTCTCCACATCCTCACCAGTACTTATTCTGTGTTGTTTTGTTAATGAGCACCATTCTGACTGGTGTAAGATGATATCTCATTGTGATTTTAATTTACATTTCTCTAATAATTAGTTATGTTGAGCATTTTTTCATATGCCTATTTGCCATCTGTATGTCCTCTTTGGAAAGTCCTATTCATTTCTTTTTCCCATTTTTGATTGGATTGTTTGTCTCCTCGTGTTGAGTTTTACAAGTCCTTTATAAATATTGGTTATTAACCCCTTATCAGATGTATTGTTGAATATGTTCTCCCATTATGTAGTTTGTCTTTTTATTCTGTTCTTATTGTCTTTAGCTGTGTAAAAGCTTTTTAGCTTGATATAGTCACATTTGTTTATCCTGTCTTTTAATTCACTTGCCCGTGGAGATAAATCAGCAAATATATTGCTGCAAGAGATGTCCGAGAGCTTACAGCCTATGTTTTCTTCTAAGATGCTTATGGTTTCATGGCTTACATTTAAGTCTTTCATCCACTTTGAGTTTGTTTTTGTGAACGGTGTAAGTTGGTGGTCTAGTTTTATTTTTTTTCAGTTAGCTGTTCAATTTTCCCAACACCATTTGTTAAAGAGGCTATCTTTACTCCATTGTATGTTCTTAACTCCTTTGTCATATTTCAGTTGTCCATAATGGTGTGGGTTTATTTCTGGGTTCTCTGTTCTGTTCCATTGACCGATATGCCTGTTCTTATGCCAGCACCAGGCTGTTTGAGTACAGTGGCCTTGTAGTATAACTTGATATCAGGAAGTGTGATACCTCCCACTTTATTCTTCCTTTTCAAGATTGCTGAGGCTATTTGTGTTCTTTTTTTGTTCTATATAAATTTTTGGAATATGTGTTCTATATCTTTGAAGTATGTCATTGATATTTTAATTGGCATTGCATTGAATTTGTAAATTGCTTTGGGTAATATAGACATTTTAATGATGTTTATTTTTCCTAATCATGAGCATGGTATATTCTTCCACTTTTTTGTGTCTTCCTTGATTTCTTTCATCAATGTTTTATAATTTTCTGAGTACAAGTCTTTAATCTCCTTGGTTAAATTTACTGTTAGGTACTTTATTTTTTTTGTTGCAATAGTGAAGGGGATTGTTTCCTTAATTTCTTTTCTGACAAGTAATTGTTGGTGTATAAAAATGCCTCTGATTTCTTAGTATTAATTTTATATCCTGCCACTTTGCTGAATTCATTTATCAGGTCCAGGATTTTTTTGACTGAGACTTTAGGGTTTTCTATATACAATATTATATCATCTGCAAATAATGATAGTTTTACTTCTTCTTTTCCAATTTGAATGCCTTTTATTTCTTCTTCTTGTCTGAATGCTGTGGCTAGGACTTCCAGAAGTATGTTGAATAAGAGTGGTGAAAGGGGGCACCCCTGCCTTGGCCTTGTTCCTGATCTTAAAGGGATTGCTTTTAATTTTTGCCCGTTGAGTATGATGTTGGCTGTGGGTTTGTCATAGATGGCCTTTATCATGTTGAGAGATGTTCTGTGTATTCCCAATTTGCTGAGAGTTTTGATCATGAATGGGTGCTGGATTTTATCAAATGCTTTTTCTGTATCTATTGAAATTATTATGTGTTTTTCTCCTTCCTTTTGTTTATGTGATGAAACACATAAATTAATTTGTGAATATTGTACTAGCCTTCCCTCTCCAGAAAAAATCCCACTTGATTATGATGTATGATTTTTTCATATCTTGCTGGATCTGGTTTGCTAATATTTTGTTGAGGATTTTAGCATCTATATTTATCAGGAATATTGGCATATAATTTTTTTGTGTGTGCTGTCTTTGCCTGCTTTGAGAATCAGAATTATGCTTGCCTCATAAAAGGAGCTTAGAAGTCTTCCTTCCTCTTGAATGTTTTGAAATAGCTTGAGAAGGATAGGAGTTAGTTCTTTGAATATTTGGTAGAATTCACTTGTGAAGCCATCAGGTCCAGGACCTTATTTTGTTGGGAGTTTTTGATAACTGTTTCGATCTCATTTGGTGTAATTTGTCTGTTTAGGTTTTCTGATTCCTCTAGATTAATTTTTGGAGGATTATGTGTTTCAAGGAATTTGCCCATTTCATCTAGGTTGTCTAATTTTTTGACATACAGTTTTTCAAATATTTTCTTATAATATTTTGTATTTCTGTTGTGTCAGTTGTTATTTCTCCTCTCTCATTTCTAATTTTATTTATTTGAGTTCTTACTCTTTTTTTCTTGGTGAGTCTGGTTAAAGGTTAATTGATCTTTTTTACCTTTCAAGGAACCAGCTCCTGGTTTCATTGATCCTGTATATTGTTTCTTTAGCCTCTATGTCATTTATTTCCACTCTGATTTTTATTATTTTCTTCCTTCTACTATCTCTGGGTTTTACTTGCTGTTCTTTTTCTAGTTCTTTTAGATGCAGGGTCAAGTTGTTTATTTGAGCTTTTTCTAGCTTCTTAAGGTATGCTTGTAAAGCTATGAACTTCCCTCTCAGTACTGCTTTTGCTGTGTCCTATAAATTTTGAGTTCTTGTATGCTCATTATCTTTCATTTCTAGGAATTCTTTTATTTCTTCTTTGATATCATTGTTAACTCATTTATTATTTAATAACATGCTATTTAGTTTCCAAGTGTTTGAATATTTTCCAGTTTTTCTGTTGTGGATGATTTCTAGTTTCATGTTATTGTGATCAGAGAAAATGCTTGATATGATTTCAATCTTCTTAAATTTGTTGAGACCACTTTTGTGCCCTAACTTGTGGTCTATTTTAGAGAATATACCATGAGCACTTGAAAAAAATGTATATTCTGCTCTTTAGGGTGAAAGGTTCTGAAGATACCTATTAAATCCAGTTGATCTAGTGTGTTCTTTAAGTCTGCTGTTTCTTTGTTAATTTTCTTTCTTGAGGATCTATCTAGTGATGTTAGTGGGGTATTGAAATTCCCTACTATCATAGTATTGCTGTTGTTTTTGTCTTTTATATCCACCAAAGTCTGCTTTATATATTTAGGTGCTCCTATATTAGGTGCATAGATATTTATAATGGTTATATCTTCCTGTTGGATTGCTCCCTTTATCATTATGCAGTGACCTTCTTTATCTCTTACTATAGCCTTTGTTTTAAAGTCCATTTTGTCTAAGTATTGCTACCCCAGCTTTTTTTTTCATTTGCATTTGCATAAAATATTTTTTCATTCTTTTACCATATTTTATTAACTCTACTACTCAATTGATTATGAGAGCCTTCATTAGTTAATGTATGATTAAGAATTAAACAGTTTGTTAATTTAACCATAACTCAGTGCTTCAAAAATATATCACATAGGCATCCTGTTCTTTTGAAATTTCTTAAATATATTCTAGAAGAGTTGGAAATTCCATCTACACTGAAATGTGCCACTTGTTGTATAATAAGCAGTTCTTTCATGTACCTCAGAAATAAAATTTAATTCTGTTTTATCTGTCTTGTAGGTATCATTTTTTTTCTTAGGTTCTGCATAGTACTTGATGGTTGCTCTATAATAAAATGTGAAATCATTGTCATTCCTCCAATAACAAAATTTGCTCCACTGATAGAGAATGCATGTTTCTGAACTATCTTGCATAATCCAAAACATTTCATTTTATGAATGACTGATAGTGTTATCTTTGTGATGCCATTTTAAATGACAATTAAACACAGCACATGTTGTAACAATGAAGCATATAAAACAATTGCATTGAAAAATAAAACAGATGAGTAATTCTGTGTACATGTTGGCAGTGGAAACTACTTCAAACTCTTGATTGGCTGACAAAGATTGCAAGGCACAACTCATAATGAGATTAAACTTAATAATATGTGTGGTACATTTGAGAGAATGGAAATCTTAAAATCAATGAAATTCAGTACAGTATATCTTAGTTTTCTCTTAGCCTACTGCCATCCTCAGGATTTACTCCTTTCAGTTAGAGAAGTTGGTCAGTAAAAAGGAAATGAGAAGCAAACACAAAAACAAAAAGATTGTCTATGTGCTGTGCTTGGTTATAGAGTAGATTTGATAAAGTACAAGAATATTACTTGTTAATGACATTGTCAAGATGGTAACATAGGTTATTCCTGACTTCAGTCAGTCTTACAAAAAGACCAACTAGCAACTCCCCAAAGACAAAGAACTAATTGTGAAAATCCTAGAACCTGGTGGCGAGGCTGAAGTACCTCTTGGGATGACAGAGAACAGTAAAGACCACATGAGAAGGGAAGAAGACTGGCTTCACACCACTGCATCACTCTTCCACTAGGCTGGCACAGAGAGAACCCCTCTGGGCCTAACTTCTCTTCAGTGGTGAAAGAGAGCCCAATGTAGACACACAACTTACCCAGTGTTACATGGGGATCACTGGAATAATCTGTGGTACTCTATAACACTGGAGATCAGATAAAGATAGGGAGGAGATAAGGTTTACATTAACCAGTGCTCAGATATTGACAGACAGCATAACTGCTTAAAGCATCACTTGAACACAGTTTTCAGCCAGAAGCTATGCCCATCTCCAGAGCTGAAGTGGTGGCCATCTGGCCAGAAAGTTCATTTGGCATTTATGCCTGGTTTGGAACCCCAGGCAATGGGCCATACTGGCTATAACACATTCTACTATCCTGCCTGGACAGGGAAGCATAATTTCAGTCCTGCCAAACTGCTGAGCAGTTTTACTCCCAGTTATTCAGGAAGTTGGCCAGAGATCCCAAGCAATTTCAGAGAAGAAATACCATAACATAAGAATGTCGATATATGATAAGTCCACAACTAACATCATACTTAATGTTGAAATGTTGAAAACTTTTTCTCTAAGACAAGGAACAAAACAAGAGTACATACTCTCACTATTCTTATTTAACATAGTACTGGAATTTTTAGCTAGAGCAATCAGGTAAGAAAAAGACATTAAAAGTATTTAAATAAGAAAGGAAAAATAGTCTCTCATAGTCTCTCTTACATGTATTTATTTATTTATTTATTTATTTATTTATTTATTTATTTATTTTAGTGAGAGGAGGGAAGACAGAGACAGACTCCCGCATGTGCCCCAATTAGGATCCATTGGCAAGCCCACTAAGGGGTGATGCTCTGTCCATCTGGGACCCTTGCTCTGAAGCAACTGGAGCTTTTTTTTTAGAACCTGAGGCAGAGGCCATGGAGTCATCCTCAGCGCCTGGGGCCAACTCGGTCTAATCAAGCCATGGCTGCAGGAAGAGAGGAGAAGAGAACAAGAGAGAGATAGAGAGAAAGAGAGAGAAGCGAAAGAAGGAGGGGGAGGGGTAGAGAAGAAGATGGGTACTTCTCCTGTGTGCCCTGACCAGGAATCAAACCTGGGACATCCACACGCCAACCCAATGCTCTACCATGGAGCCAACTGGCCAGGGCTTTACATGGTCTTATACATTGAAAATCCTAAAGATGGCACCCAAAATCGATTAGAACTAGTAAACCATTTCAGTAATTTTTGTAGATACAAATTCAGTATATAGTTGTGTTTTTATACACTAACAACAAATTATTAAAAATATTAATAAGACAATCTTATCAAAACAATAGAATAAAAAACAGTAAAGTACTTAAGAATATATCTAACCAAGAATGTGAAAGATCTGTACACTGAAAACTATAAGACATTGATTAAACAAATTAAATAAGATATAAATAAATGAAAAAGTATTTCCTGTTAGAGAGCTATAAATGGTTTTTACATGTTTATATTTTTCAATGGTTGAAAATGCAAAATAAAAAAGTATGTTGTGATATATAAATTTTACAATTTATTTATATTAAGAAAATTTAAATATTTTAAAATCTTGATTGTATAGAGAAGAAGGCAGAGAGAAAGAAAGAAACATAAAAACATCAATGTGTCATTCCACTCATTGATGCTTTCATTGGTTGATTCTTGTATGTGTTCTGACTGGGAATCAATCCACAACCTTAATGTATGGATGAAGACGATGCTCTAACCAACTGATCTTCTCAGCTAAGGCTAAATTTTATAGAATTTAAACTTTAGTGTTAATAAATAAAGTTTTATTGGAACAAATCTTCACATATTTATTGTCTATGACAGCTTTTAGACTACACAGGAAAGTGAAGTTGCTGCAATTAGAAACACAATGTTCTAGACAAAAAGTGTTTAAGCATCTGCTATATTTCAGTTTCTTATGCCTTTTGTTGATTTGATCAAATAACATTGTATTTATACAGTAGTTTATACTTTTTATTTATTTTTTAATTCTGATTCAAAATTTCTCTTTTAAATAAGGGAACCTACTCCCTTATATATATTTGTGTTCAATTTGATAATTTCAGTATAGTGAAAGAAATATGCCAATGTGTTATTTTCTCTCCATCTTTTTCTAAAACGCATAGTTATAATTTTCTAATTAGACTAAAACTACCATAATCACTTTCTCTTTCTCCTAAATAATATGTAGAAGAGCTTTTATCTTTTGGGGTATTTCAGAGAGTTTGATTTGGTGGGGCTTTTTAATTCTTTTGTTATTAACATCACATACTTTGCACTGAATTCCAATAGTGTGGTGCATAATTTCTGAACTTTTAAAAGTAATACACGGTGCCTGATCAGGCAGTGGCGCAGTGAATAGAGCATCACACTGGGACGCCGAGTACCCAGGTTCGAGATCCCGCGGTTGACAGCTTGAGTGTGGGCTCATCTGGCTTGAGCAAAAAAGCTCACCTGCTTGGACCCAAGGTCACTGGCTCGAGCAAGGGGTTACTCGGTCTGCTGAAGGCCCGTGGTCAAGGCACATATGAGAAAGCAATCAATGAACAACTAAGGTGTCTTAATGAAAAACTGATGATTGATGCTTCTCATCTCTCTCCGTTCCTGTCTTTCTGTCCCTACCTATCCCTCTCTCTGACTCTTTCTCTATCTCTGAAAAAAAATAAAAAAAAGTAATACATGGTCTTCATTTGAAATTAACTCAGAAATTTGAAAAATATATGCATTTTTAGTGATATGCAATGTTAGATTTGTATATTCATTCTATGCATTAATTATGATGATTAAACACATTTTACACTTAGCTTTTACTTATTTTATCTCTCAAAGGTGGAAAGTATTATCTTAATGTTTCTGAGTAAACTTGTTTTAATAATAGAAGTTTAAATACATAAATTATTTTCAAAATTTCTTCAGCATGTATTTGAGGACAGTCTGTTCTGTACTACATAAAAAAGAGAGAGTCCCTCTTTCCATGAAGCCCTCATGATCAGAATTATTATATGAAAGCCTAAAACAAGAGCAACATTTAATATACTTTTTTATTTTTCAATATATTTATATTTTATTTCAATAATTTTATTTCAATTCTTATAAGTGCTAAGAAGTATATGTGTAAGACCAGGTAGTGGCACAGTGGATAGAGCATTGGCCTGGGATGCTGAAGACTCAGGTACAAAACCCTGAGGTACCTGACTTGAGCTTTGGCTCATCAGCTTGAGTGCCAGGTCACGAGCTTGAGCATGACCCCATGCTCATCATAAACATGACCCCATGGTTGCTGGCTAGAACTCAATGCCTGATGGCTTAAAGCCCAAGCTTGCTGGCTTGAACCTAAGTTTGCGGGCTTGAGCAAGGGGTCACTGGCTCTGCTGGAGCCCCCTGTAAAGGCATATATGAGAAAGCAATCAATGAACAACTAAGGTGCCGCAACTATGAGTTGATGCTTCTCATTTCTTTCTCTTCCTGTTTGTTTTCCTCTCTCTCTCTCTCTCTCTCTCTCTCTCTTTCTTTCTCTCTCTCTCTCTCTCAAAAACAAACAACAAAGAAAGAATATATATGATACTATAATAACGTTAAATGGAAATTATTCTCTGGAAAGCCATGGCTTTTTTCTTTTGTGTTTCTGTCTTAAGTGATATTAAATATTGGTTTCCTAGGAAGTGGGTATGTTGTGGATAAGGTGGTAGTGGTGTGAGTATTAGAAGTAAGAGGAAAGGAAAAGTGTAAAAGCTTTGAGTGAAGACAAAGCAAGGAACAAGGGAAAGGTGGTAAATGGGTTGCAGTGAAGACAAAGAGAATGACAGGAAGCACACAGGCTGGTCCTCTGCCTCGGAAAATTCTGAAGATTCTATATTATTTTGTGAAAGGAAATATTTTAATAAAGAAATAGCTTGAACCTACTTTATATTTTTTTCCATTTCAAATGTATCTATTTTCTTCATTGTGAAAGATGGTTTGGAGAGATTGGGCAAGGTTGTCTATAAGAATAAAATTCAGAATGCTAAGCTCAGCTAAAATTTACAAATCTTTTACTTTACATATTTATAAATGGAATGTTTTTTACCATTTCTGTATGTGAACTTGAAATTTACTCACTTAAAATCAATATTTTAATGTCTTTTATTTCTTTTCCTATGCATCCCTAGTGAGATTATCCTGAATTTTCTGTCTAGTTGACTATGACTTCAAATACATGATGATTTATTTAAAACATGTATTGCTCCACCAAGAATCTTTCTTGACTTGTCCAGCTTTGGTAGGCTGACTGATTCCTTGGTGGCTTGAGTGTTTCTCACACTGCATTACTGACATAGAATATTTCACTTTCTTTCTTATATTTAAGCACTTTTGTATGATAATGTTGTGCTCACTTAAATAATACAAGGTAATTTATTTAAGATCGCCTGTTTAGTAGACTTAATTCTACTGAACTTTTTTAATGTAACATAATATGTTTACAGGTTCCAGAGATTAGGATGTGAACATCTTTGTATGGTGGGAGTGGGGGTCATTATGTAGTCTATCACACTTAATCGTTCATAAATGAGTCATCTCTACAAAATAAGTACATTTTGTTTTATAGCCACAATATCAGACTCATGCCAAACAAGTGTTCATGGTTTTGTTTTGTTTTAAAATCAGGATTCAATAAGGTTTACTCATTATATTTGATTGTTGTTTTAACACTTAAGTACTTTATATTGCAGAAGAGCCTGACCACATCCACTTTTTTCTCCCATGTAACTAACTTACTGAAAATATCCAGTCCATTGTCTTGTAGAATGTTTCATTATAGTTGTGCTTAATTTTTTCTGATGTTGAAATATTTGTTGTATTTCTTTTAAGCATTAAGCTATCTAAAGGCCAAAACAGATTCAAGTTCAACATTTGGTGAAAACACTTGTCAGGGGTCCTATATATTTCATATTATATCACATTAGAAGGCCTGTAATATCTTCCTGCTCTATTGTGCTAAAGTAAGGTTTTATCATTAATTATCATGGTTGAGATTTGCCTACTGCCAAATGCCATGAAATGTCATTACCTCCACTCTACCATGGCTGGTAATCTTGGTCAATTTCTAAAGCATGATCCACTAAACTATTATCTGTGTGATATCAGTTTTTTTCCCCACCACATTCAATGTAACCAGAATTCAATTAGGCCATTCTGTTCTTCTTTTAACTTGGTCCCATTTGCACTAACTTTTTATGAGATGTTTAAAGTTTTGGTTGTTAGATAGACTCCTTTTTTGTTTCTCAATGCTGTTACAGAATCTTTTATCTATTTATACACTGTTTTTGACATTTCAGTGAGGGAGGATAACTTAGTTGGATATATCATTTTTTTTTGTTCTCCGTGACTTTATTTGTAGAGACACAGATGACTTGTCTCTGATTTTAGTATCTACTGATTAAGAGAAAATATGAAAAAAAAATTACTGTGATTCTAGTACTCTTAAATATGTATGAAATTTACTGATCAAATGGACTAAACCTGCACTTTTAAAATAGAAGTTCAAATATATAGTAGATACATGTTTTAATATTCTGATAATGTCTAGTGCATACATGGATTTATGAACTCCTTGTAATTTATGACCCTTCCCTAGGAGACTATGGACTTTTGGGGTAGAAACCATGCCTTTAAGGAATATGACTTCCAACTTAGAATTTCAATGGGACTTATTATCTGAATTAATTCTTAATCCTTGGGCTATGGAACTGCATCAAAAATTGAAGCTTTAATGCTTAAATGATTTATAGAATGAATTACCTTTTTAGAAGCTAAATATTACCCTAGGGTTGTAAAGTATTTACTGTGCTTTCTTAAATTATCTGTTTTATCCATAAAGAACTTCATATTTAAAAGAGATTTATAATTATATATATTTACATATATGTTTTTTGTTGTTATTATTTGTTGGGGATACAGCAGTAAGAAAAATATAGATATTACTATAATTGTTCCTGTATAAGAAGTTTGTAGTCTTTGCATTCAATTCTATGAAATTGGATCTGATTTACATTCCCCGTAACCAGAATGTTATAAGGATAATTTTTGTATTGAGGGCAATCTTACTACTTGGGCTAAGTGTCAAGAAAACCTGAATATTAGATATGTTAGCTCTGATTGATGTAAAACACTAAACAAACACTGGATTAAACAATAGTTTATTTTCATCATCCTGAGGCAATGGGATGAGTCTCTTCCACTTCAGAAACTTTAATGATTAGTCTTCAATCAGAGATGCAGGAACAATGTTCACATTCATGGGGGGATATATAGGAACTAGATATTACATACTTCAGGAATGAGCTGGGAAGTAAATGTTCGGGAGAGAGCTGAGGTTCTTTCTCTTTCTTTATTCAGCCATTCGGAGAAGCAAAGTATGTCCAGGGGCTAAAAAGGTCCTTCAAAGGAAAGGTTTGTGGAAAGCTCTGTAAAAAACTTTGTTTCTGTGCAGCTGCCATCTACTGCCAAGCATCTCTTGGAGGACCTGGGGCTGCTGACGGCTGTCAAGGTCAGCGTTTATGAAGAAGTTCTAGACCAGGGGTCCCCAAACTACAGCCCACGGGCTGCATGAGGCCCCCTGAGGCCATTTATCTGGCCCCTGCCGCACTTTCGGAAGGGGCACCTCTTTCATTGGTGGTCAGTGAGAGAAGCACAGGATGCAGATGATGCACAGGATGTGACGGCGCCACAAAGCGCAGCATCGCTCACGTACAGTACTACTTTTGGTGACGCGGAACGCACGCATCACAGCTCCGGAAGCACGTCATATCACTTGTTACGGATAGCAGTGACAAATATGGAACCCGACATTGACCATCTCATTAGCCAAAAGCAGGTTCATAGATCCCATTGAAATACTGGTCAGTTTGTTGATTTAAATTTACTTGTTCTTTATTTTAAATATTATATTTGTTCTCGTTTTGTTTTTTTACTTTAAAATAAGATATGTGCAGTGTGCATAGGGATTTGTTCATAGTTGTTGTTTTTTTATAGTCCAGCCCTCCAACGGTCTGAGGGACAGTGAACTGGCCCCCTGTGTAAAAAGTTTAGAGGCTCCTGTTCTAGATGCAGAGCAGAAGAGAGCTGGGCTAGAAACCCGCTGGCACCTCTAGAAGCCTTTCACAGCGACTGACCATGGTGATCATAAGAGCATGATGACTTGTCCCTGAATGCCATCCCCCAAATGTCTTGCAAATTCTTCTTTTTGAAAACTAACCTGTAACCCTACAGAGAAGATAATTCTGGAATAAACCAAGTCAACACTGTCCAAACTACTAGAGGTATAAAATCCAGCCAGGTACTCAAAATCAAAGCAGGTAGTCAGAGACAATTCATTTGGGTGGTAAAGAGTCATTTAAGCAGGTGGTCCATGTAGGTTCAATATTGTGCTGGAATTTTGGGAATTAAAATTAAGAAGGTAAATTTGTGAAATTTGTGTGAGATATTTGCCAAAAAGAAAAGAAAGTGTTTAATATATTTTAGAGTTAAAATGTAGCTGAAGAAAATGTTGAGTATTGTAATAGCATTGTAAATCACCTGATAAGATTTAGTCAGTGCTTTCTGGTTTGCTTTTTTTTTTAATATTTATTTTATGTAAAGGAAAAGAAAAAAAAACAGTATCCTAAATTCAGTACTGTTTTGCTCCTTTAGACACATAAGCTACAGGGACAAGTTTAGTAAATGAGCACTGAAGTGTGCATTGCGCAGTGATGGAGTGTGTGTTCTTAATGCTTTGGGCAAGTGCTCAGAGGAAAATTACTTTGTTCTTATTCAGACAGATTCTATTGTGTTCTTCGTAAATAAAATGCCTATAACCAGTCATTTTTGTGTGAGGAAGGGAGATGGTCAATATTGAATAAGAAGCAAATATTGTTGAGATTTATTAAGATAATGGTTAAGCTCTTAAGAGAAACACATTGGTGCAATTTTTTTCTGGTAGTTCAGCTGAAGTTTGCATTGTGAGAACCAGTTGGATATATTCATATTTATTGAAAAATGCTGTGTCGTTAGGAAAATGCCTATAGCTTCTAGGAGAGGAGGGGAGAAAGCCTGCAATTTGTGAATAAAGGCTAAAACACCAGGTTCTCATAGGAAATGCCATTAAAAAATACCATCAGTAAAGCTACCTTCCTTCCCACAGACATCTGGCCGTATTCCATATTGAACTTTTTGAAGACTATACTACAGGGTAGACAGGAGTAAAGCTTCTACCTGTGAATGTTAGAAAAAATATACAATTTAAATAGAACAAAGTTTTGTGCCAGAAATGTCTTCTCTCCCCTTTTTCAATAGAAAAAAACAACAACAAACAAACCCAGATGTGATAGCTGGGCACATGTCTGACTGAGACGACATCTTCCAGCTTCCCTTAGAGCTGGGGACGGTCGTGCTAGTAAATTCAAGTTTGGCGGAGAAAATAAAAGCAGAAGTAGTAATGGCCATTTTCAACATGTGCCTGCTAAAGGAGACACTATACACTTTTTACTTCACTTTGCCTTCTGGTGAGGTGCAAATGCAGGTATATTCGACCTAGAAATTATGGCAGAAATGGCTCCTACTTGTACAGATAATCGTAATTTAAAGCGATCCTGGGTTCTTGTGGTAGAGGCCACAAATATATTACCACTGCTCCTATCAATAATCAGTGAATGTATTTCTCATCCCCTGGGGTGTGGGGTTGGTCTTATAGTTTCTTATATAGATTTCTGTAATTAAGACAATGTGATTGAAGTGATTCTAAAATTTTTAAAGAGTTGAAAGTATTAGGTTTTGATCTTTTATAAAAGGCATTTTTGGAAGCCAGTTTTCAGTAAGAAGGCTTATTATTACCCTGAAACCACCTTTCTTTAGAGAACTCAAATATTTGGGGCTACATAGAGAAATGAACAACTTCTGTTTTAGCTATCCCAGATGAAACACAAAATGTGTGAGTGAAGGAGAACAGTTAGAACATTCCATGCCTAGCATACACCCTGAGAAACAGAAGAAACAGCCAGAGGACTCCAGTCTAGATTAAAGAATTATAAAAATAATAAAATAGTTGTTGCTTTAAGCCAGTAAATACTGGGGTGATTTGTTCTGCAGCACGAGTTCCACTCCTGTGATATAACCGCGCTGATTTTTTGAAAACCACTCAGAGCAGCTCCTCCGGAATCTGAAAGTTTGAGAATCACGGCTTCACCTGTTAAGTTTATGAGACCTGTTTCTCCATAGATGATAATGGTAACCCTTTCTTTATTCCTCCTGGCTTCAGATCTCAGGTTTCTTCTTCTTCTTGACTAACTTTGAATGATTCAGGAAACTATAAAAGTTAATGCCCCGATCCAGACATATGGCATCCAGTATTTTTTTATATAAAAGCATAAATACACTGTGAAACTTTGCAGCTTATGACTTTAAATTTAATTTGAACACATTTAAAAGACTGAATTAAAAAAATTTAAGTGAAAGGAGGGGAGATAGTGAGACAGATTCCAGCATGTGATCCAATCAGGATCCACTTGGCCACATCTGCTAGAGGCAGATGCTGAAACCAGCTGAGCCATCCTCAGCACCTGAGGCCAATATTTGAAACAAGGAGCTACCCTCAGTTTCAGGGCTCAAACCAATTAAGCCATGGGCTGCAGGAGGGGAAGAGGGAGAGAAAGGGAAGAGGAAGGGAGAGAGAAGCAAAGGGTTACTTCTCATGTGTGCCCTGACTGAGGATCAAACCCTATGTCTGCACACAGGGCAAATGATGAGCTATGCACTGAGTCAACTGGACAGGGCCTGAATTGAGAATTTTAAATAAATGTTTTAGGTTTAATAATTTCATGGTTTTTGTTGAGTATATTCCCATCAATTTAATTTACTGAGACACAAATGTATTGAACACATTAACCTTTGTAATGGTTATGACATGTTTTGTAGAAATGGCCAAAATAGCCTGAACAGGTGGTGGCGCAGTGGATAGAGTGATAGACTGGGATGCAGAGGACCCAGGTTTGAGACCTCAAAGTCGCCAGCTTGAGCGTGGGCTCATCTGGTTTGAGCAAAGCTCACCAGCTTGGACCCAAGGTCGCTGGCTCGAGCAAGGAGTTACTCAGTCTGCTAAAGGCCCGCGGTCAAGGCACATATGAGAAAGCAATCAATGAACAACTAAGGTGTCACAATGAAAAACTGACGATTGATGCTTCTCATCTTTCTCTTTTCCTGTCTGTCTGTCCCTATCTATCCCTCCCTCTGACTCTCTCTCAGTCTCTGTTAAAAAAAAAAAAAAAGAAATGGCCAAAATATAACATTCTAATAGCTAATATTTTATGTCTCAAAACTTTAAAATTATTCTATTTCATCTTTAACGTATTGGAAGAATAAAACTCATAGAATATTATTTTTAATATTGCTGTGGTTATTTTATTCTTTCATCTTGCATGTTTTTCTATCTTGTAAATTCTTTATTATGATACTTTGAGATTTTTGGTGTCTTGATTATTCTGACCTATTCAAAGTGCAGTTTTTCTATACATAGAACTTTTTTATCCACTCAAGGGAGAACCAAGATTATTAAGAAATTAATAGTGACTTTCTTCCTAGTTCTAGAGAAGGTTTGAAAATATCACATAAAGAGAAAAGACCCATATATTAAGTTAATGCTCAACAATGTATCATAGTGAAATATGACCAGTGGAAATCCTTCAAAGAAAGAATATCTACATGTTTTAAAAATGAAATTCTTAGTGTGATATTTAATGACCCAAACCTTTGAAAGTTCTGTTCCTCTGATTCAAAATGCCCTCCTGTATCTCTTCATTGAAATTAAAATAAAAAATCTTTCAAAACAATTATTCAAATGACATTTAAAATTCAGTTGCTATATGAAATATTTCCTATGTAACACTACTGAATAATTTTCCTTTGTGTAGATGCAAGAATAATGACATTTAAAAGTTGACAGGGACTGTAAGACACAATAACTGTGCTACTCAAATTCTGATTTCAGTCATGCAAACCTGCTCCTTAAATTTCATTTGCTTGTTGTGTTCTAAGCACTGAGTGAAAATAGAATTTCTGTTTAATTTATATTCCTTGCAGAGCCAACCAGTCTCTAAATCTTGCCAAGAAACACTCATTTGCAAGTAGTGGTGCCCTCGTCTTCCTTGTTTCTTGGCTTCCATGTCTCCTGATCAGAGTCTTAAAAATTATTTTAATGTAACTTTATGTCATGCTATATGCGTCCTTTAAGTCCACTTTGGTTCCCCAACAGTCAGCACTTCTACATCCTTAGGCAATATATTTTCCTAAAAGAGAACAATAGCCAGCATTTGCTAACCCTTTTGTTAGTACCTCATGGCTATAAATTCATTGTAATGAAGTAAGTGAACTACTACATAGTGTGTCCATGTGTACCACAACAAATTACAGATGTGCTGATTAATATGTAATACAAAAGCTTTATATCCCAAATAGCCACCCAGAGGGAAGAAAGTGCATTGATTTTATTGCTCAGTATTATGCAAGATGAAAGAGGCGTGTGTGTGTAATTAAAAAGCTGCAAATGTCACTGACTTTGTGACCAAATTGCCAGCTTAAAAAATTCAGGCAGTTGTGTATTTTGTGACCTTGTTTACCTGCCAGTATTGAAAGGATACAAAAATAAACTGCTAAGCTTGGAACAGAAAAATGTGAGATTCAGTGATTTCTGTCTGGCACAGAAATATTAGTAATATTATTTTAGGGGTGTGAAATGAACACTATTCCAATTTTGTCTGGTTTTCTGTTGATGTACTAGGTCCTGGGAAGATTGTCTTGTTAAAAAGAATAAAAATCTCAGGCCCTGGCCGGTTGGCTCAGTGGTAGAGCGTCGACCTGGCGTGTAGGAGTCCAGGGTTTGATTCTCGGCCAGGGCACACTGGAGAAGTGCCTATCTGCTTCTCCACCCCTCCCCCTCTCCTTCCTCTCTGTCTCTCTCTTCCCCTCCCGCAGCCAAGGGTCCATTAGAGCAAAGTTGGCCCGGGCACTGAGGATGGTTCTGTGGCCTCTGCCTCAGGTGCTAGAATGGCTCTGGTTGCAACAGAGTGATGCCCCAGATGGGCAGAGCATCGCCCCCTGGTGGGCGTGCCAGGTGGATCCCAGTTGGGTGCATGCAGGAGTCTGTCTGACTGCCTCTCTGTTTCCAACTTCAGAAAAATACAAAAGGGGAAAAAAATCTGGGAGCTGTGTCCTTTTTACAATAAGACATCTTATTGAAGTGGCTCAAAGGACAGGCACATAGGAGCCATTCCAGCTGGCATCAAACTTTAGCTCTGCCACTTCTTACCTATATAACCTTAGAAATTTCTTTTTTTTATTATTAAGAGGGTAAGAGATGGTGAGGCAGAGAGACAGACTCCAACATGCGCCCAGACCAGAATCCACCTGGCAGCCCGCTACCGGGGAGCTTGTCCATCCGGAGCTGCTCCATTGCTCCACAACTGAGCTATTATAGCACGGAAGGTGAGGCCATGGAACCATTCTCGGAGAGGAAGAGAGAGAGAGAAGGATAAGGGGAAAGGAAGGAGAAGCAGATGGTTATTTCTTTTGTGTACCCTGACTGGAATTGAACTTAGGACTTCCACATGCCTGGCTGACACACTACTGCTGAGCCAACCAGGCAGGGCTTAGAAAGATACTTAACCTCTTGGTAACTCATTCTCCTCATGTTAAATTACAGATCATAATTTAAAATAAAAAAAAAATCCTTCCTCTTAAGTTATTGTGAAAATAAAATAAGTTAATATATGCAAAGGGCTTAGAAAAGTGTCAGACATATAAGAAACTCATATGTGTTAGCTGTTATTATTTTGTTTGGTCCTAATCCACCTTGGGACCTGTTTTCAGGTATTCAGATATATCTTATATTCTCTTATTTTTTCTTCATAAAACTTTCTTTAGAGTTCTTCCGCACATTAAAAGGGGTAAACTAAATGAAGAATTGGCACTTCTCAGCAACATATGTGGTGACAGGCATTATATTAGGTGACTTAAATATACATTTAAAGTAATTATTATAATAGCATCTTATATATGGATGATGACATTCTCTTTATAGGTGAAGAAATTGAGGCTTGGGGGCGGTGTTTGAACAAGAGATTACAGCTAGCATGTGGCAGAACCGGAAGTCTGTTTAAATGAACCCACAATCTTTCCACAAGATCAGACATGTTTCCTTTTTCTCTCAAAAATATTTATAATTTAACTTAGAGTTTATAAAATATTTTCATAAAGTCACTTCAGTTGATTGTTACAAGAAATCTGAGGTAGTGTCAATGTATCACTTTAAAAGTGACAAAAATAAGGTTACTTGACAAAACAAGTATGTATACTCACCTTATACAGAATTGCAGGAAAAAATGCAAAATTAATTATCTTAATAATTTTTATAATGGTTTCCTTCCAAGACTTTTATATTGACAAGCAGCATTCAAGTACTAATGTTTCTGCAAGAATGTACTTTTTTAGCAAGTAGATAATAGTCATGGTATAAAAGTCCAAGAGAGATGTTTTAAGCAGCAGTTAGTGGGAGCTGACATATGAGTAAGAGAATTCCTGAAATCACTACTAACTGGTCACAGAGCCTGCTTCCTACCCCACCTCTGTGTTGACTTGTTCTTATATACCAAGTTTAAGATGAAACATCTTTGACAAGAATAAAAACCACTTCTGCTGATACTAGAATTGACACCTTATGGAATTAGAAGAACCAGGAATTTCAAACCAACTCTGAAGATCCAGGTGGAGAACTACAGAATACAGGGGCATAGGTGGTGTTTTCTACCTATTTTTGTTTAAAGATTTTCAATTCTAGATTTCTGAGTATACTATTAAAATTGTTTTTCTCTATCACAGGGATGTCACAACTAGAATAAGGAACTCATGAGAAGTGCCAAGGTAAATTTTTCCAAAAGAAAGACTTTGTTATGCATATGACTTGACGATATAATTAAACAAAAGCAGTACTTCTGTGGAACTATTTTAAAAGACAGCTGGCAACTAAGGCATGCTTCTCTAAAATAGAATGTAATGTTCACATAGAAGCAACATTTGTTATATTGAGGAGACTGCAAATTTCTGTAAATCTACTGTAAATCTTTTTTATTAGAGCATTGCAACTAATACAAGGGTCGCCCAAAGTAAGTTTACAGTTATGAGTAAGCAAAACAGAGATTATTTTTGTATTATAATTTACTTATTATTGTGTCATTTATTTGTATTATTTGTCTTATTCCTATTTTTATTATTGTTATTATTTCATGTTCTTACTTATAATTTATCTATTAGGTAATGACAGCTGGTAATTAAACCTAATGTTGCCTACCCTTGTTGGCACATTCACCTCAGAATGAGAGAAGAAAGAGGTGGCTAATCTAGATATAATTTATGCCAATGAAAATAATACTAGGAACAATGAGATACAATTATTTTACCAATGGTATGAACTAAATATTTGTGTCTTTCTTCTCCTAAATTCATATGTTAAATACAAAATGCCTAATGTGATAGTATTTGGAAGGAAGGACTATGGGAGGTAGTTAGGTCATATGGGTAAAGCCCCCATGAATAAGATTAGTGCCCTTAAATGAAGGGACAAGAGAGAGATGATTGCACACTGCTCTTTACTATGTGAGGATACAGGAGAAGAGGATCATATGCAGACCAGGAATCATGCCTTCATCAGTTACTAAACTGGCCGGAACCTTTATCTTGGACACTACAGCCTCCAGAACTATAAGCTTAATTGCTTAACCTACCCAGTCTATGTACTTTTATATAACAGGCCAAACTGTCTAATCTTGTCACCTTGAAGTTCTCAGTAACAAAATACAAAATCACATAAAAATAAACAGAGATAACTAAGGCATAGTTCATCTGTGCTTTATTGGGAAGGATAATTTAAAAATGATAAATAAAAACACAGTCTCAAAACTATCATCATCATCTGTTGACTGAAGATCTAGTTTATATACCTTACTTAAAAATATTAATTCAAACAAAAACACTAAAAAATAAATTGCAACATGTAAGTTTTTTTTCCTCATTTCTGAAGAGAAGGAATCTGAGACTCAAAGAAATTGTGGTCATGTCCAAGTTTATATATGTAACAGCTGAGTATTGGACCCAGGTCCATATTGAAAGCCTTGATATGTGTAATGCTATACAGTGCACGAGCATCTTAAATGGAAGCTTAACTAAGAGGAATAGTAAAAGTACTAAAGAATGAAATTTGCCCTATACAGTAGCAAATTATCTCAGGAAAATTGGCAAAGGTTTCAAAACACACATCAAACACTAGCATCCCTGAAAATTATGAGATGGATTTTATCCATGCAAGAAGGTGTTGATAAAGAATGCCAGGAGCCTGGATTAAAACCAGACCCAGGATGAACTGAAGTTTATAAAATATTACAAACTAATTCACAAAAGTGTTATATTTTTGTTTGCTTTTGTTTATTTTGATCAATAAGAAGTAGGAGAAGAAGATAGTTTTTTTTGTTTGGAAAAACAGCAATGTAGCATAAATAAAATAAGGTGAGAAGGCAGAATGATTGAACTCAAATTCCTTTTTGATCTTCTCTTGCAAGTAAAATACTAAAAATTCAAAAGAGAAGCAATATAAAATAAAAACTAAATTTAAATTCAAGGTAATGTGGATATAATAAGACAGTTTCAACTTGTTTTTAGTATGCAGATTCAGACAAAGGTTTGCCAGATTGTTAAATGAATTTAAAGCTAGGCAGCAGATAATGCTATTTCTGTTTAGAGTAATGGGGGGAAAAGTTAAATATGACAACATATTTTATTTCTAAGCTTATAGAAATAGAAAGGAGTCAAAGACAACGTATTTATTTTGAAAATGAAATGACAAAATGGAGACAAAAATACTTTTTCAAATACCTGAAGGACAGTGATAGGGAAGGAAGAATGAATTTTAAATGGTTCTCTCAGATAGGAAAAAAAGAAGAAAAAGATATTATTTTAGAAAAGAATGCTTTTTTGTTAAATGCTTTACTCATAAGAAAACTGGAAAAGTTTTCACAGCAGGATGGTATCTCTTGTGGAACGAGGAACACAAACTTTGTTTGATGTAGAGCTATATCTTTGTATTTTATATGTTTCAAATGCTTTATACTTTTTCTTCCATAAACAAAAATTAGGGATAAATAATTGGGAAAAGCATGATTGATAAGTAGTATTTAATTACATACCTAATGCAGTGAGTCAGCAATGAAAGGGGGGGAAGGGCAAGAAATTGGGAGAAAGGTATTCCCAAGCAAAACAAATAGCATGTGGAAAGGCCCTGATGTTGGAAGGGGTTTGACTTGTGAAAGGAGAAGAAAGCCAATATGGCTAGAGTGGAGTGATTGAGGAATAGCGGGAAAGAAGGTAATAGAAGCCTATGTAAGGCAACAACTTTCACTTAGAGACTAAAAACCATTGAAAGTATTTGTTGTTTTTTTTTCTTTTTTATTATTTATTTTTTTATTAATTTTACTAGGGTGACATCAATAAATCAGGATACATATGTTCAAAGAAAACATTTCCAGGTTATCTTGTCAATCAATAATGTTGCATACCCATCACCCAAAGTCAGATTGTCCTCCATCACCTTCTATCTAGTTTTCTTTGTGCCCCTCCCCATCCCCCTTTTCCTCTCCCTCCTCCCCCCCCCCATAACCACCACACTCTTATCAATGTCTCTTAGTCTTGTTTTTATGTCCCACCTAGGTATGGAATAATGCAGTTCTTGTTTTTTTCTGATTTACTTATTTCACTTCATATAATGTTATCAAGATCCCACCATTTTGTTATAAATGATCCAATGTCATCATTTCTTATGGCTGAGTAGTATTCCATAGTGTATATGTGCCACATCTTCTTTATCCAGTTTTCTATTGAAGGGCTTTTTGGTAGTTTCCATGTCTTGGCCTCTGTGAACAGTGCTGCAATGAACATGGGGCTGCATGTGTCTTTGTGTATCAATGTTTCTGAGTTTTTGGGGTATATACCCAGTAGAGGGATTGCTGGGTCATAAGGTAGTTCTATTTTCAGTTTTTTGAGGAACCATCATACTTTCTTCCATAATGTTGTACTACTTTACATTCCCACCAACAGTGGATGAGGGTTCCTTTTTCTTCACAGCCTCTCCAACATTTGCTATTACCTGTCTTGTTAATAATAGCTAATCTAACAGGTGTGAGGTGGTATCTCATTGCAGTTTTGATTTGCATTTCTCTAATAACTAAAGAAGATGAGCATCTTTTCATATATCTGTTGGCCATTTGTATTTCTTCCTGGAAGAAGTGTCTGTCCATGTCCTCTTCCCATTTTTTTATTGGATTTTTTGTTTGTTTGTTGTTGAGTTTTATGAGTTCTTTGTATATTTTGGATATTAGGCCCTTATCTGAGCTGTTGTTTGAAAATATCATTTCCCATTTAGTTGGTTGTCTGTTCACTTTGTTGTCAGTTTCTCTTGCTGAGCAAAAACTTTTTAGTCTGATATAGTCCCATTCATTTATTTTTGCCTTCACTTCTCTTGCCTTTGGAGTCAAATTCATAACATGCTCTTTAAAACCAAGGTCCAAGGACAATCTGAATTTGGGTAATGGGTATGCAACATAATTGAATGACAAGATAACCTGGATATGTTTTCTTTGAATATATGTACACTGATTTATTGATGTCACCCCATTAAAATTAATAAAAACTTATGTATAAAACAAACAAACAAACAAAAACCAAGGTCCATGGTTTTAAAACCTATGTCCTCTTCTATGTACTTTATTGTTTCAGGTCTTATATTTAGGTCTTTGATCCATTTTGAATTAATTTTAGTACAAGAGGACAAGCTGCAGTCGAGTTTCATTCTTTTGCATGTGGCTTTCCAGTTTTCCCAGCACCATTTGTTGAAGAGGCTTTCTTTTCTCCATTGTGTGTTGTTGGCCCCTTTATCAAAAATTATTTGACCTATATATGTGGTTTTATTTCTAGACTTTCTATTCTGTTCCATTGGTCTGAGTGTCTATTTTCCTGCCAATACCATGCTGTTTTGATTGTCGTGGCCCTATAATATAGTTTGAAGTCAGGTATTGTAATGCCCCCAGCTTCATTCTTTTTTCCTTAGGATTGCTTTGGCTATTCGGGGTTTTTTATAGTTCCATATAAATCTGATGATTTTTTCTTCCATTTCTTTAAAAAATGTCATTGGAATTTTGATGGGAATTGCATTAAATTTGTATATTGCTTTGGGCAATATGGCCATCTTGATTATATTTATTCTTCCTATCCAAGAACAAGGAATATTCTTTCATCTCATTGTATCTTTTTTGATTTCCCTTAACAATGGTTTGCAGTTTTCATTATATAAGTCCTTTACGTTCTTTGTTATGTTTATTCCTAGGTATTTTTGTTGTTGTTGTTGCAATCGTGATGGGGATTATTTTTTTGAGTTTGTTCTCAAATATTTCATTGTTGGCATATAGAAAGGCTATGGGCTTTTTATGTTAATTTTGTATCCTGCAACCTTACTGTATTGGCTTATTGTTTCTAGTAGTCTTTTTGTAGATTCTTTGGGGTTTTCGATGTATAGGATCATATCTTCTGCAAAAAGTGATACGTTTATTTCTTCTTTTCCGATATGGATGCCTTTTATTTCTTTGTCTTGTCTGATTGTTCTGGCTAGAACCTCTAGCACCACATTAAATAAGAATGGAGAAAGTGGACAACCCTGTCTTGTTCTTGATTTAAGGGGGAAAGTCTTCAGTTGTGTGCCATTTAATATGATGTTAGCTGATGGTTTCTCATATTTGGCCTTTATCATGTTGAGATATTTTTCTTCTATACCCATTTTGCTGAGAGTCTTAAACATAAAATTGTGTTGTATTTTATCGAAAGCCTTTTCTGCATCTATTGATAAGATCATGTGGTTTTTATTCGTTGTCTTGTTGATATGGTGTATTACATTATCTGTTTTAGGTATATTGAACCATCCTTGAGATTCTGGGATTAATCCCACTTGATCGTGATGTATTATTTTTTAATATGTTGTTGTATTCGATTTGCTAGTATTTTGTTTAGTATTTTAGCATCTGTATTCATTAGAGATATTTGTCTGTAGTTTTCTTTTTTTGTGCCATCTTTACCAGGTTTCGGTATGAGGGTTATGTTGACCTCATAAAATGTGTTTGGAAGTATTTATTGCTTCTTCTTCAATTTTCTGGAAGACTTTGAGTAGAATAGGAACAAAGTCTTATTTGAATGTTTGATAAAATTCATTACTATAACCGTCTCAGACTGGACTTTTATTTTTGGGGTGGTTTTTAATAGTTTTTTCTATTTTTCCCGACTAATTGGTCTGTTTAGGCTTTCTGCTTCTTCTTGACTCAGTCTACGAAGATTGTATTGTTCTAGGAATTTATCCATTTCTTCTAGATTGTTGAATTTAGTGGCATAAAGTTATTCATAGTATTCTACACTAATTTTTTTGTATATCTATCATGTCCGTGGTGATTTCTCCTCTTTCATTTTGGATTTTGTTTGTATGAGTTCTTTCTCTTTTTTTTCCTTGGAAAGTCTTATTAGGGTTTGTCTATTTTGTTGATCTTTTCAAAGAACCAGCTCCTTGTTCTATTAATTTTTTCTATAATTTTTCTGTTCTCTATTTCATTTATTTCTGCTCTGATTTTTATTATCTCCTTTCTCCGGCTGGTTTTGGATTGTCTTTGTTCTTCTTTTTCCAGTTCCTTAAGGTGTGAATTTAAGTGGCTCACTTGGGCTCTCTCTTGTTTGTTCATATAGGCCTGAAATGATATGAACTTCCCTCTTATCACTGCTTTTGCTGCATCCCATAGATTTTGATATGTCGTATTGTCATTTTCATTTGTCTGTATATATCTTTTGATCTCTGAGCTTATTTCCTCTTTGACCCATTCATTTTTTAAAGGTATGTTGTTTAGTTTCCACATTTTTGTGGGGATTTTTTCCTCTTTTTTGCAGTTGAATTCTAGTTTCAAGGCTTTATGATCAGAAAATATGCTTGGTATTGCTGATTTTATTTTTGTGGCCCTATATATAGTCAATTCTTGAGAATGTTACATGTACACAAGAGAAAAATGTATACCATGTCCCGTTGCGACGAAGTGTCCTGTAGATGTCTATCATATCTAGGTGCTGTGGTGTTTCGTTTAAGGCCAATATATCTTTATTGATTCTCTGTTTGGGTGACTGATCTAGAGCCGTCAGCGGTGAATAAAGGTCTCCAAGTATTATTGTATTTTTGTTAGTTTTTGTTTTAAGGTGAATATGTAGTTGTCTTATATATTTTGGTGCTTCTTGGTTTGGTGCATACATATTAAGAATTGTTATGTCTTCTTTATTCAGCGTCCCCTTAATTATTATGAAATGACCATTTTTGTATCTGAGTACTTTTGCTGTCTTGTAGTCAGCATTATCAGATATGAGTATTGCTACACCTGCTTTTTTCTGGATGTTATCTACTTGGAGTATTGTTTTTGAGCCTTTCACTTTGAATTTGTTTTTATCCTTGTTGCTTAGATGAGTTTCTTGTAGGCAGCATACAGTTGGATTATCTTTTTTAATCCATTCTGCTACTCTGTGCCTTTTTATTGGTAAGTTTAAACCATTTACATTTAGTGTAATTATTGACACTTGTGTGTTCCCTATTGCCATTTTATACATTGCTTTCTGTTAGTTTTGTGTCTTGTTTGATTCTTCTCTTTCAGTTTTCTATCTTTTGTTTTTGTTTGGCTGTATTCCATACAGTTTTCCTCCGTTGCTATCTTTTTTAAATCATGTGCTTCTGTGGTGCTTTTTTTAAGGATGGTTACCATTAAGTAATGAAAAGGGTTCCTACTCTGTTCATTGTAGTGCACTATCTTATGAGTACTTTTGCACTCCATTGTCCTCTGCTACTGTTAATCTCTGTCCTCTCTCCCCCCCCCTTTTTTTTTGTTGTCACACTTTAAATTTGGTTTTATTGTGTTCTTGGTGGAGCTTTTATTTGTGGTTTTGTTTTGTTCTTTTTATCTGGTTGGAAAACCCCCTTTAGTAATTCCTAAATTGGGGGTTTTCTGATGATAAATTCTCTCATCTTTTCTGTATCTGAGAATATTTTTATTTCTCCTTTATATTTGAAGGATAGCTTTGATGGGTACAGTATTCGTGGCTGAAAGTTCCTCTCTTTCAGGACTTTAAGTATTGGGGTCCACTCTCTTTTAGCTTGTAGAGTTTCTGTTGAGAAATCTGATGAAAATCTAATGGGCTTTCCTTTATATGTTGTATTCTTCTGTTTCTTGGCTGCCTTGAGAATTTTTTCTTTGTCGTTAGTTTGTGCCAATTTCATTATGGTGTGCCTTGGAGTAGGTTTGTTGGGATTAAGAAAACTCAGAGTTCTGTTTGCTTCTTGAATTTGAGGCTTGAATTCTTTCCACAGCCTTGGGAAGTTCTCATCTATTATTTGTTTGAATATGTTCTCCATTCCATTTTCTCTCTCTTCTCCCTCTGATATACCTATTATTCTTATGTTATTCTTTTTGATGGAGTCAGATAATTCCTGTAGGGCTTTCTCTCTCTTTCTTTAATTTTAGAGTCTCTTTCTTCTTCTCTCTGTTGTGCCTCAAGTTGCTTGTCTTCTATTTCACTAATCCTACCTTCTATCTGGCCTGTTCTATTAGCTAAGCTTGTTACCTCATTGTTCAGCTCATAAATTAAGTTTTTCATCTCTGTTTGATTTGTTTTTATAGTTTCAATTTCCTTGGTGATATATTCTTTGTGTTCTTTGAGTTGTTTTCTGACCTCCCTAAATTGCCTTTCTGTGTTTTCTTGTATATCTCTGAGTACTTTCAGTATTTCTTTTTTAAATTTTCTGTTATTTAGCTGCAAGATTTCCAATATATTAATTTTTTTCTCCATTGATTTTTTTTCATCTATCTATGCTACCTCTCTGTCTTTTGTATCCATGATATTCGATTTCCTTTTCCTTAATGGCATCTGAGGGTGGTTTTGTTGATAGTATTAATGAGAATTAATAAAGAATAAAAAGTTTAAGAAATAAAAATTAAAAAAACATTATTATCCCCCCCTTTTTTTCCTTTCCTCTCCTCTCCCCTCCTTCTTGAGAAAATCTTGTGTTGAACTGTAAATTATATTGTGCTAAATAGAACAAACACTACCTATAATGGAGGGCCTGATTTGGGGAGAAGTGATAAAGGGGCAAAAAAGGGGGTATGGACCCACAAAATGCCAAAAAGGAAAAAATTTGGGTCAAGAATAAAATGATTTGCTTTTAGGTGATGGTTGACTAAGAGATATAATAAGAGGAATAAGAGGGAAACAGGAAAAAGGGGAAAACATTTAAAAATCACTGTTGTATTTAATGAAGCTAGAACTAGATAAAATGGACAGCCAGGGTTGGCAGCACTGCTAGTGAGTTTAAAAAGTGAAGTAAAAACCCCAAAGCACCACAAAGAAAAATTTGAGTTCCAGTTAAAATAATTTGTTCATGATTGAGGATTGAATGAGAGGAAAAGAAGAAACTAATATAGAGGGAGAAAAATAAAGGAAGAGGAAAACAGAAAAAGAAGAAAAAAGAATAAAAGGAGAGAGAGAGAGAGTTATGGGTTTTGGAGTGCAACCCTCATAGAGAGAAAGGAAGAAGAAAGAAAAGATAATGGGAGATGTAACACTTATGGGTAGTGTAGTTCAAGGAGAGGAGAGAGTAAGACCAGCAGAGAATTAAATGACCAAATTAGAAGAGGAAAAAAGTAATCAAGACAAGAAGATAAGAGAAACAAACAAACAAATATAATAAAATGGGATAGGTTATAAAGTCTGTGTATTATTCTTGATTTTGAGAGGTTATCTTCTTGCTTTTTCTTTTCTCTCCTTCTTCCTGGTCGGTGACTCTGTACCCTGGGTTCTGCCCCTGAGACACACTTAGGTAGAAGTTTGCAGTTGATAAGTCTCTATAGCGATGTCATATATTGGGCTTCAGTCTCGTTGGCAGTCGAGGCTCATTAGCGTTTGCAGGCTCCACCAATGAGAGAGTCCGTGTTCCTGGAGCCTCTCTCCCAGTCTTTCATTCCTGAATCAGTAGCCTGATGATCCAGCTATGGGGTTGCTGCTGCCTCTGCCTTCGCGTTTAGTGTGAAACTTTTGGAGGCTCCAAGGATAGATTTTTCTGTCTCTGGTTGAAGATCTTGTTGAATTTAGGGGAGATTTATTGGTATCACTCCTTACAGCGCCATTTCTCTGACGTCCAGGTGTTGGTTCTCAAAACTATTTGAAGAGAGAAGTGGCTTGAAATAAAAGATTCCCCCCTAGCTTATTGAAGTTTAATTGATATATAAAAATGAACGTATTTAGGTGTATAACTTGTTTTTATAACATATAGAGTGAAACAATCATCATAATCAGTTCATTCATGATGTTATATTGAGAGTAGATATAAGCTAAAAACAAAGAATCTTTTTAATAGACTACTACTCAGTTGTCTGAGTGAGAAATTACAATAATTTGGACCAGGAAGATAACATTGGGAATATAAAAAGTGGTAGGATTTTGAATATTTCACTAACAGCCAACAATAGGATTCAATAATAATGGATGGAAGCTGAAAGATAAAATATAAAGCACTCCTGCTGGATTTTTTGGTCTATATAATGAGAAAGTTGGATTTGCATTTCAAGGAGAAAGAAAGAAAGAAAGAAAGAAAGAAAGAAAGAAAGAAAGAAAGAAAGAAAGAAGAAAGAGAGAAAGAAGAAAAGAAAAGAAAAGAAAGTAACTGCAGGAGAAACATATCTAAGAGTCAAAACACTCATCTTAAGTCAGGAACACAACATAGTGTTAAATTGGAGAAGTCCATTAAAAGTAGAGATAGTCTTGAAAGTTGATCATTTGATTCATAAATTTAAGAAAGAGATCTAGAAGTGGAATGCAATTTGGAAAGTATTGGAAAATATATGGTATCTCAATCAATGGAACTAGATGAAATCACACTGGAATGTGTGTAAATAGAGAAGAGGTGCAAAGGTAGAGCTCTGGGCAGAGCAGTGTATAGAGAGATATACTGGGAGATAAGGAATAGTGAGAAAGAAATGAGAAAGGATACTGTGTTATCCTTGAGAAGGTACTGTACCAGAAAACATCATTTCAGGAAAGTAAGAGTGATTACTGCTAACAGATAAAACCAGATTAAGCTCGAGAATTGATTAGTACACATAAAAACATAGCTGTCATGGGTATTCTTGCTAATGCACAGTTCAGTTGGGTGACTAGAGCAGCAGTATTATTGGAGTGACTCGAAAAGAGAATGGGTATTTAGCATCTGGAGTCAGTGAGTGTAGACAAAAAGTGAGGTGGATCATTTTCCTATAAAGAAAACAGATGGCATAGCAAATCGAAAGAGATCCAGAGTTTGTTTATTGTTTTATTCATTAAAGTAAATATTTAGGAAATACACATTTGCATGCTGATTGGTGTAATCCAGTAGAAAGGAAAAAGGAGGATTGGAGTAATGCCCTCATTATGTGACCAGATGAAGGAGATATCAATAGTGCTTGTTTAGGAGAAGAGGTTGCTGTATTCTAAAGGCCACTTATTTTCTCCATAAAAAATCAAGCAGGACCAGTTAAAATGATATTTATTTGTTTTCTGATTTTTACTGTTACATTCTTCATGCTCAAATAGTGACCAGGCCTTCCTAAAGTGCCATCACTCCTGATGAGGACAAGGGCCTGTGATTCTTAAATTATTTTTTACCACTATAAAAAAAGATCCAAATTGTATAAAATTGTAAATAAAATGAAAAACAAAGATAAAATAAATAATATAATCAATGGCCTGAAGAAAATATAGCTCATTTTTATTTTATATATATATGGACATACACACACACACACACACACACACATACACACAAAATCAATGGCACATGCATTTAAAAGATCTAAAACAAAAATTAGCAGATTATTATAATGTATCTGTTTTTTTCGGGTTTTTACCTGCATGTTTATAAAGCGTTTACATATGTTGCTACTTCTTACTTTATCCAGTACAGACCATTGCCTATTTACATTCTTTTATAATAGAAGATACTTACCTCTCATATCAACTTTTATATACCATCAGTCTCTCCATTTTTGTTATGTATTACACCTTTTCTTCTTCCTACATGTGATATTTTGTCTTGTACACAGTAAATTCAATTTAAAATAAAAAATAAAACTTTCCTCGAAGAGTCAAGGGCTTAAGCATATGTGAACCTTATGCAGAGTCCATGTAAAAATACCCTTTCATTAAGAAACCCTTAAATATTTATATTTGTATTTGTATTACAAGATATTATTCTAGACATATTCAATTTCCTACAGAAGAATCTACTGTGCACCACATTTTTTCTTGCAGTTTTGAGGCTCACTCACCTGTGTTAACTGCTGGGCCTGAGACTCCTGAATTCAGAGCATTTCCAATTCAGATTCTTTTGAAAATTAACATTTTTTCCCCTTCTGACTTTTGGGAATTAAGGCTATGGGTATATTGTTTGTGGCCAAGTATGTCAGGTCTGAGGTGCCCAAATCTTCCTGTTATAATTTTCAGGTATTTTTTATCTCCAAGAATTTCAATATTCAGTTTTGCTGCCATGTTAGGTTACCCTAATATATCTGATTTCAGTTTTCCAAAATGTATTCAAACGCCTTTTTGCAAAATATCCTTTTCCATTGTCCTTGTCATGTAAAGTTTTTCTTAGTAGGATTTGAGGAGAGGAAGAAGATAAAAGTTTGAAGAACATCCAAAATTATAAACAAAACTGATTAAACATTTCCTAAGCATGACAATAAAGGCAAATTTTATAAAGTGAAAGATTTCATAGGTTGTTTGAAAGAAAACATAATTTTCTACCCTAAATTATGTCTTTTAAGATATAAGTTTTAATTTGATTATTAAGAAATAAAAGACTCAGGAAAGACATTTGACCTCGTCCGCAACCGCCTGTAAGGAATTTAGACAGGGACCAGCTCCAGCGAGGGAAACGGCATCACAGATAACTATCGTTTAATATGAGCTAAGTGTGACGGGCAGGGAAGAACCTAGCAAGTCCTCTTTGTTCAGCATCCTCTCTGCGTCTCATTGTTAAAGCTGGACAGAAAACATTTATTTACCAAACATTTCCTTTTCCATCTCCATGTGGGTTTTCCTCCTGCCTTTTGAAATTCTAAACCCTCCACACATTCATCCACAATTAAAATTATTTATACATTTTAAAAATTAAATAATAAAATTAAAGACATGTAAGGACAATCACTGTAACTTACACAAGAGAAAATATGTATGAACACTGAATATATGCATAATGCTTTGGAAATAATGAAAATATGACTAATTTAAAATAATAAAATAAAATAAGCCAGGTCGTGGCACAGTGTATAGAACATCAGCCTGGGATACTGAAGACCCAGGTTTGAAATCCCAAGGTCTCTGGCTTGAGAGTGGGCTCATCCAGCTTGACAGCAGGGTTCCTGGCTTCAGCATGGGATCACAGACATGACCCCAAGGTTGCTGGCTTGAACAGGGGTCACTGGCTTAGTTGGAGCCCCCTAGTTAAGGCACATATGTGAAAGCAATCAATGAAAAATTAAGGTGCTGCATCTATAAGTTTATGCTTCTCATCCCTTTTCCTTCCTTTCTGTCTATCTCTGTCTATCCTTTTCTCTATCTGTCTCTCCCTCTTAAAAAAACAAAACAAAAAACAAATGAATAAAATAAACAAAAGGTATGAGTAGGATGTTCACAGAAGAAAAACCATAACTGAAAGACATTCAGATGAGGCCCTGGCCGGTTGGCTCAGTGGTAGAGCGTTGGCCTGGGGTGCAGAAGTCCTGGGTTCGATTCCTGGCCAGGGCACACAGGAGAGGCACCCATCTGCTTCTCCACCTCTCCCCCTCTCCTTCCTCTCTGTCTCTCTCTTCCCCTCCCGCAGCCGAGGCTCCATTGGAGCAAAAGATGGCCCGGGCACTGGGGATGGCTCCTTGGCCTCTGCCCCAGGTGCTAGAGTGGCTCTGGTCGTGACAGAGCCACGCCCCGGATGGGCAGAGCATCGCCCCCTGGTGGGCATGCCGGGTGGATCCCGGTTGGGCGCATGTGGGAGTCTGACTGCCTCCCCGTTTCCAGTTTCAGAAAAATACAAAAAAAAAAAAGAAAGACAGTCAGATAATTAAAGGCAAACCAGAGGGTTTCACATTTCCAACAATCACATTTGCTAAGATGAAATGTTTGATAATCTTTAGTATAAATAATTCTGAGGAAACAGCTATTCTCCTATGCCACTGGTAGAAGTGTAAATTGCCTCAACATATATGGAAAGTAAATGGTAGAATCGGTCAAAATCTAAAATGTCCGAACACTTGAATTCAATAACTTTATTTTTACAAAGTATCTTTCATATTTCTACATAAAAACAAGTAAAATTTTATGGACAAAGTTATTATTTACAGTATTTTGGTAAAGACAAAATAAGAAGTACTAAAATTCTAAAGAGAATGATTTTAAATATAATATATCCCCACAATGTATTTTCAATCAGTATTTGAAAAGAAAGAGGAAGTCTATATACTCTAATATGGAAAATTATTAGTTTTTAAAATATGTATGTCATACTGTATATAGTATGCACTGACTTGCTTAAGCAAAATAATATGTATTCATATATACATGAATATGTATTTTAAATTACTGGATGATACCAAAGAAATTGTTATAAGATGTTGAAAAGTAAGAACTAATGATGAGAGGTCCAGTAGTAAATTTTATTTTTAAATTTATATGTTTTTATTTATACTTTTAAATAATATATGATTTAGCAAAAAATAGACTTACAAATTATGTTTTAAAAATTACTGTTTACATAATGGAGAAAGTGCTTGTGATATCTTGCTAACAGTAAAAAAAAAAAATCCATTGCCATGAACCTATTTTTATTTAAAACTATGTACACAGATAAAAGTGGTAAAACTTTGGTGAATGTGTGTTTTCTTAAAATATTTTATTTTCTATATAAAGCAATAAGACCACAAAATAAAAGAAAATAATTTAAAAATAAAAAAAGAAGAGAGGAGGGGGAAGGTAAAGGAGAAAGGAAGGGAAACCTGGTCTTCTGCCAATAATGATAAATGAGAATGCCCCACACTGGAGTAAAGGGCTGAAGTCAGTACCTTCTAATGTTCTAATTTGTCAGGTCAAACGTTTTAAATTATTGCATCCCTTCACAGAACCTCTCGCCATTAGGATGTACTCTACATTTAGTGGCATAGCAAACAAAAACCTCTAAAACCACCTCTACTGACCACCTCCATAGCCTCACTGCTCAGCATTTGGGGGCTAGTTATGGGCAGCAAGGCACAGCTCTGCTTTGTACTCTTTTGCCTTCCTTCAGTGTTGCTGTGGCCTGGAGTGCTGCTTTCCTTCTCCTTCACTGGCCTCCACTCTACCTCATTGCTAGTGAGATAACTTCCCGTATTCCAAACCCTGAAAAGTTTTTTTTGATTGGACCCTCACTTGGATCAGTTCCCTTCTCATAACTAGGCAGAAAGCTAGCTGTCTCTTGACTACTTCTTGAAATGAAAATAAGCCCTTCCAATGTTTGTTGACATGTACATTATTTGTAAAATAAGAAAAAAGAAAAGTATAATGTTCTTTAAATTCTACGTTTAACCATTATTATATCCAATTTTTTTATTTATTCATTTTTTTAAAAGAGGAAATAGAGAGAAAGAGAGAGAGACAGAGAGGGAGAGAGAAGAGAGAGAGACAGAGAGAGAAAAGGGGGAAGGAGCTGGAAGCATCAACTCCCATATGTGCCTTGACCAGGAAAGCCCAGGGTTTCGAACTGGCGACCTCAGCATTTCCAGGTCGATGTTTTATTCACTGCACCACCACAGGTCAGGCTTATCCAATTTTTTGAAAGCAGGCTATCAAGCAAGAAGCAGACCTTTGTTAATATTAGCACATTTTAATAGAGCAGAATTTAATGATTGATTGGCATCCCGTACAAATAAAGGCATTAGCTAAAATTTCAATCGTTATTTCCACAAATATATATTTTATTGTTGTTTGTTTTGTTTTGAATTTTTAGCTTATTAGCTTGTTTTCATTTTCTTCCTTGTAGATAAAAGTATCTCAATTGCAAATTCTTTTTTATTTTATTTTATTCATTTTTCAGAGAGGTCAGAGAAAGAGAGAGAGAGAGAGAAAGAGAGAGAGAGAGAAAGGAGGGGGTGGGGAGAAGCAGGAAGCATCAACTCCCAAATGTGCCTTGACCAGGCAAGTCTACGGTTTTGGATGGGTGACCTTGGTGTTCTAGGTCGAAGCTTTATCCACTGCACCACCACAGGTCAGGCTCAATTTGGAATTTAATATGAACCTCTAAGATAGGTTTTACTGAATGACATATTAAATTCTCAAAAGTCTCAGTGTATAAAATAGAACATGGGAGATAGCTTCAAAGTCCACCCTGAATAAGTCTTGTCTGGATCGTAATGAAAATGAGAAATTATTTCTTTCACAAATATCCAGTAAAATTATTCAGAGTTGGTAAAAACAAATAAATCCCAAATGGTTTCAAATATTAGAGTTTACTCACAGAAAGTTTTCTCATTAAAAAGAACATATATTTAAAAATTTCTAAATGCTGAACACATTCCAACCAGTTATTTTTTTAATTTTTTTATTTTTTTGTGGCAGAGACAGAGAGAGCCAGAGAGAGGGACAGATAAGGACAGATAGGAAGGGAGAGAGATGAGAAGCATCAATTCTTTGTTGCAGCACCTGAGTTGTTCATTGATTGCTTTCTCATACGTGCCTTGACTGGGTGGCTACAGCAGACTGAATGACCCCTTTCTCAAGCCAGTGACCTTGGGTTCAAGCTGATGAACCTTGCTCAGACCAGGTGAACCCGCGCTCAAGTTGGCAACCTTGAAGTCTCGAACCTGGGTCCTCTGCATCCCAGTCTGATACTCTATCCACTATGCCACTGCCTGGTCAGGCTATTTTTTTATTTAAATATCTATTCCTCCCTATAACAATTATTACCTAGTAGATTGTTTAATATTTATGGTTGTTTATTCCATATCCCTAAAATACCTCTGGAGATATGGTAAAATTCTTGAGGATAGGCAATAAATACTCATCCATGCTAGAGACAGACTATAAATATTTTCTGACTATATAGATGTGCATGTGGAGACTCTGCTTAGGTCAACAGGTATGGTAAAGAAATGGCTAACAAATCAAATTAGTTCACAATAAATATAGAGGTTATTCTTGTTTGAAACGTGCACAAACCTTAGTTACCAGTTTAGTTATACTAATCTTCTATCATCACAGTTCAAATTTCAGTTAGCAAAGTATAACAACTGCATGCAATTGTAAAAATTACAAAATTCTCTGCTAATACTTTGATCCACATATTAAAACATAAAGAACAGAAAGAATTAGAAAATCTGAATGAACAGATTACAATTAATGAAATTGAGGAATTAATACAAAATGCTGAACAAATAGAAGTAATGGGTCAGATGGCTTCACAGGTGAATTTTACCAAATATTAAAAGAAAACCTAACACTTATTTTTTTCAAACTATTTTTTAAAAATTCAAGAAGAAGAAAAAAAATTCAAGAAGAAAGAAGGGTCCAAAGCTCATTTTATGAAGCCAACAATATCCTAATTTCAAAACCATGTAAAAATATTATAAAGGAAGAAAATTATAAAGGAATAATCTTGAAGAATATAGATGCAAAAATCATCAACAAAATATTAGCCAAACAGATTCAGCAATACATTAAAAAAATGATCAAGTAGGATTTGTTCTGAAGATGCAAGGTTCACATGGTATTGGCAAATCAAAAAGATGTAATAAACCACATTAAAAAATGAAGAATATAAATCACATAATCATATCAATAGAAACAGAAAAGGCATTTGACAAAATTCAGCACCCATTAAGATAAAAGCTCTCAGCAAAGTGGGAATAGAGGGAACATACTGCAGCATAATAAAGGCCATATATGAGAAATACACAGTCAATATTATATTCTATAGGCAAATATTAAAAAGCATTTCCCTTAAGATTAGGAGCAAGACAGGGATGTCCACTTTACCACTCTTAGTCAACATAGCACTAGAAGTAGTAGCCACAGGAATCAGACAAGAAGAAGAAATAAAAGGCATCCAAATTAGAAAAGAAGAAGTAAAACTGTCAGTATTTCAGATGACATGACACTGTATATAGAGAATCCTAAACTGCCAGAACTGATAATTGAATTCAGTAACGTAGAAGGATATCAAATTAATTTATATGCCAATAATGAACTATCAGAAAGAGAAACTAAAATAATAATTTTATTCACAATTAAATAAAAAATAATATTTAGAAATGAATTTAACCAAGGATATAAAAGGCCTCTACTCAGGAAATTATAAGTCACTGAAGAAAGTAATTGAAGAAGATACAAATGAGTGGAAGCATATGCCATGTTCCTGGACAGAAAGAATTAACATCAAGAACATATCCATACTGCCCAAAACAATCTATAAATTCAAAGCAATTCCTACCAAGATACCAATGATGTATTCCACAAAACTAAAACAAATATTCCAAAAATTTATATGAAACTACAAAGACTTTGAATATTCACAGCAATCTTGAAAAAAAAAAAGAGCAAATTGGAAGAATCATGCTACCTGATATCATTTTATACTATAAGGCTATAGTAATCAAAATGCATGGTATTATCCAAACCATATATATATATATATATATATATAGATAGATAGATAGATAGATAGATATAGATATAGATATATAGATATATAGATATAGCTCAGTAATAAACCCAATCCTTTGTGGTCAGTTAATATTTGACAAATAAAACAAGAACATACAATAGTGTGAAGAGAGTCTATTCAATAAATGGTGTTGGGAAAATTGGACAGATACCTTTAAAAAATAAAATAAAATGAGACCATATTTTTAAACCATATGAAAAACAAACTCAAAATTGATTGAAGACTTCAGTGGTAGACTCAAAACCATAAATAACTTAGAAGAAAACATAGGCAGAAAAATCTGGGATATTTCTTATAGCAATAGCTTTTCTGATATTTTCTTGGGCAAGAGAAACAAACAAAAATTAAATAAACAAGTAGGACTACATTAAACTAAAATGTTTTTGCCCAGCAAAGAAAACCATCAACAGAATAAAAAAACAACCCAATGAATGGGAGAACATATTCACCAGTGATACATCTGATAAGGGGTTAATATCCAAAATTTACAAAAGACTTATACAACTCAACACCAAACAAATAAATAACCCAATTAAAAATGGGCAAAGCAGCTAAATAAATACTTCTTCAGTATGACATACAGGTGGCCAATAAACATATAAAAGATTCTCAAGGCCACTAATCATTAGAGAAATGCAAATTAATACCACCTGACACCTGTCAGTATGGCTATCATCAATAAATCAACAAAAAATGCTCGGTGCACTGTTGGTAGGAATGCAGTTTGATGCAGTCACTGTGGAAAGCAATATGAAGTTATCTCAAAATTTAAAATGAAACTGCCTTATGACACAGCAACTCCTCATCTGGGAATATGTCCAAAGAAACCCAAAACACTAATTTGAAGGTATATATGCACACTTATATTTACTGCAGTGTTATTTACAAGAGCCAAGATTTGAAAGCAATACAAGTGCCCATCAATAGATAAGTAGACAAAAAAAAAAAAAAAAAAAAAAGCTATGGCATATTTACACAATGGAATAGTACTCAGCTTAAAAAAAAAAGGAAATCTTAGCCTTTGCAACAACATGGGTTGACCTGGAGATCATTACACTAAGTGAAATAATCCAATCAGATAAAGACAAATACCATCTTGATTTCACTTGTATGTAGAATTTAATGAACAGAATGAACTAACAAGTAAAATAGAAACAGACTGATTGATACAGAGAATAGACTGACAGCTGTCAGACTGGAGGAAGGTTAAGGGGCTAGATAAAAAAGGTGAAGGGATTAAGCAAAAAAAAACAAAACAAAACTGAAAGACAAAGACAACAGTATGGTGATTAGCAGAGGGAAAGGAAGGAGTGGGAGGTGAAAGAGGGTCAAAGAGAATAAAGGGAAATAGGAGCCTTGACTTGCAATGATGAATACAAAATATAACATACAGATAATGTACTATAGAATTGTACACCTGAAACCTATATAAAATATCACCCAAATTAATACAATAAATAAATTTAATAAAATAAAAAATTATTTTATATAAAAAAGTCCAGGTGTTATCATAAAAAGAAAAAGAACATATAAGCATCATGTTAAAGACTGTTTACAGACTGACCTGTGGTGGTGCAGTGGGATAAAGCGTCAACCTGGAACACTGAGGTTGCCAGTTTGAAACCCTGGGCTTGCCTGGTCAAGGCACATATGAGAGTTGATGCTCCCTGCTCTTCTCCCCCTTCTCTCTCTCTCTCTCTCTCTCTCTCTCTCTCTCTCTCTTTCTCTCTCTCCCTCCCTCTTTCCCTCTCTCTAGAAAAAAAGACTGTTTACATTACTTCTTTAAGAGACTGTTGGTTATTGGGCATTGTATATCTGTTACACAGACAGCAAAGCATATTGTTATATTGTGTCCTTGTCTCTGAGTTATATATCTATGTACTATTTTACAAAAATAAATCAAATGAAGGCATATACCAACAAAAATAGAAGTGTAGCAAAGAAGTGAAGAGTAATAACATTAGAAGTGAAATTCAAATTGAACATAAATGCAGTTATAGAAGAAATAGCTAACCATGGAAATGTTGACACAGATGCCATTGAAGAGACTTAGATATGTGACTAGAGAAACCTAGTGAAGGTGACTTTATCATAAACATAAATAAAGTAGTTGTAATAAAAATGACGAAGTTGTCCCAGAAAAAGTGATATTGGCAAGAAAACCTTCACATTAAAAAAACTCTTAACTATATTTGATGATAATAAAATGTTAGAAGCTGATCCAAATTTTGGAAGGAACATGACAATTCACCAGGGCATAAAAAAGATGACCTCTCTATGCAGTTTTGCAATGTGAGGAAGATAATAATTGTTTAAACTATTCTAGATAAATTTTTACAAAGAATTAAAATATCAGTTTACATTATTTCTTATGTTTTAAATTACATTGTACTGAATATTAGTTTTACTATTTTAAAATTTTGCTTATATATTTATAACTGATAATAAGAGACTTTTTAATGTTTTGGCAAACATTTTTAAATATCATGAAACAATCATAGTTTTTCCAATTGATTATGATCATTTTGCACAGTTTCACTTGCATGGGCATTTTTATGATCTGGCACTACTGTAAAAGTGAGAACTGCTTGAATATTTTGTTCTCATCATCAGTGACCCTGCTTGCCACACTTAAAGCTGTTGGTGGGATTCCTCTTTGCAGCTTGGACTTGGGTCGAGCACTTTCTGTGCCTTACCCCTGTTGCTCTGCCAGCCTCAGGGCTGCTACAAGAGCCTGGGTTTGAAGCGTTACCTTCTGCTGCATGCAGGCCTGGTGAGTAGCCTTGGCCTGTTTCTACTACAGCTAGTGCTCGACTTACGACCATAATTGGTTCCAACAGACTGGTCATAACACAATTTGGTTGTAAGTTGAGTAGGCTGTATGTACAGTACTGTGAAATGATGTTATAAAAATCTTTAAGTCATATTTTATCATAATTTTCTTTCATTATTGTTATATATCATACTTTTCTTTGTTCATTTTATGCCATTTGTATCATCTCTACACTGTTTTGTCTCTTATTTTTACATTTGTCAGGTTTAAGTAAAACACTGCATTACCAGTACAACTGGTTTAATATTTGCAAAGACAATTTCCTCTTGGTAGACATCTTGGGAGGGGTTTGATAAAAAATATCCAAGACACAAAACACAAATTGCTCTATTGAGTCTGGGATAATAGTAGAAATGGTACACACGGAGATGGTAGTGCTTCCAGAAGCTGGTCCGCAGCTTGGCAACACTTGCACTGCCAGACATGGAACTGTCATGGCTAGCAATTGTGGTTGTAAAGTCAAATGGTCGTAAGTTGCATAGGTCGTAAGTCGATCAATATTTGTAGTTGGGACCATTAAAAACTTTAAATGCCATGTTCAAAGGTTTCAGATAGGGATTTTGGGGTTGAGAATAAGAGGAGGGGTGCTTCTGGGGAGCCCAGTACCCAGATCCGGTCAGCAACACTGAAGCCAGAGGCAGGACAGGGCCAGAATTTCCTGCAAGTAAATTGGGGTTGGGCATCTGGCAAACCAGTGTAAGGGCCAATGGCTTGACAGAGGAGGGACTTAAGAACACAGTGGAAAAGGGAGGGGCTCCTGGCCAGCAGGGAAGGAGAAAGAGAGACTGGTATTTGCAGGTGAATGAGAAACAGGATTCTGCAAAGGGAGGAAAAGTGGCTCTTGGAGGGAAGAGACCTAAGCAAAAGAGGTTTGCAGAAGGACCAGAGGGGTCCCGAGGCAGGGGTGCCCCCATGGATCAGGCAGGAGTGTGAGAGAGTTGGGGGACAGGCGAAGGAGGAAAGATTAGGAACGGAGGTTTTAGGTGAGGTTTCTCTGGCCAGAAAATGGTCGGCTCGGTATAGCAGGCTGCACAGAGATTAGGATGGGAGCACGAATAACTAGAAGCCCTGGATGTAAGGGATCTCCAACCAGTTCCAAGTTCTTTTGGTGATAGTTAAATTGGTGAGGGTGTTAAAACAGAAAGTCCCTTCAGGAGGTTACCTGGTCCAATTATCCAGTGGGTTCTGTGGCCTGGCCACAGCGGAGAAGAAGAACAGTTTCTTCTTCTTTAGGGAGGGAGAGATTTTGAATAAGGCAACTCCAGGAGTGTTTTTGGATTAGGTTTAGATTCCTGTGCCCCCAGGGCCATCCTTAGTTCTTGGATTGGTCAGAGTTGAGCACTGGCATCCCACAACTCAAGCTCTGGCCATCAGATGGATAGGTAATGTGGATGTGCTTGGGACGTCTCCATGGGCACACATGCACTCAAATGGAAACAGGTCCCTGACGCAGCTGCAGTTTCAGACAGGAAGTCTTGGTGGAAAGAACTGAGGGGAGGCTGGAGGCAGGGGACTTACCGCACCATGCGCTGAGTGGGTGGAAGGTCGGAGGTTCTGGTTCTTTCTTGGAGGAAAAGGGGAGAAGACCAGTCCTTGCAGACTTCTGACCCCTCCCAGGTTTTGGCACCAAATGTAAGGGGTTTTTCCCCGCCGAGGAAGAAGGAAGGGGCCGGAACCACAAAGTATGGAATAGTAAAGGCTTTATTGAGTACAGTGCTTCCCACCCGACAGGTTCCCTTGTCTCGAGGACAGAAGCCAGGGAAGTCGCATAGTGTGACCTGCGTGGGGGATATTTAAAGGGTCTATACTTGCTTGAGTTAATATGACGTGGTGAAATCTCACTGGCTGGCAGATGGTCACTTTTTTTCAAAGGGCTCCTGGGAAGTTTCTTTTGGCACACATGAGTGTGGGTGGTTGTAGCCAAAGTTCCCAGGTTTGGGTTCCTCACATGACTTTCCCCCATTGCTAACCACCCCACAGTTTTAACAATCGGTTCGCCAAAGTCAACAAAAAATTAGGTATTGGTTCCGCCGAACTGGTGTGAACTGGATGAATCCCACCACTGGGCATTTTGTTCCCTTTCAGTCCAGTCAAGCATAGAAATGGTTCAATTACATAGTACCAAAATGCCTGCTTGAGATTTTGTCCAAAATTTCCCTTAAAAGAAAAAAACACTCCAATGCTCAGCCAATCTATATTGATTGATAGGTAACCATTTATAGGTTCTATTTACCTATTTCATAGAATCCTAAAACTATAGAATTTCACAATAGGAAGTACTTTTGAGTGAGGAATTTCCTCGGCTTTTAAACTCTGCTTTCTTTCCTGCTTGAATAAAGATCAAAATGGGTAGACAATTTCATCCATTAAATACTCAGCCAAGATTGATTTCATTTTGAAAAGAATCAGGCAAATTATTGACAGTTGCATTGTTTAGAAACTATCATAGCTTGATTGACCAGAAACGTAATAAAATGTCTTTTTCATGGATAAACTGAACTAGCATATACAAAAGTAATTTTTGTGTTAAATAAATGTGGTCAATTGTTAAATAGCCACTAAGAGAGAAAAAAGTATATTTTGTCTCTTCCTATGCCTTTGCTGTGAAAAAAAAAAGTGTTTACTTCTATCAAAGTTATCTCATTCTGAAGCTTGAAACAGAAAAAACTGAAGTTCAAGAAACAGTAAAAGAACATGCTGTACTCTCCTTCAACTTCTTTGTTCCAATCTCTACATTTATTGTCACTTTGTCCTCCATATTTTGTGACTTCTTTGAGAAATAATATGGGCTCTCTCTTGTGACTAATTTCACACCTAAACATTCCCATCACAGTTAATTAAGCAGCCACTGAATTCTGTGTCTGTCTTATAAAGAGAAGTAAGAAAAGTGAGAGACCCACAGGAAAGACTGAAAAATAAAATCAGAGTTTAGCATTAGTCCCCTTTTGAATGCACAGGATTAAGTTTTCATCACTTAACCAAATACATCACACTAAATTTTGCAATTGTGCACTACATTTTTTTTCTTTTCATTGTAGCTGTCATTATTTAGTATAAGAATATCTTGACATTTTTAAGCAAAATACTTCTTAAAGTCAAACAAAACTAAAATATTGAAAAAGAATGTGTGGGTTTTATCTTTCAATGTGTTTGTGCATGTAGAAAATAGAGTTTATTCAGGAGAAATGGGAAATTGATGCCATAGATAAAGGACTATTCAAGCTAAACAACTCTTCATTAGCTCAATTCCAAGGATTATGTTGCAAATTCCAGGCTCCTTATTCAGCCCAGTCTTCTACTTCTTTTGTTGTCTTCTCTCTCTCTCTCTCTCTCTCTCTCTCTCTCTCTCTCTCTCCCTCTCTCTCTCTTTCATTCTAAGATATAAAATGTATTCTAAGTATATAATGAAAGTGTTGAATGACATTCTGCTCCCATACACATTCTTCTCTACTCAGAAATAATCATTTTGAAGTTTCTATGTATCATTTACATCCAGTGGTTACATTTTCAGCACACCCTGTCCATAGAAACAATCTTGAAATTGAATATTGAGTGTGGGGCATACAGAAATGTGGGTAGAGTGCAGAGCACATTCCTAGCAACTGTGGCTGATGCAATGCTGTGAGAACACTCCAGCACCTGAAACCCTCCTAGGCACACCCAGGAGGGAGCTTGTCTGCTGTAAGGAAGTAACTCAGTACCAACCAGGCAGATCCCTGACCTTTTCAGCCATTGGCTGTGAAGAACACGCTGTACCACCCTATAGGCTGATCCTGTGTATATAAGCTAGCTTACTTCCTAAATAAATAGGATCTGCATCACTGAACCTGGTCTCCAGAGTCAAGTCTCTGCATCTCCATCGTCCTTATCCTCGGTGGGCCTTGTCCACAACTGGCGCCTGAACCCAACCAGCATCCAAGGGATGGGTGAGTGACTCTCTGCAATGGGAAACCTTATATGCCCTATTGCAGAGTAGACAAGTTAAAGTTAGTGAAAAGGATCTTTATACCTACTGGAAAATCCTCTCAGGTTTCAACCCTTGGCTCTGGAATGCACCTCTTTGGGACCCTGATACTTGGGCCCAATCTATCTGGCATATCCATTCGGATGAAATACATGAAGGACAAACCTTCCCTCTTGGCCTCATTCCTGCCCTGTTAGTGATACATGCCTGCCTGACCAGTGCTCCTCCTGGGGACCCTCCACCGGTGCCAAAAATATTACAGGCTACTCCTCTCTCTGGGGAGCCCCTACCTTCCTATTCATCCCCCTCCACTGAGGAGGAAAGTAGTTTAGCCTCCGAGTTTGACAAAATCGTGGCTGAGCAAGCAGAAACAAAACCAACTGAATTGCTAACTGCGCCATCAGTTCCGGCCACCTGAAAAAGCGGAAGCTGCCGCTTCCTCAGTCCCTGTTGGGGCTGAAGGCCCCACCCCAAATCTTCAGACTATAAACCTAACCTGTGTTCTCACTGTAGACCCAAGGGCCAGCCTATATGCCCCCATGTGTCTTTTTTCTCCCCCTCCTCATTTGTCTGTCTGTCTGCCTTGTCTATTTTTCTGTATCTCTTGCTTTCTCTCCCTCTCCCCTCTCTCTGAAATGATGCTAGAAGGACCCAGCCACAGCACAGTGGTAGGGACTACACCCTCTTCTGATGCAAGGGAGAGCCTAAGCTTGTGTTTTTCAGCCAATTTGGATCCCAGGAACCCCCCAACTTGCTTGACAGGGTTTCTTGGGCACCCACTAAGTCGTTCAGTCTTCACCCATCCAAAGCCATAGCCCTGGCCTCCTTCATACTGACTACACCTGAGGGGAGGAGGGCCTCAGAGCTCCAGAAGAAGACCTTGTGGCCTGCGTACAAACCCCATCACCTGGGGAGATGTGGAGGCTTTGGCAGGGCGGGCCCAGATAGTGGCCCCTGATGGGCCCCCAGGCCCTGGTGCTCTGTTCTAGCTTGTATGTGCTATAGTGACCACTAGAGTGGGTAGAGCGCAGAGCATATTCTTAGCAGCTGTGGCTGATGCAATGCTGTGAGAATACTCCAGCACCTGAAACCCTCCTAGGCACACCCAGGAGGAGCCCGTCCGCTATAAGGAAGTAACTCAGTGCCAACCAGGCAGCTCCCTGACCTTTTCAGCCATTAGCTGTGAAGGACACACTATAACACCCTATAGGCTGAACCTGTGTATATAAGCTAGCTTGCTTCCTGAATAAATCGGATCTGCATCACTGAACCTGGTCTCTGAAGTTGGGTTTCTGCATCTCCGTCGTCCTCACCTCCAGTGGGCCTTTTCCACACAGAAACTATACTATCTTTGCAATCATTTTGTATTCCTAAAACTACTCTAAATTGTTTTTTCAAGTTTATTAGTATTTATTAGTTAATGTATTTTATGTGTGATCAAATCTAGAGTATTCAGAGTGGAGAGAGTCAGAGGAAGGTGCTAGTGCAATTTGATTACATTATGAAAATCATATTTATTATTTAAATAGTTTGAATTTTCCAGATTTTCCATTCAATATGTACATTAAGTTAAAAATATTTAATAAGATATAAAGAGAAAAACTTACAATGAGCTGCATCTCTATTATTGTTTTTGTTTAATCAACTATTTTCATTTACATTAAAAAGTAAAAGTTTCCTTTAACTCAAGAGTTGACCACTCACCTCTTCCCCTATTTTCTTTTTTTTTTTCTGCTATACTCCCTATTCTCTAGGGTACACAAAGAGATCTATTCTTTTTTCTTACAATAAAATGATCAATGTGGACCCTCATTTGGGTTAATATGAAAAAGAGTCTAAGAAATGTCATGTAACATTTCATTCCATTGTGTGGGGAACTGGTGCTTATCAATTCCCACAGTGCCAAAGTGATTATGAGTCAGGTAAGGTAATATTTTTAATGTTGATATCGGTTCCGATTATAGCTACATCCAGAATAAATGCCTGACCCTGGAGAAAGGGTGCATGTGTTTGATCTAATAGATTCAACAAAAAGAAACCTACCTGCCACTTACTGTAATTAGCATATTGTAAAGGAGCCCATGAGAACTGTCAATTTTTTCTCCATTCTCTTACTCTTGGTCCATGTATTTTTGTGACTGTGAAGTAAGGGACAAAATTGGCCTTCTTATGAAGGACTCAAAGTGCCATCTGGGGAGAATAATTGAGACATGAGAACACTTGAAGAAGGAAATGAGACAAGGAGGAAGAGATTAAGAGAGCCAGAGCCCTTCTTGGAAGAGAAATGGATATCATCCAAATGTGAGTGGGAGTCAATCAGAGACACTGGAAGTCGGTTTTTGAGGTTTATGAAAGAGGAGGCCACACATATTAAGCTAGGAAATAGGTACCCCTTATTAGAGAGAATTCTTTGGAAGGGTGAATTTCTTCAGAGATTTTCATTTGGACTCTCATTTCATAAGAATTTTCCAAATTCTTTAAAATTAACTTGTTTATCTGCAAACTCCTGTGTGAGAGTTCTCAAAAAGCTAAAGAAAAATTCAGTTACAGCAAAGTCAAAGTTTGCCTCCTTATTTCTTTTTGGGACATATAAAAAAACACTCAGTCTTCCTAAACTATAGTCTTGAGTTTTAGGTGATAAAAGGAAGTGAGCTCAAGAGAGACTTAAAACTCAAAATTCTGGTAACTTTTAATACTAAATTATGCGAGAAGAAGCCAGCCAACTAAAGGATCGTAGAGGTTAAAATTTGTATTATATCTACAATGTTTAAATCTTCATTAGTGTTTCATCTATCTGCTAAAGCAAAACATAGTACCCCCAAAACTCAATTACTCTAAGCAACAACATTATTTTTCATAATACTGTGGGAAGTTTTCTACTACACATTTTTCACTGAAGTCACTCCCATAGCTGTATTCAAACGTGAGCTCAATGAGTGCTGCAAATTTTGAGACGATCTCTCATACTTTATGGTCTCTATTTTTCTGTGTCACCTTTCATTATCAGTAATCTTGTCCCAGCTTCTTTACAGATTGTTGGCTAACTTCCAGGAGGTGTGTTCTAAACTGATGAGCCCCAATGTGCAATTACTTCTCAAGCATCCTGCTTTCATTGCCATGCTAACGTCTTATTGATCAAAGCAAACTACGTAGCCAATGCCAGAATTAATGCAGAAGCAGATTACATACGTGTCTAATACTAGAAAGCATGGTTTATTGGGGGCTCCCAATTTAATAGCCTTTCATAATTAGAATTTCAAATAAAAATCAAATTCCAGCAAATTAAATTATGCCTTGGGTAATGGAGAAGGTACAGGGAAAATGGAGGTCAGAAAATGTTCTGGACTTTTTAAAACAAGGAATATTGAGTTTTAGTAATCATCTCATGGGGCACAATTACCACTTTAATATACCAGATCAATAACTTTAGTTGTATTTTTTCCCTAGTGTATTATCAACTGAATTTTGTAGAACTAATTGGTTCCCTATGTATATGCTCTGCTAATGTGGTTATTTCCAGACAAAAAACTTTTTTTATTCCCACCCACCACACACAGTTTCCTTCTCAACAGAGTAAGCACATGTCACACACACATACACACTTGAAATTACAATTTTTTTAAATTTTATTTATTAATTTTAGAGAGGAGAAAGAGAAAGAGAGAGAGAGAGAGAGAAGAAAGGAAGAGCAAGAAGCATCAACTCCTGTATGTGCCTTGACTAGGCAAGCCCAAGGTTTTAAACCAGCTACCTCAGCATTCCAGGTTGCCACATTATCCACTGTGCCACCACAGGTCAGGACTGAAATTAAATTTTAAAACAACCTAAAATAATTTGTTAAATATTTTATGGGCCTGCTTCCTAAATTTTATTCTCATTTCCTCAATATTTTAAAAACTATGGCATTAAAAATAATTGAATATTTTTCATATTTTAACACAGTAAGCATGGCAAGGAGATATCAGAGAGGATCTGAGATATACTTTAGTGTGTATATCTTTTTTTTTTTTCTTGAATGAGAAGCAGAGAAGCAGAGAGACAGATTCCACTGTATGGCCCAACCTGGATCCACCCTGAAAGCCCCGTACAGGGCAATGCCCTGCCCACCTGAGGTTGGTGTTTTGTTGCTTGGTAACTGTATTTTAGCACCTAAGGCAAGGTCATGGAACGGTCCTCAGCATCAAGGGCCAACTTACTGCAACCGAGCCATGGCTGCAGGAGGAGAAGAGAGAGAAAGAGAAAGAAAGGAGAGGAAGAAGGGTGGAGAAGCAAATAATTACTTCTCCTATGTGCCCTGACTGGAAATTGAACCTGAGCCATCCACATGCAAAGCTGATGCTCTACCACTGAGAAAACCAGCCAGTGAAATATGTTTACCTTTTAATTTATATATTTGTTCATATGTATTATGATTTTATTGAAATTTTGACTATATTAATAGGTTGTCAGGAGACATATTATGTCCATATTATAGATAATATAATTGAGGGTCATTAAAAGGAGGCAGATGTCCACAGCTGTACTACTAGAAGGGCACTGAGTTCAGACTAAAATAATGAGAATTCCAGTGCTTCTTTATGAGAGAATAAATGTCAGTTGGGTTTAAATATTAAATCAACATTTAAGCCAGGTACATAAACTGTACAAATGCAGATTCTATGTTTAAAATATTATAATAGTGATAAATTAGTATGGTTACAGTAACATAATTTTACCATGTCACTTGATCTCTTTGAGGCTATTACCACCATCCTTAATACCATGCAAGCTCGTTAAAGAGTAAGGCATAGTTACCTAAAGCAATAGCAGTAGCTATTTAAAAGTGTTAAAAGCGAGAACGAATAATGCAAAAAAAAATGATTAAATGTTAAATTGTATAGCAGTGAAGGAAGCAATATATAAGTTCACTGAAGAGGAAGAGAAGTGAGGGCTAATGTAATCAGAGAGGACTTGATAGGAAAGGTGACACTTGAAGTTGGCCTAAAATGTATTATACTCACTAGTAACTTGTATCCTTCACCTCCAACCTCAGCAGAGTCCACATTTATTCTCTCTATAATGATAGTTCACAGAGATGAAGTCTGTTATCAATCAGTCTCAACCATGAAGGTTTGATTCCTTTGCCACATTGATTAGGCGTCACATTGATCTGCTATGCATTGTCAATTCACCCTCTCCCTGCTCTCTCCCTTTCTGTTGTACAAGTGCCTGTTCTCTCCTCTTTCAGGGCCTAAGTCAAAATAATCCAGTTTATCTTGCCTGGATTTCTTATGCTGAAAAGCACCAGGTTTTTTATGATAAACTCTTACATTGGAGAAAATGTGCTCTCCGAAAATATAAGTGATACTACTTTCAGTAGTATCTAATAAAATAAAAGAACAATAGTGAAATTTAATAAAGAAGAAATGAAATGTTCAATTGGAGACCAAAATTGCTTTACAGCAGTTCAATAAAATAAAACATAAACCAGTTGTCCTCAGCACTGGACTATTATTCACACACAGCAAAACAGGAAGTAGCCCTCAGGGTTGTTTGACCAAAAATATATTAGTGATGAGAGTTTCATTTCTTTCTTTTTAACCTCTGAAGAACTATGAAGAAGGGTAAAAAGTCTCACCTCAAGTAAAAGGCGAAAATAATCTCTGTTCTATTTATTTTTTTACCATCTCTCTCATATTTTATTCTGACAAATTGCTACTGAATTGAATAGAATATCTACCCTCTTTATTCTCTTAGATAATGATGCCAGTGAGGGGTAGACATTGGCATTATCCTTCAGAAATGACACAAATGATTTCCTATGAAAAAAACAAATAGACAAATTGAATCTTTTACCTCAAATGCCTACTTGGCATTTAGTGAAATGCATGGTTTTTATAGTACTCAAAAGCTTTTGTTGAGTAAACAGACAGGAGATATTTATGTAGAGAGAGATTACAGTCTTGAGTAGTAGTAGATGAATCGTGGAGGACATTTCTTTAATCTATTTGTTCAAGGAAGCACACTAACTTTACTTAGATAGTGTGTTTATTTGGGATGGCTTAAGAAGAGAGCTGATTGAAAGTCATTCCTTGTAGTCTACTTCTGTCTAGTCTACTTGTCTGTTTTTTCAAATTTAACATTCTGTTTCCTCATCTTAGACTTGATCCTTTGACTCCTTCTATTTGTCTAGAAAGGCTTAGGAGAAAAAGTTGATAGAAAAAAATTAATTAACTGTATTTGACTCATTATGGCACATGTTTGTTGACTTCAAAGTCTTGAATACGTTTTTAGTAAATCACACATATGTTTGGCTATCATCTTCTTCTTATATACATGAGAAATAAATCTTTTTTCCCCTTTTTTTAAATGAAAGGAGGGGAGATAGTGAAACAGGCTCCCACATGTGCCCTGACTGTGATCCACCCGACAACCCCTGCCTGGGGCCAATGCTCAAATCAATCAAGCTATTTTTAGTGCCTGAGGCTGACATGCTTGGACCAACCAAGCTATCCGCAGTGCTCAGACCCATGTTTGAACCAATCAAGCCACTGGCTGTGGGAGGGGAAAAAAGGATAAAAGGGGAAAGGGAGGGGAGATAAGCAGATGGTTGATTCTCTTGTGTGCTCTGACAGGGAATTGAACCCAGGACATCCATAAACTGGGCCAATGCTTTATCCACTAAGCCAACTGGCCAGGGATGAGAGAACAATCTTAAACACAATTTTTACAGACCTCAGTAATTGTACAATATTTTGCAATATTTTTTTATTTCATTTTTCTCAATCTCTAATTAAATCTCACTCCTTATTAATTTAAGAGCAGGCAATGTTCCCACATTGTGCATTCTCTCTACCAGCCCTTATGCTGGTATTTTACAAGTAATCTACCAAATAATAACCAAAAATGTAAGTTGGAGGAAGCAAATATTCCTATTCTTTATTGTATATATCATACACAGACTCTCAATAATTAGAAGGATGTCACAGAGGAGTCATTCTGGGAAAGAAATATGGAAGTGAAAAGACAGTAGATATTCTGTATCCCCAGCATTCTGAAACCTTTCTTTAATTCCTTTTCATAAGGTTTTAAATGAAGAAAGTGTGGCCATTAAAGAAAATGGAAAACTACTGTGTTCTATAACCTACTAAATTGATGGCTAAGAGGACCGTTCCCATAAAAACACTCATTATAATTGTAACACATATTTTTTAGGCACAGCAGAGACTTGGAGGGAAATGAAATGAATACAGGATATTAGAACAGTCTGGAAATAATGTGAGGCAGGAACAACAGCATCCATAAGAAAGACCAAGTCATAGAGCACATCATTTATTGCACACTAGGGAAGAGAAACTTCCTAAAACCTCCATCCTGCAGCTGGTACCTGAGGCAGAGAGGTACCAATCTCTCCTCAGTTGTCTGTGCAGCCCAGTCTCACCCAGCCATTAGGGAAACAAGAGTCAAACTTTGAAAATTATCAGATTCATCTAATCCAAAGCACTTTGTTATTTTCTGCTCTTAAGTTTAGTTTGGTTTCCTTTCTGATAGTCTGATTTTCACATAATTTCAAATCTTTTTAATTTTTTTTCAATATCTAATCCATCCATCCTGATAGCATAAATGAAGCAAGTCAACATCTGTGGGCTTCTGTGCTTCCGCAAGACTTTCTGCAGTTGAAAAGGTTCTTTCACTGACCTGTGGACCAGCCAGTGAGAGGTTTCTATAAACATTTTCATTAATCTTCTAAATTGCATCTCTCCAAATATTGGTATTTTTCTCAGTTTTTCAGGCTTGATAACTGCATTGATTTACTATTACAAAAGAAGCCACCTTAGTTTTTCTCTAAGCAAGGAACAAATGTCTATCTATTTATGAAATGAGTTAAAAAAAAGATCATACTTATGTCTCCTCCCATTTAACCACAGAGGTCAAATATGTTGCTTATGCACCTTGGAAGTACTAACAGCCCTGTCCTTAGTAGTTGCTTAGTACCAGACAATTCACTGTAGACAGAAATGTTAGCTCTCCTTCTGAGATAGATGAAAAGCAAAAACAGTAGAAAAAATATTGACAAGGTAGGGAGTAGTGGCCAAGATATAAATAATAATAATTAAAAAAATAAGTTACAATAAATAAAAAAGAAATAAAAGGCAGGTGATGGAGACAGAAAAGGGTATAAGAGAGATAAATGGTAATGGAAGGAGACTTGACTTGGGGTGGAGAACACACAATAAAATATACTCATGACGTGTTATAAAATTGTACACTTGGAGCCTATATATTTTGTTAACCAATGTCACTACAATAAATAAATAAATAAATAAATAAATAAATAAATAAATAAATAAGAAGTACAGAAAGAGAGTAAAGGAGGTGATTAAAAAAAAGCTCAGTGCATAAAAGAAAGAAAATGACATTTATTTAGGACCTTTTATCTGTCTAACAGAAAGCCAGAAACTATATTTGAAACAAGAATGATAATCTATTTCTCTCTTGTTTCAGAAGTATAATTAACCAAACAAACAAATAAACAAAAGAGAAGCAAACACAAATGACCTTAGAAAATAAAGGGTTCTAAAGCTTGGAGACGTTGTGAGCCAATTAAGAAATGATAGACAAAGAAAGTATTAAATCCAGAATTCCAGATTTCTTTACCAGATTCTAAGACAGAGACTTCAGAAGCAAAGAAGGAAAAGAAAGTATATTCACTAGAAAGGAAGGGATCAATCTTCTCTAAAATGGAATTTATCTGTAGACAGTGACATTTATTTATTTATTTTTTTAAAAAAAGAATGACTTTTTAAATTGGCCCACACTCTAAGACTTTTTAAAAATAATAGTTTAAGTTAATATTAATGTTTTATTATTAATTGATGGTTTCCTTTAATTAAAGAAAGGACTGAAATTTTTTCAAAAGTTTTTATTTAAAAAAAATTAAATTGCTCCCTTTTTTTAAAATAAAATATTTAAGAATTAACTCTTACGTGAATAAATGTGAGGGATGCCAAAATTTGTATCCTCCTCAAAATATATTTCCTCATATAGTATATAAACTTGAACTTCTGTTTTACATCAGTTTCAAAAAAAAGATGTCTGACAAAGCATAAAATAAAATTGTTTTTGAAATCTCTGTTTTAAATTGAAAGAAGAATGGATATAAACACTTCCAACTCAATCTCTTTAACATGAATAATAGTCATGGAGTAGGAAACAAACTGAGCTGTTATCAATGAACATAGTAATTTATACATCTTTTTTAATAACACTGAATTGGGTTTGTGCTTTAAAATGGAAAGATAGAGTCTAGATCAGTGGTCCCCAACCCCCAGGCCACGGACCAGTACCAGTCTGTAGGCCATTTAGTACCAGTCTGCAGAGAAAGAATAAATAACTTACATTATTTTCATTTTATTTATATTTAAGTCTGAACAATGTTTTATTTTTTAAAAATGACCAGATTCCCTCTGTAACATCTGTATAAGACTCACTCTTGACGCTTGTCTTGGTCATGCGATACATTTATCTGTCCCACCCTAAAGGCTGATCCATGAAAATATTTTCTGACATTAAACCGGTCCATGGCCCAAAAAGGTTGGGGGCCACTGGTCTAGATCATAGAATATGACCTATGAATGTAGACTAGTAGATGTAGATCACTTTGACCCTGGAGAAATATAGAAAAGATATGTTATATTAGCTCTTAAGAGGGAAGCATGAAGTTGGGTACAGGAGGACAGAGCAAATTGTGAATTTGTAAAACCTAACAATATACTTTCCAGGTGGAATGGGACAGTGACTGGAAAATAAATCTAGCTTCAAATGCTAGAGTTCATCTCATTAGACGGATAGACCAGAATATTAAGAAACATCAGAGAATTACTTGCTCTGAATAAGGAAACCTTGATATGGAGTGCATTCAACTAAATTCTCAAAAAATTCTGACCTCAGATCCCAACCTAAACAGTGCTGAGTTGCAGAAAATAGGCCTAAGTAGGATCTGACAATGGCTATTAAAGAAGTTTTTGACTCCTTCCATAGTCTTGCCTAGAGTGGATCCTGCCCCTGCATAAATCTGATGATTGACACAAAACCTTCTCAACATCAAAAACTTTTCTAATTCAATTAAATTGCCTAGCAAATCAGTGTGTTACTTTTCAGTATTTGTATCCAGTCATAGCTTATAGAAACAGGAGAATAAAGGTATTTTTGCCTATTAAAAATTGAAAAATAAAACATTCAAAATGTCATGCCTGACTATGGCAATAAAGAGATTTCTTTACCTGTATTTTTCTAATACCTCTGGAAACATCATTAGAGATTAATGGCCTCCAAGTGTTTTGTTCTTACTTAAAAAGAATAAAATTTATTTAGAAAAAATATTCTGTTTCTTTTAATAGTAATAACTCATGACCAAATATTCTAAATTTAGCTCCAAACAGTTTAGAGGTTAAATTCCATATAAAACACTCTTGATATTAAGGAGTTCTGATTCTTTTTTAATCTCCCTTGCGTTCTATAATGCTGAGTAATAATTTATCAGATTACATATTTAGTATTATTATTATATTATGTCTTAGTCAGTATTACCTGACAACCTATAAGTGAGCTCACCTGATTTAATTTTTATGAAAATGTCATATATGAAAGTTCTATTTCACAACATGAGTAAATGAATCAGTGGTAAATTATATTATAAAATGAGGTTTTCTTTACAAAAGACTTTAACTAGGGTGTATAATTTAATGATTTTTTATTGTCATTGTTTATTCACACACCAATAAAGGAGATGCAGGGAAGGGCTGAGAGGCTAAGATAATTGCATCTAAGCTATATGATCTATAATCACCCAAACAAAGATGAGGGGTTATGAACAGAAATTTTGTCTCTGGTATAATAGTACAGTTGAACCACCATTTGACTTACACTAAAACCTTTTATTTTCTGAAATATACTTGACTATGACAATAAAATCTACTTGCCAATAATATGACTATCAACCTTATAGTGAAACTATAAACATTCTGTGTAGTTAGGAGTACCTAACTGACCCTCTGCCTCTTGGACCCCTCATCCATTATATTTATTACTTAAAATAAAGCATAAAGATATAGTATTCATAAACATTTTTTTTCTTTCTTTCTTTCTTTCTTTCTTTCTTTCTTTCTTTCTTTCTTTCTTTCTTTCTTTCTTTCCTTTCCTTTTTTTGTGAGAGAGAGAAGCACAGACAGAGACAGACAGATGGGAAGAAAGAGAGATAAGAAGCATCAACTCATAGTTGTGGCATCTTAGTTGTTCATTGATTGCTTTCTCATATGTGCCTGGTGCGGGGGGTTGGCTTCAGTGGAGCCAGTGACCCTTTGCTCAAGCCAGTGACTTTGGGCTCAAGCCAGTAACCTTGGGCTTTGAGCCAGAGATCTTTGGGCTGAAGCCAATGACCATGGAGCCATGTCTATGATTCCATGCTGAAGTCAGATGAGCTTGTGCTCAAGCCTAGACCTTGGGGTTTTAAACCTGGGTCTTCAGCATCCTAGGTCAACAGTCTATCCATTGTGCTACTGCCTGATCAGGCAAACATTTTTAATTTTAAATATCAGATACTAAACTCAGAAATTCAAGCTTATCTTTTAGTTTTCTCTCCCTATTAGAATGTGAGCATAATATAGGTGAGGATTTTCTCTAAATTTTCCCTACTACATCAGCAGCACTGAAAACAATGCTTGGTTATATAGTCATGTTGATATATTTTATTTGTTGAAAGTAGAATGAGTGAGTTTCTTTAAAATAAGTTTAAATGTTGTTAATGTGTATTATGGATCAAGGATCCCAAACAATGCCATGGAGTTCTTCCTGGTCCCTTCTGTATCCTGACTGTTTGGTCTTGCCATTTATTATTGTATACTCACATCTCTTTTAATAATGGCTTTGTCTCATAGAGAAAGAAAGATGGCCATTGGCAATTCAAGCACTTTCCCTTTCATTTGTGACCTAGTAAATGATTATCAAGTATAATGGGAAGACTCCAGATGGCCTCTTTGTGTCTCATACCAACACCTATTGCCAGGAGACAGATAAAGCCACTTTTCGACAGTGCCACCAAGAAGAACCACAGTGTCTGGGGAAAGTCACATTCTCAGGGGAAGGACAAGTGCTGGGATGGAAAAAACAAAGTAAGTCCACAAATTACTTGTTTCTATTCCAGTCAAAGTTAAATCAAAGTAGGAGTTACTTCCTTCTCTCAAGTACACAATTTATATTCTTATGTGTAGGCTCCTATTCTAATTAATAAAAAATTCAATCAACTGATTTCTTATTTTCCATCTGGATACTTCTCTTTGAAACTTTTCTCCTTTCTTTCACCTTTGCCATCTAAAGGATGGGGAAACCCTGTCATTATTTTCTTACTTTGAAATAAATTCTCTGCTAAAAAGTTACTCAGAATTTTAACTGTAGAGCCTGGCCAGTGGTGGCACAGTGGATAAAGCATTGACCTGGAATGCTGAGGTCACTGTTTCCAAACCCTGGGCTTCCCCATTCAAGGCACAGATGACAAACATTCAATGAACAACTAAAAAGTAATGCAACTATGAGTTGATACTCTTGCTACCCCACCCCATAAAAATAAATAAAATCTAAAAAAAATATTATTATATAAAAAATAATAATTTTGACCTTAGAAATAGGAAAAATCTTCATTTCTTGTTATTGTTGTCTTTTCTCCAAAAGCCATCTGTTGTAGAATTTGGAAGATCCAATGCTATTGATGAAGTTGAAAGCAGTCTGCTGCAGAAATTCCTCTTGCTGGGGTGTGGGCACAGAGGGGGTAGGAAATGAGTTCTTTGTTCTTTTTAGACCTTTAACTGATTGGATGAGGCCTGCCCACATTATAGAAATATTTTTATCTCAAAATTTTATCTTCACAGAAACACCTAGAATAATGTTTGACAAAATATTTGAGCACCTTGTGGCCCACCCAATTTGACACATAAATATAATAATCACAAGTTCACTTCTTTTCAAATTGGCAACCAAACACATCTCCTTAAACCATACTTGATCTCTAAATAAAAACAATGAAACAAGTATATTCTTTCAGTTATATGATACAACTATTCTGTGTACAACCCAAAACATATAAATCCTTTTTACAGAAGAGGGTGTAAAGTCATTACGTGATCTTTGCTCTTCCTTCTGATATCCCATAACTTCAATGCTGTGATGTAAAATAGATTCTTCTAATGTAAGATGCAGCAACTTATCCTTCATTTCCATTAGATGATGTAGTGTTGTTGTGCATGACCAATTTTATGGCCTAGTGGGTCATGTAACAGCCAGTTTATGACAGGCATAATAACTTGGTGGCCTATAGTTAAATGTTCCATTTTTACCAGAGCCCAATAGCAGCCCAAAAGCTGTTTTTCAAAGAGTAGTTATCTACATAGAATGGTAAGGTTCCTACTCTAAAATTTTAAACTTGTATTGTGTTTCCACTATGGAGGCCTGGCAAGGGCTTCAAACAGCATCCCTATCTGATGCTGTCACTTCCTGCAGCATTGCATCTACTGGGTCACATGGTCCAAGGGGCAGAACAGCTTGCACAGTAGCCTGGATCTGTTGCATAGTCTTCTCTTATTCTAGGATGCAATTAACACAAATAGATTTTGGGTCACTCAGTATATGTGCTGGAATAACACATACCCAAATGAGGAATATGTAACCTCGAAGCAAAGAAGCACGTTATGCATTGTAATTCTTTTTTTAAAAATTAATTTTAATGGGCTGACATTGATAAATCAGGGCACATATGTTCAGAGGAAACATCTCCAGGTTATTTTGACATTAAATTATGTTGCATACTCCTCACCCAAAGTCAAATTGTCTTCCATCACCTTCTATCTGGTTTTCTTTGTGTCCCTCCCCTCCCCTATCCCCTCCTGCTCTATCCTCTCTCCCCCCAATCCATAACCCCCACCCTCTTGGCCATGTCTCTGAGTCTTATATTTATGTCCCACCTATGTATGAAATCATATACTTCTTAGTCTTTTCTGATTTACTTATTTCACTCAGTATAATGTTATCAAGGTTCATCCATGTTGTTGTAAATGATCCGATGTCATCACTTCTTATGGCTGAGTAGTATTCTGTAGTATATATTCAATATGTACCAAGGCTTCATAATCCACTTGTCCACTGAAGGAAAATTGGGCTGTTTACAGATCTTTGCTATTGTGAACAATGCCGCCATAAGCATGGGGGTCCATTTCTTCTTTTGAAATAGTGCTATGATGTTCTTGGGGTATATTCGTAAAAGTGGAATAGCTGGGTCAAAAGGGAGTTCAATTTTTAATTTTTTGAGGAATCTTCATACCATTTTCCACAGTGGCTGCACCAGTCTGCATTCCCAACAGCAGTGCAGGAGGGTTCCTTTTTCTCCACATCCTCGCCAGCACTTATTCTGTGTTATTTTGTTGATGAGCGCCATTCTGACTGGAGTGAGGTGATATCTCATTGTGGTTTTAATTTGCATTTCTCTAAAGATTAGTGATGTTGAGCATTTTTACATATGGCTATTGGCCATCTGTATGTCCTCTTTGGAGAAGTGTCTATTCATTTCTTTGGCCCATTTTTATTTTTTTATTTTTTTATTTTTCTGAAGCTGGAAACGGGGAGAGACAGTCAGACAGACTCCTGCATGTGCCCGACCAGGATCCACCCAGCACGCCCACCAGGGGGCAATGCTCTGCCCCTCTGGGGCATCGCTCTGTTGCTACCAGAGCCTCTCTAGCGCCTGGAGCAGAGGCCAAGGAGCCATCCCCAGCGCCCGGGCCATCTCTGCTCCAATGGAGCCTTGGCTGCGGGAGAAGAAGAGAGAGAGAGGAAGGAGGGGTGGGGTGGAGAAGCAAATGGGAGCTTCTCCTATGTGCCCTGGCTGGGAATCGAACCCGGGTCCCCCGCACGCCAGGCCGACGCTCTACCGCTGAGCCAACCGGCCAGGGCCTTTTTGGCCCATTTTTTTATTGGATTTTTTGTCTCCCTGGTGTTGAGTTTTACAAGTTCTGTATAAATTTTGGTTATTACCCTCTTATCAGATGTATTGTTGAATATGTTCTCCCATTGTGTAGTTTGTCTTTTTATTCTGTTCTTATTGTCTTTAGCTGTGCAAAAGATTTTTAGTTTGATATAGTCCCATTTGTTTATCCTGTCTTTTATTTCACTTGCCCATGGACATAAATCGGCAAATATATTGCTGAGAGAGATGTCGAAGAGCTTACAGCCTACATTTTCTTCTAAGATGCTTATGGTTTCATGGCTTACATTTAAGTCTTTTATCCATTTTGAGTTTATTTTTGTGAGTGGTGTATGTTGGTGCTCTAGTTTCTTTTTTTTTTTTTTCAGGTAGCTGTCCAATTTTTCCAACACCATTTGTTAAAGAGGCTGTATTTACTCCTATGTATGCTCTTACCTCCTTTGTCAAATATCAGTTGTCCATAAAGGTGTGGGTTTATTTCTGGATTTTGTGTTCTGTTCCATTGATCTATATGCCTGTTCTTATGCCAGTATCAGGCTGTTTTGAGTTCAATGGTCTTGTAGTATAACTTGATATCAGGAAGTGTGATACTTCCCGCTTTATTCTTCCTTTAAAAGATTATTGAGGCTATTTGTGTTCTTTTTTGGTTCCATATAAATTTTTGGAATATGTGTTCTATATCTTTGAAGTATGTCATTGGTATTGTAATTGGTATTGCATTGAATTTATAAATTGCTTTGGGTAATATAGACATTTTAATGATGTTTATTCTTCCTAACCATGAGCACGGTATATGCTTCCACTTTTTTGTGTGTCTTCCTTGATTTCTTTCATCAATGTTTTATAATTTTCTGAGTACAAGTCTTTAATCTCCTTGGTTAAATTTACACTTAGGTACTTTATTTTTTTGGTTGCAATAGTAAAGGAGATTATTTCCTTAATTTCTCTTTCTGACAGTTAATTATTGGTATATAAAAATGCTTCTGATTTCTGAGTATTAATTTTATATCCTGCTATCTTGCTGAATTCATTTATCAGGTCCAGTAGTTTTTTGACTGAGACTTTAGGGTTTTCTATATACAATATCATATCATCTGCAAATAATGATAGTTTTACTTCTTCTTTTCCTGTTCAGATGCCTTTTTTTTTCTTTTTTTTTTGTATTTTTCTGAAGCTGGAAACGGCGAGAGACAGTCAGACAGACTCCCGAATGTGCCCGACCGGGATCCACCTGGCATGCCCACCAGGGGCGATGCTTTGCCCACCAGGGGGTGATGCTCTGCCCCTCTGGGGCATCGCTCTGCCGAGACTAGAGTCACTCCAGCGCCTGGGGCAGAGGCCAAGGAGCCATCCCCAGTGCCCGGGCCATCTTTGCTCCAATGGAGCCTTGGCTGAGGGAGGGGAAGAGAGAGACAGAGAGGAAGGAAGGGGGGGTGGGAAGCAAATGGGCTCTTCTCCTATGTGCCCTGGCTGGGAATCGAACCCGGGTCCCCCGCACGCCAGGCCAACGCTCTACCGCTGAGCCAACCAGCCAGGGCCCTGTTCAGATGCCTTTTATTTCTTCTTCTTGTCTGAATGCTGTGGCTAGGACTTCCAGAACTATGTTGAATAAGAGTTGTGAAAGGGGGCACCCCAGCCTTGTTCCTGATCTTAAGGGGATTGCTTTTAATTTTGCCCATTGACTATGATGTTGGCTGTGGGTTTGTCATAGATGGCTTTTATCATGTTGAGGTATGTTCCCTGTATTCCCAATTTGCTGAGAGTTTTGATCATGAATGGGTGCTGGATTTTATCAAATGCTTTTTCTGCATCTATTGAAATTATTATGTGGTTTTTCTCCTTCCTTTTGTTTATGTGATGCTTAACATTGATAGATTTGCGAATATTGTACCACCCTTGCCTCCCCAGAATAAATCCCACTTGATCATGGTGTATGATTTTTTTCATATATTGTTGAATCCGGTTTGCTAATATTTTGTTGAGGATTTTAGCATCTAAATTCATCAGGGATATTGGCCTATAATTTTCTTTCTTTGTGTTGTCTTTGCCTGGTTTTGGAATCAGAATTATGCTTGCTTCATAAAAGGAGCTTGGATGTCTTCCTTCCTCTTGAATTTTTTGAAATAGCTTGAGAAGGGTAAGAGTTAGTTCTTCTTTGAATATTTGGTAGAATTCACTTGTAAAGCCATCAGGCCCAGGACTTTTCATTGTTGGGAGTTTTTGATAACTGTTTCGATCTCATTTGTTGTATTCAATCTGTTTAGGTTTTCTGATTCTTCCAGATTGATTTTTGGAAGATTGTATGTTTCAAGGAATTTGTCCATTAGATCTAGGTTGTCTAGTTTTTTGGCATACAATTCTTCATAGTATTTTCTTACAGTATTTTGTATCTGTTGTTATTTCTCCACTCTCATTTCTAATTTTATTTATTTGAGTCCTCTCTCTTTATTTCCTGGTGAGTATAGTTAAAGGTTCATTGATCTTGTTTACCTTTTCAAAGAACCAGCTCCTGGTTTCATTAATCATCTGTATTGTTTCTTTAGCCTCTATGTAATTTATTTCCTCTCTGATCTTTATTATTTCCTACCTTCTACTACCTCTGGGTTTTACTTGCTGTTCTTTTTCTAGTTCTTTTAGATGCAGGGTCAAGTTGTTAATTTGAGCTTTGTCTAGTTTCGCAAGGTATGCCTGTAATGCTATGAACTTCCCTCTCAGGACTGCTTTTCATGTGTTCCATAAATTTTGAGTTGATGTATACTCATTATCATTCGTTTCTAGAATTTTTTTTATTTCTTCTTTGATCTCATTGTTAACCCATTCATTATTTAATAACATGTTATTTAGTTTCCACGTGTTTGAGTATTTTTAGTTTTTCTGTTGTGGTTGATTTCTAGTTTCATACTATTGTGATCAGAGAAAATGCTGATATGATTTCAATCTTCTTAAATTTGTTGAGACTGCTCTTGTGCCCTAATATGCGGTCTATCCTAGAAATGTACCATGAGCACTTAAAAGAATGTATATTCTGCTGCTTTTGGGTGAAAGGTTATAAAGATATCTATTAAATCTAGTAGAACTAGTGTGTCCTTTAATTCTGCTGTTTCTTTGTTAATTTTCTTTCTTGAGGATCTATCTAGTGATATTAGTGGGGTATTGAAATTCCCTTATATTTTAGTATTGCTGTTGATCTCTCCCTTTAAATCCATCAAATTCTGCTTTATATATTGGTTATATCTTTCGTTGGCTTGTTCTCTTTATCATTATGTAGTGTCCTTCTTTATCTCTTACTATAGCCTTTGTTTTAAAGTCCATTTTGTCTGATATAACTATTGCTACCCCAGCTTTTTTTTTCATTTCCATTTGCATGAAATATTTTTTTTCATCCTTTTAGCTTCAGTCTAGATGCATCTTTTGTTTTAAGGTGTGTCTTTTGTAGACCACATATGTAAGGGTCCTGTTTTCTTATACATGCAGCTACCCTATGTCTTTTGATTGGATCATTTAGTCCATTTACATTTAAGGTTACTATTGATATGTAATGTTCATTGCCATTTTATTCTTTAAAGCTGTATTCCTCTTTTGCTATATTCTTTTTCCTCTTTGATCTGTTTACAGCAGGCCCCTTAGCATTTCTTGCAGCATTGGTTTGGTTGTAGTGAATTTCTTGAGGGTTGTTTTTTGTTTGTTTGTTTGTTTTTGATTGGGAAGGTTTTTATTTCTCCTTCAATTTTAAACAATAGCCTTGCTGGATAAAGTGGTCTTGTTTGTAGGTTCTTGTTCTGCATTGCTTTGAATATTTCTTGCCATTCTCTTCTGGCTTCAAGTGTTTCTGTTGAGAAGTCGGATGTCATCCTTATGTGGGCTCATTTGTAGGTTGTGAAGCCAGTATCCACAGTCACAATCACAGCCACCTGGCCCATGCTGGTTTGCTTTGGATTCAGACAGATGGTAATGAAACAATGGAGCCAAGAACTGATGGGCCATTAGCTTTAATTCTAGCTTGCACCCAGCAGGCAAGTAAAAACACACACTGGGCTCCGAAACCCACTCATTCAGTGCTCACAAAGCTACTGACTTATCCAAGTTTCCAAAATCAAAGGTTTCTAGCTCATCAGACTTATTTACCTCTGTTCCCCGTGTCCTTCCTTCTCCCTGCACAAACTCTGCACAAACTGGCGTCTCATTCAGCACTCCACCATCTTTGCTGTTTCTACTGGCCTCCTCCACATGGCCCATTTCTGCTCTCCTCTCTGCTCTCTCCTCTAATGCTAATCTCAGGAACCAAGAGTAAGCAAGCTCCTGGCCTGCCCCACTTTATAGTGTAGAAACAAAACCTTTAATCTAATATACAAACAAGGAAGACTCTGATATAAGGTCACTTATCTTAGGCATAATGGGATTTTTCATGAGAGTGCAATCAGTCAAGGTTGTGGGGAAAGGCTTAGTCTTAAAAGTAAGCCTTAGTCTATAACCACCCTGCCTGCTTATAGTCTGTTCCCCACACTGAATGCAAACTATAAGTGAGCAAACATATACATCATATTTAAAAACTTATTTGACCAACATTCCACCCCTTTTGCTCTCTTCACAATCTAAAGCACAGGTATTCCTGCACAAGGAAATTAGACTCATTACACAAATTACAACATAGCAAATCATACAATTTCGACAATTACAAAGGTACATTTTACCAGTCTCTGAGTACTTTGCCAAAAGTGCAAAATGTCCTCGGCCTTCTTTCTAGCCATGGAAAAAGCTTCCTGGGGCAGGGGAGTGCTTTCAGCAAAGCCGCCCCCACCCCCATCATGATATTTCAAATTGTCCAAAATCTGTAAGTCTATCCAACAAAGGAGCCAGTGCCCACTTCGGCCATAGTCCAGGAAATCAGTTCACACACATGGGACCTCAGCCATCCCCCTCAGCCCTGATGTCTTGGCTGGTCTTACACTGTTCCAAAGAAGAGCACATGGCAATGGCGGTCAGTATTTCCATCTCTGCTCTGAAGAGCATGATGGATCCACCCCTATGTGCCAAAATGTCAGCAAACCGACCAACAGTTTAGCAGGCACTCCCTGCCGTTCTAGTGGCCACTCAGAGATCCAAACCTGGTTTCCGGGTTTTTCATTCATTCTCCCGCCACAGCTGCCACTGGTTACCTTCTGTAGTCTGCGAATCGCAACTCCGGCCCAATTCTCTTTATCCTCCAAAGATGAACTAAAAATACCAACTCACGCTGCCGGGCTCGAGCCCCGGGCTGCCGCCGCCTTCAGCTCTGCAAACCTTGCAGCTCCAGCTCCGGTCTCAGCCCCTGCCTCCCACTGCTGCTGGCTCTCCACAATGTCCAGGGCAATCTGCAACTCACGAACCTGTGATTCCTCCTCCAGCATTTCCATGCGAATCTTGTGAACCAGGTTGGCCTCCTTTTCTGGTGCTTCCTCGAGTTCCAGGATCAGCATCTCTTTCTCCCACATTTGCTCCAACTCCTTCCACTGCTTGGTTTGCAGGTCCCAGGCAGCCTCTTTCACAGAGCTCTCAGTTTCCTCACGCATGATTGTAAAAGTCAGCCAGCTTACGGCCCCCAAGGACAGCCAGTTCTCTACTCCACCGCTAAAAGGTGGTGATGACTCGATTCTGATCTGTATTGAATCCTGCCAGAGATGATGCCAAATGTAATGCCAGTAACCATGATCACCATTAAAGAGCAGTCTGGCCCATGCAGGTTCACATTAGATTTGAACAGACGGTAAAGAAACAATAGAGCCAAGAACTGGTGGGCCATTAGCTTTAATCCTAGCTTGCACCCAGCAGGCAAGTAAAAACACACACTGGGCTCCAAAATCCACTCATTCATTGCTCACAAAGCTACTGACTTATTCGAGTTTCCTAGAATTAAAGGTTTCTAGCTCACCAGCCTTATTCACCTCTGTTCCCCATGTCCTTCCTTCTCCCTGCACAAACTCTGCACAAACTGGCTTCTCACTCAGCACTCCACCATCCTGGTTGCTTCTTCTGGCCTCCTCCATGTGGCCCTTCTCTGCTCTCCTCTCTAATGCTAATCTCAGGAACCTAGAGAGAGCAAGCTTCCGTCTGTCCCACTATATAGTGTAGAAACCAAAACCTTAAATCCAATGTACAAACAGGAAAGTCTCTGATACAAGGCCATTTATCTGAGGCTTAATGGGATTCCTCATGAGAGTGCACCATCCCACATCATGCAATCAGTCAAGGGTTGAGGAAAGGCTTAGTCTTAAAATTAAACCTTAGGCTATAACCACCCTGCTTGCTTATAGCCTGTCCCCACACCCAATGCAAACTATAAGTGAACAAACATATACATAATATTTAAAAACTTATTTGCCTTTTTTTCTCTAGCAGCTTTTAATATTTTCTCTATATGACTTAGCTTTGGTATTTTAATTATGATGTGTCTTGGTGTAGATTTCTTTGGGTTTTTCTTTAATGAAAGTCTCTGTGCTTCTTGAATGTGTGAGACTTTTTTCTGCCTTAATTTAGGGAACTTTTCAGCTATGATTTGATTGAACAAAGTCTCTATCCCTTGTTCTTTCTCTTCTTCTTCAGGAACCCCTATGATGTGTATGTTATTTCTCTTTATGTTCTCACAGAGCTCTCTTAGAGTTTCCTCAGACTTTTTGAGTCTTTTTCTTTTTCTGCTCTGTTTCCATGCCTTCATTTATCTTGTCCTCTAACTCGCTGATTCAATCCTCAGCTTCATCCATCCTGTTTTTGATTCCTTCCATTGTGTTCTTCATTTCTGATATTGTATTTGTCATTCCTGACTGATTCTTTTTTATTATTTCAATGTCCTTCTTTATATTGCTATGTCTTTATTTAGGTATTTATAATGATCATCTATTGTTGTTCTAAGCTATTTGAACATCCTAACAATCATTATTTTAAACTCTGCATCCAATAATTTGGTTATATCTGAATCATTCAAGTCCTTCTCTGGGGATGTCTCTTGATTCATTTGGGTTGCATTTCTCTGTCTGCCCATTTTTTCTTTGTATAAGAAGGGTTTGGCCACTGGAGTCCAATGGGTGTTGCCTCTGTGTTCCCTAGGTGTGGCCTGTCTGCTGGCCTGCCACCCTCTCTGCTGCTGCCTAGGGCCTTTGGGTATGGGTGTTTCCCACACTGGCCTGTTGTAGCTGTTGCTGCATTTTCTGCGGGCCAGGTGGTGCTGCAGGGGCTCACTCAGCTGCGAATTTCTGCTTTTTCCTGTGCTTTTGCCCCGCTCCTGCAGGTGAAGCCAGCTCACATGCAGGGCCACAAGCCTCGGCTTCACAGGTCGGGTGAGGCTGTGCACCTGCACACCCTTGCTCAGCCACAGATCTCTGCCCATTGCCCAGCTCCCACCCTTCCCCCACAGGCAGTGTTGCAGGCAGGCCCTCAGCCAGGCCAGACCGCTTTGGCACGTCCCATCTGCCCCTGTTGTGCTAGACTGAGCTTACGTCGGGCCTCAAGCATGGCTGCCCAGATTCCGCCCCCACTGACTGAACCGCGCTTCTGCATCCCACCACCTCTGCCCTTCAGCAAGCCCTCAGCAGTGTGGGTGGGGCACTGCAGGTCAGACTCTAACACTCTATACTGTATTCCTGAAGGCTTCCTCCTTCTAAGCAACTCTGCTCTGAGTGCCACAGTAGAGCTTGTTTGGCTGGTGTCCTGCTTCCCTTTGCTGGTATTGCTGGTTCCAGGGGAAATGTTCGCTTCAGATTTGGGGAGTGACTCAGCCCAGGGGTTAGAGTGGCTGTCCTTCAAAGTGTTTCTCCCTGTGCCTCCTAGACTACACTCTCTTCCTGAAACTCCAGACCTCTCCTCTCTTCCCATCCTCTGGAGCCCCAGGTGGGTGGTTGTGAAAGAGGTATTCTGCGCAGTCCCTGTAAGAAGAATCCTGGGTCTGAGAAAACTGTCTCTTTCTCACAAATAGTATCCTGACTTGTTTCCAGCTAAATACTGTCCATACGCCTCTTCTAGGCTCTGGGGCTTCAGGCTGCAGCTTTGTTCCTGGGGCCCTGGTTCCTCCGCTCTCTGCTAAACTCACTTCCTGCCACATGAGTCTCTGAGCTGCCATTTGCTCTGGGGAGCTGGGCCGCCCTCTCTGTGTTTCCACTTTTCCTACCTGTCTCAACGTGGCTTCTTCAGTGTTCCTTAGTTGAAGAGTCCTCTTAGTTTAGTTCAAAGTTGGTTTTTCCAGATGATGGTTCTTAAAATTAAGTTGTAATCCACTTTGGATCTGGGAGGTATAAGTTAGTACGTCCACCTACTTGATCGCCATCTTGCCACTCTCAAAAACTTCTCAATGGATAAACTTTCTTGAAGAAATGAGAAATATGGTGGTGAACTCTGCATTGTAATTTGGGGGGGGGGGTTATTAGGGACTAGATGCAATAACTAATCCTTCATTTTAGAAGTGATATCTTGACATAGTCCACATAACTGGACTCCTAAAAGTTTTATTAAAATAGAAGGCTCCTGAATTTTTGTCATATTTATTTCCCATTCTGACACATAGATATGTTACTAATACATACATCTAAAATTATTTTTTTTGATAACTAAATTTAATCAGTAAAATATTATCAATGTAATGGACTAGTATGATATCCTGTGTAAGAAAACTCTAACATGATCCATGCTAACTAAGATATGACATGGGGCTGGAGAGGTGATATACCCAAAGGTAGGAGAGTGAAGAGCAAACTACTTTTGGTGGTTCTTATTAAAGGATAGAAGAAAGTAATTTTCCAGATCAATACTGCATGTCAGGTTTTAGAGGATGTATTAATTTTCCCAAATAATGAAACCACACGTGTTAGAAAATCTGTGCTTGTAGTTACCGCCTGGATAAACTTTTGATAACCCACTGTCATCTTCACAGTTCTAAAAAGTATGTTGCTCAGGGATGTGATCAGGTGGGAATCACCACCTCTGCATCATTCAAACCCTTGATGGTGTATTTCACAACCCCTTGAATAAAGGGGTATTGCTTTTGGTTTACAATTATGTAAGTTTTATGGGATATGGAAATAATTATCCCCTCTGCATTTTTTTTCTCACAGAGTCAGGGAGTCAGAGAGAGGGACAGATAGGGACAGGCAGAAGAAGGGAAAAGGACGAGAAGCATCAATTCTTGATTGCAGTTCTTTTTTGTTCATTGATTGTGTTCTCATATGCTCCTTGACTGGTGGTGGGGGGGGGGGAGGCTACAGCAGAGTGAGTGACCCCTTACTCAAGCCAGTGACATTAGGCTCAAGCCAGTGACCTTTGGGCTCAAGTCAGTTACCATGGGGTCATGTCTATGATCCCACACTCAAGTCAGTGATCCCATGCTCAAGCTGGTGACCCCGAGGTTTCAAATCTGGGTTCTCCACATCCCAGTCTGATGTTCTATCCACTGTGCCACTGCCTGGTGAGGACAACCCTGCATTTTTTAAGTTCCTGTTAGAGGCACTAATTTTTGCAGTTTCTCAAAGAATATGCTATTATTGTGAGTTTACTATTTTCCTATGTAGAGGTAATTTTTGTGGCTTTCACTTGGCTTTTTCCATCTTCCTATTGCTCACTGAACAGGTTGGTGAATTTGTGCAAGGACTTTCTAAACTATTGTATATTTCTAATCATTTTGGAACCAAGAAAATTATCAAAGAATTAGTTTGGGATCCACCAGGCCCATTTTGACACAGATTTGAGCTACCACTTGGTTGGTCATGTGACCTTCATAATTTCCTATTCTGACTTGTGAACTACAGCGACATTTTGAGTCTCATGGAATTAGTGTCAGTTCATACTTATATGATTATTTTCTTTTCCCCAATACAGTTGCCTTCCTAAGGTGTCTGTAGATCCCTTTTAGGAAGGCTGAGAGAAGTATCTTGTTTGAATAACCTAGGCCCTCAGCACACCTCCTTTCAAGTATTTCTAAATTGTTTAAATTGTGTAAACTTATCCATGCATTTTTGGTGTATGTTTATTACTCAGACCTCACCACTTTCTGTCCCCTTTGCTCTTCTTTAATCACTATGAGCTAACTAGAACTGATAGCAGGGCTTATTTAGTTTTTCAACTCACTTTAATATCTTAATACTGTAGAGTGGGAATTGTGCTGTGACATCACTTATTCCAGGAGAGCAATGCAGTATTTTGAGAAAGGAGTTTGACTAGGTATTAACATTGAGAAAAATGACCATAGTCTCATTTGTGTTGTGTGTATTACTGCATACAAAAATATGAAGAGATAATATTTACTGAGGACATTAATATCATTGTTTATTTGGACTATTGCTTTGTTGCTCATTTCTAATTAGACTAGTGAGAAAGTTTTAAATAGTATAATAATGAGAATTTTACATATAAAATTAATGGTATTTGTTGATTTCACAAAAAGTGAAAAACTTGTGAAATATGTAGAATTAATATTTATGAATTTTCATCAAGCCAAATTATAAAATTTTTCTTTGTTTTATATAGAATTTTAGATGGACTAAAATCAATGAATAAATAATTATAGAATGATTGTTAATGCTAAAATACCTTACATAATCGTTCATAAAGGAAACATTATTTTTCCTAATGCTAATTGCAATGTTGCAGTTTTACTAGTATCAAGAAAAAAGATATATGTGAACATGGCTTATTCTGGCAGTAAGCTCTTTGCATTATTCATTCAAATATGTTGTAAACAAATGTAATATGCTATTTCTATGCTTTCTCTGTCTCAAAATAATAAATGTACAATAGAAATCAGTTTTCACACAGTTTATGCTAATAGAAAGCTCATTCTAAATAATACAGAAGCAATTTACACATTTAGATTTAATTAAATAAAATATAACAACTCAGAAAATTACAATATAGTATTCCATTGAGATCAATGAATAAAAATAACTTGTTGAAATTTTAAGTTTATATAATCCATCTACACATATTGTACAAATGAGATAATATTCTCTAAGGACAAGCAACATATCAAGGTCATGAATGCTAAATGGCAAAGTCAAATTCCCAGTTTCCTTCAGTGGAAAACATAAAGACTTTCCTTCAAAATTCCTTGTAAATTGAATGGCTTTGTTCTCATCATTTTACATTTTATTTGAAAGAATAAAATAGTTTAGCTTACATCTATCTTATAGAAAGACTTGCATATAGAACCACAAATATCAATAACATATTAACAATAATAATACAACTACCAAAATAAAAGCTATATTGTCTGAAAAATCACATATTTGGAGTACACATGATTAAGTTTCATGAAACCATTAATATTGTCAAAGAAATAAAATACATGCTTGCCAAATTACTGTATGAAAATGTATGACATTAATTTCATATGCGTTGGTCTATTATGTGTCTAATATGAAATATCATTTAAGCCTTATAGTGAAATTATATCTTTATTTTACAAATTAAAAATTCAGATTTATATATGTTATGCTACTTGCTCTAAGTCTAACATCTAGTAAATAATAAGGAATTTGAATGTCTTTGTTTCTGACTTGAGATTTGATTTTAAATTGTTATAGTTGTTGAAGTTTTGAGACAAAAGTGATTTAAATTAGAAAAAATATTTTATAAATGTAAAATCTATGGGTTTTTAGCTGATAATAAAAAATAGTTGTGAATATTAAAATACAAAATATCTTCAGTCTCGACCAATATAAATTTTTAGCTTGTCTTTATTATTGTAATTATTTCAATACTCACATTATACTAAACCAAAAAATAATTCAAAAATTATAATGAAAGTTAAGATAAAATTAGTAAAGTTCAATGAGCAATTATTTATTTTTTAGTTAGCTAAGATTTTTTTCTTTGGTATATATTTTTCTTTTCTAGTTAGCTTTTAGATATTTATTACTGTTCATCAACTTACTTTTCTAAAGGGATTTCAAATTCCTTAATTAAAGAGTGGACTATTCTTACACAGAATGGTTGCTAAAAATTGTCAGCCTTTAAGATTTGTTTTTTTCTCTGTTTGATGGGTTTATTTCACTTAGCATAATGCTCTCCAGGTCCACCCATGCTGTTACAAAGGTAAAAAAAAAAGTACCATAAGAACCATGGACACAGACAACAGTGTGGATATTGCCAAATGGAGGGGGGAGGTTCCAGGGAGAGGAGATGAAGGAGGGTATATGGTTGATAAATGATGATGGAGAAAGACTTGACTTGGGGAAGGAGTGGACACACAATATGGCGTACAGAGATGTGTTATAGAATAGGTGTTTATGTATGTCTTCTATGTTGTCCAATTTTTGGTGTATAATTTTGTATGGTAGTCTTTTTGTGATATTTTTGTATTTTGTATTTTTGTGGTATCAGTTGTAATGCTTTTTCTTTCAACTATATTTATTTGAGTCCTCTATTTCTTGATTAAGTAGCTAAAGTTTTGTTTATTTTTTCAAGAAGTAATCTCTTAATTTTATTGATCTTATTTATTGGTTTTTTCTTTGTCTCTAATAAATTTATTTTTGCTCTGATCTTTGATATTTCTTTCTTCTAGTAACTTTGGGTTTAGTGTATTTATTTTAGTTTTCTACTTCCCTTAGGCATAATGTTATATTATATTATGTGAGATTTTTTTTAACTAAATATAGTCACCTATTGCTATAAACTTCCCTAATACAAATATTTTTGCTGCTTCCTATAAGTTTTTATATGTTGTATTTCCATTATTATTTGTATTAAGGTATCTTTTGATTTCTTCTTTGATTCATAGGCTGTTCAGAACCATATTGTTTAGTCACCACATATTTGTGAGTTTTTCAGTTTTCTCCTTGTAATTGCTTTTTAGTTCTATATCTTTGCGGTTAGAAAAGATGTTCAATATAATTGCAAACTTTCTTAATTTATTGCAATCTTTTCAAATGTATTGACTTGTTTTGTTGACAAATATGTGCTATATATTAGAAAATGTCCCATGTACTGTTGAAAACAATATGTATTCTGTTGTTAGATGGAATGAATGTTCAGAACATGTCTTTTATCTCTCTGTGATCTATGGGTAGTTTAAGAGCATAGATTCTTTTTTTTTTTAATTTTCTATTTCAATAAACTATCTATTGTTGAATTTGGGGTATTGAAGTTCCCTATTATTGTGTTGCTATAACTCCTTTTAAATCTGTTAATATTTGCTTTGTAAATTTAGGTACTCTTCCCTGGCCAGTTGGCTCAGTGGATAGAGTGTCAGCCTGGCGTATTGATGTCCCAGATTTTATTCTGGTCAGGGCATACAAGAGAAACAACCATCTGCTTCTTTTCCCCTCCCTCTCCTTCCTCTCTCTCTCTTTCCCTCTTGCGGCCAGTGGCTCCATTGGTTCAAGTGTCAGCCTCAGGTGCTTGAGGATAGCTCAGCTGCTTCAAGCATCTGCCCCAGACAGGGTTTGAAGGTGAATCCTGATGGGGCACATGCAAGAGCCTGTCTCACTATCTCCCCTTCTCTCACTTATAAATAAATAAAAAATAAAAAATTTAGATGCTCTTATGTTGAGTACATAAGCATATACAAATGTCCTATCTTCTTGATGAATTGACCCCTTAATCACTACAGGCATATTTCAGAGATATTGCAGGTTTCAGACCATTACAATAAAGCATTTATTACAGTGAAATGAGTTACACAAAACATTTTTGTTTTGCCAGTGCATATAAAGGTTTTGTTTACACTATACTGTAGTATATTAAATGTGCAATGATAAAAGTATTTCCAAAAGAAAAACCAATTAGAAACCTTAATTTAAAATACTTTGCTGCTAAAAAATACTAACCATTACCTGAACTTTCCAATAAAGTAAAATCTTTTTTGTTGGAGAAGTGTTTCCTTCAATTTGTAAAAAGTGCAATGTCTGTGAAACACAAACAAGAAAACAAAGCATATATCTGTATGTAATGCCTTCTCTGTCTCTTGTAACAGTCTTTGGCTTAAATAGTATAAGTATAGCTAGCTACCTTTGCTTCTTTTGGTTTTCATTTACATAAAATATTTTTTTTCTTCCCTTCACTTTTTGTTTATGTGTATTTTCTTTTAGAAAGCACATAGTAAGGTCTTTTAAAAAATGTTTTTATTCAGCCACTCTATGTTTTTTGATTGGAGAGTTTAGTCAATTTACACTTGAAGTTATTGACACATGTTGACCTGTTATTGACATGTCATTCATTGTTTTCTGGTTATATTTTAATTCATTTGTTTCTTTCTACCACTCTTGCTCTTTTTCTTTGTAATTTAAGGATTTATGTAGTGATAGTCTTTGATTCCTTTATGTTTTGAGCATCTACCAAAGGTTTTCCTTTGTGGTTACCACAATGCCTACATAAAACACCTGTAAGAGTCCATTTTAGCTGAGATTAACTTTGAATGTATACAAAAGCTCCCCCAACACACATTTTTTGATGTCACAAATTACATGTTTTTACATTTTATATTTATTAGCATAGTATTATAGTAATAGTTATTTTTAATACTTTTGTCTTTTAATCTGCATAATAGAGATGTAAGCATTTTACCCACCATTACAACAATAGATATTCTAAATTTAAGTATACATTTATTATAGCAGTGAGTTTTATACTTTCATTTGTTTTTATATAACTAGTTAGTGTTCTTATTTCATCTTGAAGGTCTCCTTTCACATTTTTATGTAAGCACAGTCTGTCTAGTGGTGATGAACTCCTTCAGCTTTTATTTGACTAAAAACCTCTTGATCTCTTTTTCAATTCTGAAGGGTAACTTTGCATTATAGAAGAGTCTCAGTTGACAGTTTTATTCTTTTAGCACTTCTAATATATTGGCCCACTCCATTGTGGCCCCCAAACTTTTTGCTGAAAAATATGCTTGCAGTTGTATAGCGGTCCCCCTTGTATTAAGTTGATTTGGTTTTTCTGTACCTACTCCCCTTTGAACTGTTTCATAATAGTGTGTCACAATGTAGATTTCTTTAAATTCATATTCTTGGTAATTTTTCTGGACTTCCAGGGCCTGGATGTCCATTCTTTCCCTAAGTTAGGAATGTTTTCAACTATTATATCTTTGAAAAAGTTTTCTGTCCCTTTATTTCCTCATCTTTAAAACTTCAATAATATAAATATTGACCTGCTTGAGGTGTCCCATTATTCCCTCAAGCTATCAGCTTCATTTCTCAGTTTTTCCTTTTTTGCTTCTCTTATTGGATAAATTAAACCACCCTGTTTTTAAGTACATCGATCCATTCTTATATTTGTTCTAGTCCAGGGGTCAGGAACCTTTTTGGCTGAGAGAGCCATGAACACCACATATTTTAAAATGTGATTCCATGAGAGCCATACAATGACCCGTGTACCTTACAAAATATCCAATAAAAACTTGGTGTTGTCCCAGAGGACGGCTGTGATTGGCTCCTACCACCTGCATCCATGAACATGACTGGTAGGAAAAGAATGGATTGTAATACATGAGAATGTTTTATACTTTTAACATTTTTTTTATTAAAGATTTGTCTGCGAGCCAGATGCAGCCATTAAAAGAGCCACATCTGGCTCGCGAGCCATAGGTTCCTGACTCCAGTTCTAGTCTGATACTGAGCCCCTCTATTGAATATTTACTATGGTTTTATTTTTCTCTTCAGTTCTGTTTGAGAACTTTTTATATATTTTTTCTTTTTTTTTTTTGAAATTATCACTTTGTTCAATCATTGTACTCCAGACCTCAGTGAGCACCTTTAGGAGTATAATTTTGAACTTTCTATCAGGTAAAGCTGTTATCTCTGTTTCAACAAGATCTGCTTCTGGAGATTTATTTTGTTACATGTGTGTATTAGATTCCTTTATTTCTTTATTTTTCTTTATTTCTTGTGCTGTTTCCTAAATTCTAGATAAAACAGTAACCTCTTCTGGGCTTGACAGAATGGTCTTTTGTATGAGATGGAACTCATCAATTAGCCTGGCCTGAGCTCCTAGTTGTCTCTCAAGCTTTGTGCACATTGAGCTGCTTTCTTTGTTTTTAGTGGCTCCTAGTAGTTGAGGTTATGTGAAGACCTACCTGTCAATATCCCTGAGGGATGGATCACAGTCAGCACCTGGATGGACCCTTAGGCAGTAGCTGAGAAAATATGTTCTTATGTTGTTAAGTCCCTTCTAAAGAGAAACTGGGGGTGGGTATATTTACCTGTCCCTCCTGTGCCAGTCCCAGGTGCATAGCTGCAGGGAGATGCTCCAGCACCTGCTACGAACTGCTTTTTCTGTTTGCTAAAGTCTTCTGGCAGTGGTGAATGTAAGTCTCATTGACTCTCAAAATCAGGCACCCTGAGGGCCCATTCCTTGGTGGCAGCTTCAGAAGCCAGGGCACCAGATGTGTGTTCAAGCTCTTTTCAGGAAAATAGTTGTGACCTGGTTTTATTTTTGGAACAGTGTAAGGCCAGTGGCCACGGCCATGCAGATACAGGTTTACATTGGATTCAGGCCGACAGCAAAGGAACTGTGGAGCTGGAAATCGTGGGCTGTATCATTTATTGAAGTCTCATAATGGCAGAGGAGCAAACAGGCAGGGAAGCTCGCTTCCCTCTCCTCACTGCTCCGAAAGCCCTGACTCCTTCTCTGGACTCTCCTGGACTCACAGGCCCTCACCACCCTCAGCACTCTCCAGCAAAACAGGCTGGGTAGATATACCCCTTCTCCAGCAAACAATAGCAAACAATTGCCCTTCCTCACAGAGGCAGACAATCAACAATTTGCCATCTGCCGCCCTGAGGGCAAGCACGCACAGCCTTTCATAAACAATATACACATGGTGCTGCCCGAATACAAATGAAAAAACCTAGAAAACACTTGTTGCAAACTTGTTTGCCCAACAAGCAGGCTAAAGGAAGAAGGTCAAAGGCGACAACCGGCTTCCTCAGTCGCTGGATAGTACTGCAGCCAAGTGCTACTTGTCTTCTAAATTAGAAGTCTTGTCCTTAGGCAGTAACTTTTAAATATGCAGATAAACACCTTTCAGGAAGAGACTGAGAGTTGAGCAGTTTTGTGTGCTCCCCTGTGATGGCCCTTGAGGGAATGGTCACAAGAGTGCTCACAAGCACATTAAGAACTGCTTATTTGTTTGCTATGGTATTATTGGTGTCTTGAATGAAATTCCTGTTTGCATTCAGAATTAGATATTTTTGGATCTTATTACTCTATTGGAAGTCTTTTTTTGTTTGTTTGTTTGTTTTGTAGAAAGAAATTTAATATGGGAAGTTTGGTGTTCAGGAAATCATTGGAAGGTGTATTTGTGTCCTGAAGCCACCATAACAAATGACCACAATCTGGGTGGTTTAAAACAACAGAAATAGATTATTATTTTTTTACCAATCTGGAGGCCATAAGTCTAAAACCATAATCAAACTGTGTTTCCTTTCGAGGCTCAGGGGAGAATCCTCCCCCTCTTTCAGCTCCAGGTGCTATTGGCTCTGTCAGGGCTGCATCACTGCAGTCTCCACCTCTGCCTTCACATGGTCTTCTCTCCTCTGTGTCTTCTTTCTCCCCTATGTGGTGGGATTCTAAAACTTGTAGTCCAGTATGTTGGATCCAAATACTTCAGTCTCCAGGGAGAAGCTGAGAGTTGAGGATTCTCTCCCATTATATGATACTATGCTGTGGGTAGGATTTATGGTGTATCTCAGTCTTCTCTACCTGTTTCATTGTGGATATTTTCTCATTTTCCCAATGTGCAAGAGTCCTTCGGTGAAGCTCTAGATCTCTGTCACAGGGAATGTGGAAGAGACTCACGTGGGCTGTGCATTTGTTGTGCCAGAGAGAGAATGGGAGTTTAGGATCCTCATATGTCACCATCTTGGTTGACTTCAAAAGGAAAATAATTTCTAGTTAAGTAACTAGGATTAAACATTTATGAACTACCTGAGGGTACAAATTAATTGTTCATTAACTTGTGTCATATACCTTCCAATTTATAAAATGTACTTCTTTAGGAGAGAAAATAACCCTGTGTGAGTTATTGTTCCTATTGATATTATTTATTTTCCATGTAAATGAAATGCAGTTTTGGCCACCTGCTGCAACAAAAAGCCAAACTCCCAAGACAAGTGTTAGTGGAAAAAAAAAAAGAGGTTTATTCTGGTGCTCTGACCTGAGTGAATGGTGAATTCCCAACTCCCCTTCCTGTTCAAGGCTGCAGTTCCTAAAGGGATAGAGACAGAATGCAAAGCCAGTAGCCACGGCCACCATCACAGCTACCTGGCCCATGCAGGTTTGCATTAGATTCGGATATACGGTAATGAAACAACGAAGCCAAGAACTGGTGGGTCATTACCTTCAATCCTAGCTTGCACCCAGTGGGCAAGTAAAAACACACACTGGGCTCCAAAACACACTCATTCAGTGCTCACAAAGCTATTGACTTATCCGAGTTTCCTAGAATCAAAGGTTTATAGCTCACCAGCCTTATTCACCTCTGTTCCCCATCTCCTTCTCTCTGCACAAACTCTGCACAAACCTGGCTTCTCGTCAGCACTCCACCATCTTGGCTGCTTCTCCTGGCCTCCTCCACGTGTGTGGCCTAACTCTGCTCTCCTCCCTGCTCTCTTCCTTCATCCTAGAACAAGTCATTCTTCTTTTAGAATGTAATCCTTTTTCTCTGGGAACAAGGTGATCTCTCTTCCTTTTAAAACCTTTTGGCGTGAAAGCCCTCCCCCAACACATATTAATATAATCACACCCATCCCAATCAGGAAGGGCAACTAATGTCATCACCTGGAAGACGAGCTTCCTTGTGGGCAGCACCACCTTTAACAAAGTGAGCATAATATATTTTATCTGTCCAACACAGGAGAGTGCTTTTTTTCTATCCAATTATCTTGCTACCTTTAGGCACACTTGGGTTCTATTCATGTCTCTGACTTTTGATATAATCAGTGTTAGAACCTCCCTCTGATCCATCTTAGCCCATGAGGATGGCTCCCTGGTGCTTCCTGACTGTCCACAGTAATAGTTCCGCCCCTTCAAAACTCTGGGATCCTGTAATCTTACAAGGGTAAATGGTTATATTGTAAAGTACTGTACCCCAGATGCTGAAAAGTACCATACCTCACTTCTGTTTGTTTACGTAGAGACACCAAGACCAAATGAGTTTTGAAGGGTCTTATTAAAGGAGGAGATTTATTAAATATGCCGGCCGCATATGGCTGATATGGGGCATATGCAGACCCAAATCATATGCCCCCAAATACATCTCAGGGCTGGTTATATACCCTTGATCACACACACAGGCTGGGGAAAGCATGACATTATGACACAATTGTTAACAAGCCCACAACATTTATTTAGGGAATATACAAAAACATTAAGACTTTCAAGGTAATACAATCAAAGATATCTTTCATTGTCTCTCTCCCCTCCTTTGCCTAGGGGTATGTTACTCTCAAGATTCCAGGAAGGGAGGTATTTAAATTCTGTCTCTTACTGAAAGGTGAAAGAAGTTCCTCAGTTAGCCTTTATACTATAATTAGAACTAAACGACCCATTGTTCTTGCAAGCCAGAAACGTCTACATTCTTTTCCCTTCCCTCCCCAAAGAAAGGATGGGACAGGAAAGCCTGTCCTTTCCTCCTAGAATATCAATATTAATTTTGCAGTGTTTTGGTACCTTATTATAGTTAGAGGTCTCACTTCTGTAGTTTCTTTCTGCTGTCAATGGACATAGTCTTACCTATCCTCAGGTCCAGAGATTCTTGCTATCTACAAAGGAATAAGGGGTCAAGAATGGAGGGAAACCTTTATGTGAGGGAGAAGAATTACTACCTTTAAAAGGTGGTATATTTGTTTAGAGGATGGTACAGCTGAATAAGCAGGTAGACTGCTTCATATTTCAAGAGGTGGTCTTTCAGATGGGTTTCCAATGTGAGACCTATTGGGCAAACAATCTGTTTTTCCTTCAAGATGGCAAATGCTGCCTAATATTTTCTTGTCCCATTCAAGATGTTATGAGTTTAGTCCTTTCAAAAAAATTTAACTATAAGAACAACATTTGAAATCCAAACTCAGCAAAACCTCATAATCTCTAAAAATTCATGATACTACTTCCAGTTCTCTGGGATGTTTATTGTAGCAATGTCTTGTTTTTGGTCAGCCGTCAAATTCCTAGTGCCCTGTTTGAGTTTGAATCCCAGGTATATCACCTCCTGTTTGCAAATCTGGACCTTGTGAAGCAATACTTTATATCTTCCTTTTTTCTTTTTTTAAATAAACATCCAGGAGACGAGGTTTTATTGTGAAAATAGCTATTTTGACATTATATCCAGTTTTTCATTTATCAGAATAAATTCTTTACAACATTTATCATCACCACTTCTGAATAGTTATACATAGTCTCTGAGTAAAATATGTTCACACTAAACGAGGCTAAAATGGTGAAATTATGACCAAAATTGCTTATTTAATATTGCTTATAACAAAACTATAGTATTTGTACATTAGAACAGATGTTTAAAGTATTTATAATTCAAAGACAGGCTTAGTGGAACAAAGCCTATATATATATATATATATATATATATATATATATATATACACACACACACACACACACACACACACACACACACACATATTTCTTTTTTTTAATCTTTTTAAATTTTTTATTTAACTAATTGTGTTTACATAGATTCTAGTGTTGCCCTGAATGCATCACCCTCCCCCTTATTCCCCTCAACTTCTCCCTTGCCCCTATCCCAATAGCACCCTCCCCGCTTCCCTTCAGGTTTATCCCATCTTATCATCCTCTTTCCCTCTGTTCTCTTTTCTTCTGTTCCCTTTGATCTCTCCTCTGTCTCAATTTCGTTCCTCAGTTCACATTGTTCCTTGGATTACTCAAATGAATGAGGTCATATGATATTTTTCTTTCTCTGCCTGGCTTATTTCACTTAACATAATAGTTTCCAGGTCCATCCATATTGTCACAAAAGGTAAGATTTCCTTCTTTTTCATGGCCCCATAGTATTTCATTGTATATATGTACCACAGCTTTTTAACCAACCTGTCCACTGATGGGCACTTGGGCTGTTTCCAGATCTTCACTATTATGAACAATGCTGCCATAAACATGGAGATGTATTTTTTTTGAGTCAGTGATATGGTGTCCTTGGGATATATTCCTAAAAGTGGGATGGCTGGGTCAAAAGGCAGTCATATCCTCCTTTTGCCAAAAGATTCAGCACTATGATGGTGTTGAGCAGTCTTTGTAAATATTGTTAGTTATTAGTAAGTTTCCACAGTTCCACTCAGGATGTTGGCCTGTTGGGACCCCAGTTTGAACTCTCCAGGACTTAATGAGGTCCACACTGTCTCATCTGAGTTGCCAAAAACTATAACCAAAATGCAGGTTTAACTGCCTGCCTCAACAAAAGCCAAACTCATGAGACAAGTGTTGGTGCAAAAGGATAAAGGGGGGATGGTCTTTAAGATGGGAGTTCATCATTCTCCCCTTCCTGGTCCAGCTCACAGTTTTTATAAAAATAGGGAAGCAAGGGCTTTCTTTATCCTATTAAATTTTGCTTGCTTTGGTGTAAATTTTGCTTGCTTTGGTGCTTTATGTGAGAACCTACCCCTGTGACATCTTAGTCAATGGGGGAGATACCCCAGTGCTTTCTGTTTATAGTAACAATTATATCTTATTTATTTTAATATATCATAACAATTAAGAATTTATACAGATGTATTTGAAAATTTTGGAGAGATGGATTAGCAAGAAATTATGAACACAGTAATTATTCTACAAAGATGAAGAAGTAGATAGATAACAAGTATTTGTATTATTAAAAAATTTCTGACCCTGGCTACTTGTCTCAGCAGTACAGCTTCGGCCCAACGTGTAGATATCCCATGTTTGATTCCCAGTTAGGGAACACAGGAGAAGCAACCAACTGCTTTTCCAACCCTCCCCTTCTCTCTATCTCTCTTTTCCCCTCCCACAGCTCTGGCTTAGTCAGAGCAAGTTGGCTCCAGGCACAGGCACTGAGGATGGCTCCATGGCCTGCCTCAGGTGCTAAAATAGCTTTGTTGCCAAGCAATAAAGGGGCTTATTGGGTGGATCCCTGTCAGGGCACATGAGGCAGTCTGTCTCTTTGCCACTGCCTCTCATTTAAGAAAAAAAGAAAAAAGAAATAGAAAATATTCTTTGAAGTCTCTTAGGTTGGTGAAGGGTAAGTTATCTCTGGAACAAGATGGCTGCAGCCTATATTGATTGCAAATCTGACTCATCTAGCCACAAATGGAAAGAGTGGTTTCCTGAACTATAGTCTGAAACTTTTTAGCTATACGTTATTGGGTATATTGAGGGATCCTTGGAAAGAATAGTCAAAAAGTACGTTACAGCTCTCCATTTCCTCCTTATTTTCTTGCAGAATTTATTAATAAGCAAAAACAAAGTTTTAATTACTTCCTGTGAATTGCTATGAAGGCAGAAATCAGCACATAACAAAGCCAGGTTTAGATGTAGATATGTTATCTTTGTAGTATTGTTCCATTAAGCCAAACTCATGCAAGTTATGCTGTTACTTTAATTCAGGGGTCTCAAACTTGTGGCCCGCCGAACAATTTTGTGCGGCCTGCAGACTAATCCACGAAGTTCAAAATATTTTGGATAAGATTAAGTAAGCCTAGGGGCCTACTTGTATTTTTCATTTCTCTAGCATCCTAGCTAGATATTAGCTTAGTTAACAGCAGTTGTGATGCGAACTACAGTTTCTGGTCGTTTTGTGACACTGAGTAAACTGCATGTACGATTGTGCTTGTTGTACTGATTTTTTTTTTGTTTTCAACTGCAGTGAGAAAAGTGTTGCGTAACAGTTGCCTTTTGTAGACCTAGTGCGGCCCGCCGAACGGCTATGATCTTGCTCTGCGGCCCACATGCTGAGTTGAGTTTGAGACCCCTGCTTTTAACTCCTTATTTTTAATTATAGGGAAGATACTTAAAATTATTTTTCCCCACAGAGAACAGATTACTTTAAGAAGTATCAAACATGCAATATGTCAAAGAAGTCATTGGGAATCCTGATTGGTGGATAGACCTCTAGGTTTGCTACAAACTCTGAAAGTTTTGCAACATTTAGTGCTAAAAGTTTTATTCCTGATATATAAGTACTTTGTGAATGTTGACTTTTTGGATATCTGTTTGGTAAAGAAACTCAACAGCAGGAGTTGGGAGTTTTATGCTCACAGAGTTCCTCTAACAGAAAAGTGTCAATTAATTACATATACTTCATTTCCCTCAAGAGTCAGGAAAAATAATACTATATATAACATGACTCCTTTGTGAAGAATTTTCAACTCAGAGTTATTTCTTTAGTGCTACACCAACATATTTTGGATTCAAGAATATAGAACTGGTTAATTTAACTTAGCATAATATACTGCTCACAAAAATTCAGGGATATTTTATTACTTCATATTCACTTTTGAAATATCTTCTAATTTTTGTGATCAGGTCTATCCATAATAGGTGAAATAAGTCAGTTTAGAAAGAAAAGTACTATATGATTTTACTTAGAAGTAGAATCTAGTGAACAAAATAAACTAACAAATAAAATAAGAACAGACTCATAGATACAATGAACAGACTGACCCCTGTCAAAGGAGATGGAGGTTAGGGGGCTGGATGCAAAAGATGAAGAGATTAAGCAAAAAGAAACACAGACAACAGTATGGGGATTATAAGAGAGAAAGGGGGTGGGGAAAAGGTAGATGAGGGTAAAGAGGGAACAAATGGTGAGGAAAGGAGACATGACTTGGGGTGGTGCACACATAATATAGTATAAAGAGGATGTATTATAGAATTGTACACTGAAACCTATATAATCTCACCAATCAATGTCACCCCAATAAATTCAATAATATATTTTTAAAAAATTATTTAGCACTAGTAGAGTACTCTGAGTAGAAACAGAACACACACAAACCTCTCAATCCTAGATCACTGAGAAGAGATCCATCAATCTCTTTTTTCTTTTCTTCTTTTTCCTTTTCTTATATTTTCTTCTTGAATATTAGGAATATTTACTCATGATAATCACTGTTATAGACATTGGATATGTGGCAATGAAAAAACTTTGAGTCTAACATCATGGGGAAGAGACAATAATATACACTGAAATTATAGAAATATATGTACTTATGCTGAGAATCATCTATATTCTAGAGCTCATAAATTTTATTCTGTGATCTTGTGCCAAATTAAATTTGGAAAACTGGACAGTTACAGACTAAATGGGCTTCTTCATAAATATCCAATGAGGAAACTTTTAAAGAGGTACATTTGACATAATGGAGTTAAAACCAACTTGCCAACTAATTTAGGCAAATTAATTCACTCGGCAAACAAACATCATAAGTCACATAAATTACTTGAATTGTCTGTTTACATTGACCAGAATAATTTAATTTTAAATGAAACATTAGAACTTTATTTTAATTCAGATGACCATGATTATGTTCTAAATTAAAACTAAGTTTAACTCTCATTTCAAATACTCTTCTTACTCCTCTATATAATTCAAATAAATCACCTCTCACATATCAATGAGTAAGAATAAAATTCAAGCTTAAAATTCATATATATATACATATATATATATACTCTTGAGCTTTCTAGCAAAAAGAATTATGAGCAAAAAATGTTCCTATTTTTAATTAGTTTAGTTCACAGAATGATAACATTGATTATACACAGCAATATTAAAACCTTGCAAAGTTGTTTATTTAGGTATATTTTATAAATTTGTAATATTATTGTAGTCCTAAAGGAAAAGGTAAATAAAAACTTATTCAAGATAGTCCAGTGTAGTAAATTACTCTGTGGAATGTCTTGTTGATATTTATTTCCTAAGACATGAAAGTTTGTAACATTAAGCAAAGGGTAGAAAAAAATTATTTATGTATTTTAATTTTTCAGAGCTCACTCTAAGCAGGTTTTCTTAAACTTATCTGTTCTTATTTTATCTTATCTTCATCTGAAATGAAGTATTTTAAGAATCACATCTGATTCCATGTATTTCTACAAAAAACAAAATAGTGATAAGAAATGCTTGGCTTTTGAATGTACACAAATAAAATATGGGTTTTAAAACAGAAACCAAATTAACCCACCAGTATTGTACCTAAATAATGATACAGCTCTTTTAGGAGATGGTATATTTTAATAGGTCAGATTTTATCCCATTTACCTACTCTTTTTGTGTAACTTAAAGTATTCAATATGTCTTTATTGAAATAAGTAAGTTCTAATGGAACAACTTATGTTAACTGTTGGATTCTTAGTAGGAAAGAAAAGTGAAGCATTCAGTCCATCAAAAGATAATGAATGGCAGACTAGAAATGGTACAAATTAGTTTTCCTGGACTTATAATTTTTCTCAAAGGCTTTTCTAGTTTGATTTACTTGAAAATATTAGTCCTGGTCCTGGTTGGTAGTTCAGTGAATAGAGCTTTGACCTGGTATATGGATGTCCTAGGTTCAATTCCTGGTCAGGGCACACAGGAGAAGCAACTGTTTGCTTCACCCCTCTCGCCCTTCCCTTCCTCTTCCCCTCCCACAGCCAGTGGCTTGATTGGTTTAAGCACTAAAAATAGCTCAGTACCTAATAATTGGCCCTAGATGGGGTTGCTGGGTGGATCCAGGCTGGGGTGCATGCAGCAGTCTGCCTCACTATCTTTCTTCCTCTCACCTAAAAATAAAAATAAATTGTTTAAAGGAAGCACTATCATATATACTAAATACAAATTAACCAGATGAGAAAGCACCTTAGTTTTAGGACAGACTCTTTAACTACTAATGACAGCCAAGGATAAACATCTGGATTTTTTTCCATCAATACACTTTATATAAACCTACAAAAATATATATCGGAAAACTTATACTCTAAATATTTTGCTATAGCAATAAAATAGTTTTAAAGAAGAGTAAAGCAAGGACCCTTTCTAGTTTTCACAAACACATGCTATACAGGGAGATGAATGAGGAAGGTGCCTGAAAGAGTTTATGAGTTTGTATCTTTCAGGGAGATTGGATTTTATTTTGAAAACACTGGAAGTCATTACAAGAGAATTAAAATGAGTTTCAAAACTTTAATGCTGTCTTCATTTATATACGTCTTTCTCCAAGAAGGATATTCCATTTCATGTTGAAAGAAAAAAATATATATAATATATATTTTACAGTATACTTGTTTTTTGAATTTGTAACAATTGTTGTCTGTTAGTGTTATAAGGACTGTAATAGAAAGGAAACATTAAGGACATATTTATTAAAAGGTGTCACATGGATGGAGATATTTGGAGAAAAGACCTGATAAAATCTAAATCATGACTGAAAGAGGTCATTTACAAAGGATGGCCAAAAACAGGAATTATTCTTTTATCCACCTTTTATCACTTAAATCTCTTTTTCTTTGGCTTTATAGAAACCACATCAGAGGAGTCTTTGTACATGTCTCTTGGTATTTCTTTAAGAATTAATGATCAACTTTGATTAAGCTATGTGAATATTTGTAGTTGGCATGCTCTGACCCTTTTAGTGTAATAATCAGTAACATTAACTAGCCAATATGTTTGAACAATATTATATTATTTTTATCCAACCTTATCCTGTCCACTTAAAGAAATCACTTATGTATATACAGTTTCTAAAATAAATTAAAATTCACTCTCCCTTTCTAACTTCCCTTCTTGCCACACATACAGACACACACACAAACACACATGCATATACATTCCCTAAACAACTCAATTCTGCTTAAATTCCAGTTAGTTTTAGAAATTCAGAATAACTTTTTTGCTTGAGAAGGAAAGTCTACTAAAATATCTTCTAAACTTATTTAGCTACACATGATCCATGTATAGCCAGGGGCTGCCATCATGGCCATTCACATGCAGGTTCTCATTGAATTTGGACAAACGGTAAAGAAATGGTGGAGTCAGAGGATGGTGGGCCATTCTGTTTACTGGTGTCTCACTGTAAAGCTAGAAGCCAGGGCCACCATCACAGCAGCCCAGCTCATGCAGGTTCACATTGGATTCAGACAGTCGGTAAAGAAACAATGGAGCCAAAAACTGATAGGCCATTTTCTTTAATTCTAGCTTGCACCTGGCGGGCAAGTAAAAATACACACTGGGCTCCAAAACCCACTCACATTCAGTGCTCACAAAGCCACTGACTTATCCGAGTTTCCTAGAATCAAAGGTTTCTAGCTCACCAGCCTTATTCTCCTCAGTTCCCCATCTCCTTCCTTCTCCCTGCATAAACTGCACACAAACTGGCATCTCACTCAGCACTCCGCCATCTTGGCTGCTTCTCCTGGCCACATGGCCTCTTTCTGCTCTCCTCTCTGCTCTCTCCTCTAATGATAATCTCAGGAACCAAGAGCGCAAGCTCCTGTTCTGCCCCCATTTTATAGTGTAGATTCAAAACCTTTAATCCAATATACAAAATAGGGAAGTCTCTAATACAAAGTCACTTCTCTGAGGCATGATTGGATTGTACCACCCCACATCAAAAAGGGTTGGAAAGGCTTAATCCCAAAACCAAGCCCCAGGCTACAACGATCCTGCCTGCCCCTCAACACACATTAATATCACCTGGGCAATGGCCTCCCTCCACGTGGGCAGCATTATCTTTTACAAAGTGAGCATAATATATTTTATCTGCCCAACACTCACCAAGACAGGCAAGCAACAAGAGAAGCCAAGGGAAAAGCAGAAACTTGCTTTACCTATAGAAGGCAAGGGATCAGGAAGGCCTCTACAATGCTGATAGCAGGAATCGAGAGAGTGAGAGCCCCTGGTCTGCCTCATTTTATATTGTAGAAAATTAAAGCCTTTAAACCAATATACAAATAAGGAAGTCTCTGATACAAAGTCACTTATCTGAGTCATAAATGGGATTCCTCATAAGAGTGTACCACTCCCTATCATGCAAGAGTCAAGGGTATGGAAAAGCTTAGTTTTGAGAAGACCTTAGTATTAGAAGGGAAGGAAAGGCTTAGTCTTAAAACTAAGCTTTAGGCTATAAGGACTTTGCCAGCTTACAGCCTGTCTCCCACACCCAAAGTGAGCAAACATATACATCATATTTATAAACTTATTTAACCAACAGTCCAAAAAACAAAAAGCAACTGAAGAAACAAACAAAGGAAAATACTCTGAAATCATAGGAGATTACTCTAAAAATACAGTAAATTGTACTACCATAGCTTTTGTTAATTATTTAATAAAATTTTTAGCCTGTTGCCCTATTCTCATATCCACATGGATTAACCTGGGAAGCAGACTTGTGCATGGTGTTACAGAGGACACATTCCCATGATAATGGAGGCACTTTCTGGTAGGTAAAATGGCTACTCAGCCACCATGTTTCTTAAGAACAATGCAGGCCTGAAGGAGGAAGAAAGGCTTGCTTACTTAGTGATCTGGCTCAGACATTCATTGCAGCTGGATGTTGATAAGGGACGACTGAATTAGGCTACAGACAATTTTGAGGAACTGGTGCCACTCTCAACCACAAACAGAAGAAATGATCTTGCAGCTGCCTTTTGTCCAAGGTTCTTTGACGAATCCATATAAACCCTGCCCCATCCCTCCCTCAGGGCTGACAGTCACTGCTGGTCTCAGCCCATCTGCACGCAGGTGTTTTTTAAAATAATTTTTTTTTTTGGAACACACTTGCCTCATGTTTTTGGTTCGGCCCATGGTTTCTGCCTTTCACTTTTATGTAAAAATTCAAAAATATATTAAAAAATAAAGTTTTTTAATTAAAAAATTGATTTGAACATTTTATTTATTAGTTTTAGAAAGAGGAGGAAGAGAGAGAAAGGCAGGTAGGTGGGGAGGAACGGGGATCATCAACTCATAGTAGTTGAGTCCTGTATGTGCCTTGAGCGGGCAATCCCAGGGATTCGAACCAGAGACCTCAGCATTCCAGGTCAATGCTTCATCCACTATACCACCACAGGTCAGGCCAGAAGTGAAGTTTTTATAGAGAAGATAAGAATTTGAACTGTTGGTTTCACACAATAGGTGTATTTTGTTTATTTCAACATCACCACCTCACCAACCTCTTCTTTCTTTAACTTATTTGAGATTGTTGGAACATAATCTGCCAAACTGTCTCACAGAAAGAAAAGCCTAAGCCAAGATTCACCATCCCTATTGTCAGTGAGGCACAGTAGTTTAGTCAAGTTTGGGGCACTGGAGACAAATTTGAGCTGCAATATCTTAATGACATGGAGTCTCTTAAATACAGCCAAGCTATGTTCAGTGCAAAAATAGTGTAAAGAGAAGGTCGACTTAGTTATATAGTTAAAAGACCAAACTTGGACGTCATACAACATTTTGAAGCTGGAATAGACATTGGATTCCATATATGTCCAGCATTTCTTTGAGGAGCCAGGTTTCTCTAATTCATAGTTAGGATGCTCTGGTGGGTTTGATTTTTTTCTTACTGTAAGTATGAGTCTATAAGTGACTCAAGGTGGCCTGACCAGTGGTGACACAATGGATAGAACATTGACCCAGAAGCTGGGGTTCCTGTTTCAAAACCTTAAAGTTGCTGACTTAAGCACGAGTTCAGCTTGATTGTAGGCTCTCCAGCTTGACCAAGGGGTCACTGCTTGGCTTGAACCCTTCCAGGTTAAGGCACATTTGAGAAGCAGTAGGTGAACAACTAAAGTGAGGCAACTGCGCATTGATGCTTCCCATCTCTCTCCTCCCTCTCTCTTTATCACTCCTTAAAAAATGGACTCAGGGTAACCTCTGCACATTACATTTCTTGGGTACAATGAGAAGTATAAGAATAGTCATCTAATCCAAACAGATCCAGCAGAGTTTTTTTTTTTTTTTTTACATTTTCAGCTAAGACTAGCAGGGAAGATAACTTTTTTTTATCATTTTATGCTGTTGATATGCTAGAAGTATATTAAAATAAGAAATAGGTGTGCAGTAGGAGGAAATCAATGCCAGTACATGAAGGGAAATAGAACCGAGGAACAAAATCATCTAAGCCACACAGGGAGTGTTTTCTGGAGCCAGACCTACCAAAATTCTTTCAGTTATGTGTGCCATTTTGTAGACCTGGTTTGAATTCATTTCTGTTTCATGTCTCTGGATTTATGCATGCTAAAACAAATAAACAAACAGAAAAACACAGGCAGGTTATAAGTTCTGCATACTTTGAAGAATTATGAGTACGTCACCTCAGTAGTACTTATCTTTTGTTCTCTGAGCACTCTAAAACTAAAATAACATGTGGACTTTAGAATTAAAATTCACACATTTCAAAAGATAATTCTGAAGCTGAGGATACAAGAGGAAACCCTTCACTGCCTACATGAGAAGCAACCGCAGTGTCTGCTCCTGGAAGCCCATTAGCAAACAGCTGCGCTGCGGCCGAGGTGGGGGTGGGGGTGGCGGGCGCTCAGGGCTTCCATGTGAAGGTAGGTGAAACTGGACGGTCATCTCTTGGAAAATAGAGATTTCAGGACCCTAAAAGACATGCTCCATATAGATAGCTCTCACAGTGAAAGTAGTATTGCAGAATATAAATGAGTGTTAACTGTAGCAAGGTGATAAGGTGATAGCTGTTTTTTTATATAGAAGACCTGAAGGAATCTTCAGCCCTTTTCCAGTCTCTCCTGAATTTGTGCAGCATTATCTAGCTGTATTAAGTTTAGTTACTGATTTTCTAGCTATTTCTAATAATTTTCCATCCTCTTTCCACTGGTTGGTCCCAAGCCAATACAATATAACATTTTAGATTGTTACAGAAGCACCATGCCTCCAGATATCAATGACTATATCTACTTCTGCCGCAATGCAAACCATCCCAAAATGTAGAGGTTTAAAAAAAACATTATTTATCAATTGATAATATATTGAGTTGGCAACTTGGATTATTTTTATATATATATATAAAAGCAAGAGTGAGAAAGACAGATACAGAGAAAGAGGAGAAGCATCAACTCTTAGTTGCATCACTTTAGTTGTTCATTGATTACTTTTTCATAAGTGCCTTGACCCTTTGCTCAAGCAGGTGAGCTCGTGCTCAAGCCAGCAACCATGGGGTCATATCTGTGATCCCACACTCTAGCTGGGGACCCCGCGCTCAAGCCAGAGAGCACAGGGTTTTGAACCTGGGTTCTCAGCGTCCCAGGCAAACACCCTAATCACTGTTTCACCGCCTGGTCAGGTACTGGAGTGATTCTTACACAGATCTCTTCTGGATTTATTCATGAGGCTGTTCATGGGCAGGTTAGGAGTCTGGATAGTTTAAAATAGCAATTTTTAACCAGTGTGCAACAAACGGTACACTAGTGTGATGCAAGAATTTTTAAAACATTCCATATCTGATGATTAATCAAGGGCACTGACCTCTTTTCCTTTAGACTGTTGAATAAAAAAATTAACATCAGCCAACACAACAATATTATCTTCTGTGAATGAATCAAAATTATACTTATTTTTTTTGTCAGACCAGCAAAAAATTTGTTTTTTGGTGTGCCACAGAATTTTAGTAATTAGTTTATGTATGCCATGAGATAAGAAAGGTTAAAAATTACTGGCTTAGTCTGATCAGGCGGTGGCACAGTGGATGGAGCTTCGGACTAGGACATGGAGGACCTGGGTTCGAGACCCTGAGGTCGCCAGCTTGAGCGTGGGCTCATCTGGTTTGAACAAGGCTCACCAGCTTGAGCCCAAGGTTGCTGGTGTGAGCAAGGGATCACTTGGTCTGCTGTAGCCACTCCCCCCACTCCCCCCCCCATCAAGGCACATATGAGAAATCAATCAATGAACAACTAAGAAACTGCAACGAAGAATTGATGTTTCTCATCTCTCTCCCTTCCTGTCTGTTTGTCCTTCTTTCTGACTCTCTCTCTCTGTGCCACCAAAAAAAAAAAAAAAAAAATTTACTGGCCTAAAATTATCTGGTCAAGTATATTTCCAAAAGCGGCCGTGTCAATCTGAATTTTATCCTATATGTTATTCTTACCATGTGATATTGACAGTCTTTCATTGAGAGCTAGAGTCCATATTTTCTCCCCTGAATTTGGGTGGGCCTGTTATAGGTGCAAGATTTCCAAGGCTGGATTATAAAAGGCTATACAATTTCCACCTAGCTCTGTTTCTTGAGACACCCGTTCTTCAAACAATGAAAGACACTAAGAAGAAGACTTAATTGGCCTGTGCAGAGAGACCACACCGAGTCCCTCATAGAGAGGACATGACGCACCCAATCTGCAGTCACCATCAATCAGCAGAGAAGTGTAAGCCCTCAGGGATGTAAGCCAGCAGCCTTTAAACTGTCCAGCTGACAAGTGAGGTAGAGTGCAGTCATCTCTGCCCAGCCATTCTCAAGTACTATACTCCGGAGGAAAGTAATTGTTATTTTAAGCCACTTAGTTTTGGGGTGGTTTTCAATGAAGCATGAAATGAATAAAACAGATGGCCTCACTCTCATGTCTGGCAGGTTTCAGGCTATTGACTGAGGAACTTCCATTCTACTCAGACTGGATTCTCAGAGTAGTGGCTAGCTCAGACTCTTTCGCCTTTCGGTTTCACATTTCTAAGTACAATGAAAGAGGGCAGGCCTCAAATGCACAAGTCGCCTTTAAATCACAATTTGTATGACACCTGCTAATGTGTTATTGACCAAGGCAACCTACTTCAGAGTTTCTATCATGGTCAAGTGCCTTGACCATGGGTTTAGCAAGGTACAGTATAATTTGTTTTCTTTTTTTTTCTTCCTTTTTTATTCTTTTGAGAGAGAGAGAGAAGCACCAACTCATTGTTTCACCTAACTGTGCCATTGATTGCTTCTCATATGTTCCTTGACTGGGGCTGGAACTCAGGATCAAGCCCGCAGTCCTGGCACTCAGGATTAGCACTCTGTCCACTGCACCACTGGCCAGGGCCAGTATGCATTCTGAAGGTATGACTTCTGGCACCAAATCAAATGTGACACTCATAGTGCATTCAATTCCTTTTCTGTGTAAGCACCACAAATTTCCTGGGATCCTGGATGTAAAAGTAGCTGTGAATTTGGAAAATTTTAGTGGCTATAACCAGTGTTGGCAGCTTACATGTGATTTGAAATAAAGATCAGAGATTTCAGGATATGATTAGATGATAAATTGTCATCTAGAATAAGTCTAAGAGTCTTAAGCAAAGTACCAGCTTGTTGACATTTTTCACACTCACCAAGCTTACTAGGGCTATATCATTCTAAGACTTGAACTATGACATACTTTAACACTTCTATTTATAATATTACCTTGTCTGAGACTCAGGAAGCTGCTACCAACTTATATAACAAGGGACAAAGAAATCTCTTTATTGGAGCTCAAAACCTCAGGTGTAAATTAAGATCTTATTTCCACAGTTTCTCCCCAAAAGTATATGAACTTCATATAGAGCTAGGTATCTGTGACATTAAAGCCTTTTAACTATAAAAACATGGTCACTAAACCTGGCTTACAAAACCTAGGTTGTCTTCATTCGAGGATTTAACAAATGAAACACTGATGTTTTAGAACTGGGAGGTGAGTCTGATTCCTCTGAGGCTGGGTGTTGTGCCTCACTGAGGCGCAACCAGGATAGTGTTCTGTTCATCATGAGAGAGCTGGTGAGACACCATTCTATCAGAGGAGGATGAGGAAGGGACAATCAATTTGTGAAAATCATAGGGAAATAAAAGCTGTGGAGCATAGGATAATAATAGAGAGAAATTTTGTGAAAGAAAAAATCACCGTAATATGTGCTGAGCATTGAGAGTATAACCAAATAATATTATATCAGACCACATGAACTTTTTGTAGAATAATAAAAAATTGAATATTCTATATGGTTAAAATTAATTAAGAAAAAAATGAAAGTACTGACATAGTCTTTCTTCCATCTTCATTATATGAAAAAGAATTATTCCCTATATCTGTATAGTTGCACTGTTTTTTCTGTTCTTTTTTTTTTTTTAATGTTTCTTATATATCTATGCAAGTTGCTAGGCCAAACCCTGAGTGTAATACATATTTACCTAAAGATAAGTCCTTAGCCAAACCAAGTTTGCATTACCCATCTAATACAAATGAATGCAAAATAATTTTGGGGCCTGATTAATTTAACAACAATCAAAAATCTTGACAGCTGTCAAAAGTTCTAGAAGTATTGCTGCAGCAAGAACTTGATATACTGCAGATTATGGTAGGCTCAAGTCTTAGCATTATATAAATTGTCACTGCAGGAGACTGGAACAAGTCATGACAAGTATGGAAAGAATAGATTTGGAAGAAATGGAATATATACATTTGTAATAAGGAGTGAAGAAAGTTTTGATTAGAAATGCATTCCATCTCTGCATCACTCATATATATATATATATATATATATATATATATATATATATATATATATATATACTTCTATATACCTATAGCATTGGACTATAAAGCAATGCATTGTGTTCAGGATGAATCTGATTACTATCAACTCACAAGATCCTGGAACTTATATGAACATAATTGATGGAGGTTGTTCTGTACTGAAACTTTCTACATGTTCCCGGAAAACAGAATGGCATATCATCAGAGGAGGTAAAAGAAAAGAAAATATAGTCATTCCTTTAGAATTTCTATAGGAATCTGAAGAAACTTAGGATGATTTGCTTCATATATGATCAGATACAACCAAATATATGTATTGATATGTTTGAGCAACATGTATTTTGAAAGAAAAAAATCAGTCATAATTAAAAAATTCTGAATTTCACTTTAAAAGGTTACTGTTATTGGAGCCTGTGTTGTCATAGAAACAAGAATATTTCATGCTCTTTTTCTTATTCTCGATGACTGTGTTATAATAATGGGGCCATAGCACAGATCGTTGATTTTCCATCTGTCTGGGAGACACTCAATTTCATCATCACACATTGCAAGAATGCCACGTCAGAAAAAAAATTGCTTGGATCTTCAGATAGAATATACTTAGAGGATGAATACACTGTGCTTTATTAATAATAGGACCTATGAACAACTAGTGCCTCTTTATCTTTTCAGTAATATGGATGTAAAACACTGAAAAATATATATTTTTAAAAATAATAAAAATTCCACTGCATATCTGAATATGTTCACAAAAATGATCACAACAGGTTGTGTTCAACATCCCAACTACAAAACTCTAGATGATTTTCAAACTTTATCCTGTTAGGTACCCTCCATGAACCTTGGTACACTTTGACCTGCATTTATTGAACACCTGCACTATTTTGTACACTATTCATGACATAGGAATGATCAAAGTACCCATCATAGCTCTCAGTCTAGTGGGACTCCAAAGTCATCTATGACTAAGCATGATTCAAGACTGAATTCAATAGGTGTCTGAAGAACAACAATAAAAATGGTAACAAGAGGGATATTGAGTATTGTGATTACTTTTACAAAGAAGTCATTCTTCTAGTTATATTATAAGAAGAATATAGTTTTGTTTTTTAAGCATGAGCTGGGAAGCAGACAGACTTCCGCTAGTGCCCCAACCAAAATCCACCCAGCAATGCCTCTGGGCCATGCTCTGCCTATCTGGGCCTTACTTCATTGCTTGGCAAGTGAACTATTTTAGCGCCTGAGTCAAGGTCATGGAGCCATCCTCAGCAACCAGGGCCAACATGCCGGAACCATTTGAGCCAAGGCAGTGGGAGGAGAAAAGAGAGAGAGAAAGAGAGAGAGAGAGAGAGAGAGAGAAGGAGGAAGGGTGGAGAAGCAGATGGTCACTTCTCCTGCATGCCCTGACCAGGAATTGCACCTGAGACTTTCACACACCAGACAGTCAACTGGCCAGGGCTGAGAATTTAGTTTTAATCAAAGGACCATGGGATAAAATCTTGAGAAAAGTAGAATTTTGCTGCATGTTAAAAAAATAAATAAGCATACATGTATTTAACAGAAAATGTGATCTTAATTCTTCTTGAAATGGCATTTGTATATTTTATTCTGAATATTGTCTCAAAGAAATAAGTATTGAAAGTTTACTATCTACTACAAGAAATTGTACTTTTAGTTTGTGTTCATCTCTCTATCTTTGAATACCACCACTTTTCAAATAGAGACACCTGATTTCCACAAGACGGATAGGATTCACTGAGCAAGTCTGCAAACTCCCATGTTATCTCTGTCCTGATAATGAAGTCCATTATCCTCCTGTCTTCACCTCTGTCCAAGAATAAAGGATCTTTTCACTCTCCTCTCCCTATTCTCTTTCCATCACACTACTCCCTGACTGCAATCACTATTTGTCATGAGTCCCCTATCAGAGCAGGATTCTTTAATATGCCAGCCAAACAACAAAATCACCTGATCACTATTAAAATACACAAACAATATCCATCTGTACAAAGTCAGTGTTTTTCTGCTTCTTGCAGGTGAGTGTAGCAACATTTCCATGTTTATATCCTCCACTCCAGCACCTAGTTCTTCAATGATACCTTATTGAATTGAAAAGGTCATCATTCATTTTATAGAAGGTTTTATTGTAAGTAACATGACCTCTTCTAATGAGTTATAATTTGCAAAAGCAATTTAAGTACTAATATTCAGGAGTATGTCTACTATGAAAAGAAAACTTTTAGGCATAACTCCTCTTTCTAACAATATATAAACATCCCAAATCTCATGAAATGAATCACTGTTCATACTTGTGTTTTAGGTATATGCTGCTTATTCTTTTGTCAGTCCACTTATTGTTCAGTAAGCTCTCTCCAAAGTGCCTCTGTTTTATATTTTCTCTTAAAGCCTGTGTCTCCTTCAAGTCCCAGTTTAAGAGGCAGCAACCTGCTTAACACCTTCCTTGAATGCCTTGCTAAAAATAATATTTCCTCCTGATTTTCTAGAACACTTTATATGCATTTTTGTATTGATTCAATACTTTATAATTCAGTGATTAATTAATTAATTGATGGTAACAGTCATGTAGCTTTGAAAATAAAGAGATGAGCAAGACTTCAGGAAATTTACAAACTGGTTTGAAAATAATAATTTAAGCAAACCATTGTGAAGAATGACAAAGAAAAAGACAATAGTGATGTGAATTTGATCTGTTTATATAATTGAGTTTATGTTTCTTCCTATTGTAAATAATTACTTGAGTGCTGGATAGGAACCTTATATGCCTATACTTTTAAGTACATAATACTAATATCTTAACTTTTTTTTGTTTAATATAACACACAGAAAAGCCCCAAAACATACAGATTAAAATTTTGTACCTATGCAGTGCAACATAGTAAATGTCTTAAGACATTATTTGAAAAAGAACATTGTCAGTTAGTGTTTCAGGATCCTTTGACCATCCTTCCAGATCGCTCCTAATAAAAGCCACTAATATCCTGATGTATATGTAATCCGCTTTCTTGCTTTGCTTTATAGCTTTCTCCACTTTATTATATATTCCCAAACAAGAGATTTTTTTAATACTAAATGAATGAAATAATAGAAAGAACATTATTGATTGCCTAGATTCTTTTGTATGGCATTATTTTTAAAAATCACCAAGTTTTATTATAGATAGTTCATTTTCACTGATGAATAATCTTACAATATGAGTAAAGCAAAATTTATCTATCTCATTTTTATAAAATCTATACTATAATACATTTTTAATATTAATTTAATGTAAATATTAAAATTTATATTAATTTTAATGCTTAAAATATTCAGAAACATATATCCTGGTGCACATAATACACATTGATGTAGGGTAAATATTTAGGAATTAAACTGTTGGGTCATAGGGTATAATTATGTTTAATTTTACTGATAATTAGCACATGTTCTTTCCAACATGATTGAACCAATTTAAACCTTCACCAGCAACTTATGAGAGCTACCATGCTATACTACATCTTCAACATTTAGTTCTGAGATTTCAAATACTTATCAATCTGCAGAAGGTATTATGCCATTATATTTTAGTTTAATGCTTTATTTTTTTATTTATTTTATTTTTTGTATTTTTCTTAAGTTGGAAATGGGGAGGCAGTCAGACAGACTCCCACATGCGCCCGACCGGGATCCACCCGGCATGCCCACCAGGGGGTGATGCTCTGCCCATCTGGGGCCTCACTCTGTTGCGACCAGAGCCACTCTAGTGCCTGAGGCAGAGGCCACAGAGCCATCCTCAGTGCCCGGGCCAACTTTGCTCCAATGGAGCCTTGGCTGCGGGAGGGGAAGACAGAGACAGAGAAGAAGGAGAGGGGGAGGGATGGAGAAGCAGATGGGCCCTTCTCCTGTGTGCCCTGGCTGGGAATCGAACCCAGGACTTCTGCACGCCAGGCCGACGCTCTACTACTGAGCCAACCAGCCAGGGTTTATATTTTAGTTTATTTTCAAGTTTCTTATAACATGAGGTTGACAGCTTTTTCATAATTAATGTTTTTACTGGTCATATATATTTCATCTAGTGTCAATTGCTGTTTATTTTTAATTTTTTTGTTTCATGTATTTATTTATTCATTTTTATTGAATTTATTGGGATGACACTGGTTAACAAAATTATACAGGTTTCAAGACCACAATTGTGTAAGACATCATCTATACAATTTATTGTGTTTTCACTCTCCCAAGTCAAGAGTTCATCTATCACCATTTATACCCCCATAACCTCTTCCGCCTCTCCCCAACCCCCTCACTAAAATCACCAATCTGTTGTCAATGTCTGTGAGTTTTTTTCTCTTTCTTTTTTCCTTTTTTTGCTCCTTCCATCCCCCACCCCCAGTCCCTTTTCTTCTGAGAGCTGTCAGCCTACTCTTTGAGTCTGTCTCTATTTTACTTGTTAGTTTATTTTGTTCATTATATTCCACATATGAATGAAATGCTTATTTTGCTATTGGAATGTTTGTCAGTTTAAGATTGATGTTTGGAAATATGTCATATATTTTATAAATTAACAACTTTTTATTACATATGTAGTAAATATATTTCTTTTACTATGGCATGGCATTTTTAATAATAATATAGATTTAAGTCAATGTACTTAATTTTAATAAAGGACAGTTTATCAATATTTTTACTATTAATATAAATTTATGCAGGATTAAAATGTCTTTAAGCCTACAGAAAACCACTGAATTTTTACCCAGTCATTGCTACTTTTAAGATGCTGACCCAAACATTATAATGCATCCCACAGAATAATAATATTATTCTTATTTTCTTATTCTTATATCCAGCCCCATGTTATGACTTATACAATTTTTCTACTTTAAGATTTCCTATAACATGGTAAAAAAAAATGACATGCTTATCTAATCTACTAGTAATCTTTTCCACCTTTGCCTTCTTTTTCTTATGAAATAATGCTCCCAAGAAGGAATATGTGAGTAATTAAAGCAATATATCTATCAAGAGATTAGGGAAAAGATCCAGGTTGAATCAATAAATGTGAAAGTCACCAGCTTAAAAAAGATAATATAATTAGGAGTAGAGAAAATTCTCCATACAGAATGTAGAGTAACACCGGAGGTGGATTAAGAATAGAGCTCTAAATGGGGATTTTTTATTTTCAAGATATTGCTAGGTTTTGATTAGCTCAAAACGGAGCTAAGGAAGTAGAAAAAAATAAGCTAGTGTGTGTTACAAAATCCATAGGAAAAGAAAGTATCAAAATAGTACAAACATTTGATAAAATTCAAGAAAAATTAAAAAGCACTAAGTGTAACCTTGGAATGAGAAGCTTTAAGGAAGTGGTAGGCAGTAGCCATAATGCAATGGGTCTAACAATGGGAAAGAAAAGACTAAGAGAAAGAAGGTGAGGGTGATAGCAAAGAAATGATTTCATCTACAGCTGTTATCTTTTGTGAGTATGGGAATAGGAAAAGAAGGCACAAGTCAAGTTGAGAAAAAAAATGAGGAAAAGTGAGTTTTTTTTCTTTTTATCCAAGTGGCAGGAAGGGAAGTAGACTCCCACATGCACCCCAACTAGGATTCACCCCAAATAGCCCATCAGGGAGAATGTTCATATCAGAGCTATATTTAGTGCCTGAGGCAGAGGCTTCATGGAGTCATCCTCAGGCCCTGGCGGATGCAACCACACCAATTGAGCCAAGGCTGTGGGAAGTGAAGAAAGAGAAAAGGGGGAGAGGGAGGGGTGGAGAAGCAAATTGTCACTTCTCCTGCGTGCCCTGAATGAGAATCAAACCTGGGACATCCACACGCTGGGCCATGCTCTACCACTGAGCCAACCAGCCAGGGCCAGGTTTTATTTTTTAAAACAGCATAGCTTTGATTTTGACCAGAGATAGGAAACATTATCTTCACATTAAAACTCATTCCTGCTTTTTGCTATTCTTCTTTGTGCCTAGTTTATAACACTAGATACAGCAGTCTCTCCTTTGCCTCATTGCTTGAGCCATTAGCTTAATATAATTTTTCTAGGTTGGAGCTCAATATTATAGCATGCATATATTTGCTAATTCTAGAGAGAGAAAAAACTATAGTATAATATTGTATATATAAAAACACACATAGACACATATATGAACTCAATTGCCCTTACCCAATGGAAGTACAATGTTTTAAATCAAAATTTAATGGAAAAGCAGAGATTTAAAGGTCAGCAATCAAGCTCCTAAGTTTCACTGGGGCAGACTAGTAATGGATAAAAGGCATATTAATACCTTATACCATTAAAACATTATTTACAAGGTGTGTGTTTTTACAGTTTAGGCTTGTTTGGGAGAGATAAAGGCATGGAAAATTGATGAATACATTCTTACATAGAAAACCTTCATCTCTCTTCCTATGTGTGACATTACACACTCAGTTCCTCTGTCTGCATTTATGACCACTTTGTGAATGTGTTTTTGAATATTTCCTCCTTTCTTCCAAAGTACTTGCTAAAATATTTCTAATTTTATTAGTAAAGTTCATTAGAAGTTAAAACATGCATAAAATTCAATAAAGCATTTTATTAACTGTGGGATAAGGTAAAGCAAATGCTCTTTCACATTGATTTAGTTGTATTAAGACAGAAATACTTAGGTTAAAATTAAAATTTTTAAAGATCCTTGAGTTTTAATTAAAATGTCCTTCACTTAAACTAAGAGACATTGATAAGAGTGTGGTGGTTACGGGGGGGGGGGGAATGGGAGAGGGAAAGGGGGTGGGGAGGGGCACAAAGAAAACAAGATAGAAGGTGACAGAGGACAATCTGACTTTGGGTGGTGGGTATGCAACATAATTGAATGACAAGATAACCTGGACTTGTTATCTTTGAATATATGTATCCTGATTTATTGATGTCACCCCATTAAAAAATAAAATTATAAAAAAAAAATGTCCTTCACTTGATACACCAAGAGATCATGTTATTTTAGTAGCAAACAGTAAGTTTATTAACATAAATTATCTCTCTCTTCTGGTTTTTGATTCATTGTCTCTGTTCCCAATTCACACATTTTTTCCTCTACTCTTTAAAAATGGATCTGGGCTCTTTAAATATTTTTTGCTTGCCAGATGGCCCAATAATAAGGTTTATTAATACATGGTGATGAGATGACATTGCAGGAAGAAAGCTGTTTGCTTCCTGTGTTTGTTGCTCATTCACCAGGCTCCTGCACTGCTCACAACTTCCTCAGCACCTGGCTCTTGCTGCTCATAGTAGTCAGTAGCATCCCATAAGCCAATGCTTTCTGCCAAAACTGCCTTTTAAGTAAACTTGTATTGCAGTACTGCAAGTCATTACTATATAAACCGCTTCCTTTACACCCTAGAGGGTGGATTGCAGAGATTCCTACTTTTGCAGCACTCAAAGATTTTTGTGTTATTCTGAAGGCTATAGCCATACCTTCTCCAGCATTTTTAATTGATTTTATTGGGGCACATAATGACCTGAATAAACACTTTTCTAAAGAGGATATACAGATGGACAATAAACATATGAAAAGGTGCTCAGCATCACTGATCATCAAATAAATGCAATTTAAAATCACAATGAGATATCACCTAACACCTGTCCAAAACACTATTATCAATACATCAACAGATAACAAATGTTGGCAAAGATGTGGAGAAAGGGAACCCTCTTGCACTGTTGATGGGAATGCAGACTGGTGTAGCCACTGAGGGAAACAGTATGGAGTTAGCTCCTTACATCTTATGTTCCAATATTATTTTAAGTTCTATTTACCCTATACCAGCAAATACTTCATTACTCCAACCTCCTTTTATAATTAATAATCTTTTATATTAAATTTCTTCTGTTCAAATTATTATGTTATTTGCCTCGTTTGTTTGGACCCAAACTGATAAACTCTCTGTGATATAATTGTATCAAGTCTGGTTTGGACTGCTCATCTCTAGAGCAGAGATGATTCAGTAAGTATTCTCTAAACCAGTGGTTTTAAACTTTTTACACTTGGGGACCAACGAAAATAGAAGAATAATTTCAGAGACCACTAAGGCAAAAATCATGTTGAGCATAAGTGAATTCAAATACTATCATTGGATGTATAATCTGCATCCAACATTAGGGTGATTAACTCTTTCATGGACTGGCAGGAATTTTCTGGTTGACCTGACCACAGACTGGTGGTTGAAAACACTACCTGAAACATAACCATCTAAAGTATCTTTATGTAGAGACCGCAGGGCAGCAGTGGGATTCAGCTGGCTTGCACCAGTTTGGCAGAACTGATACCTAATATTTTGTTGAGTTTGGCAAACCGATTGTTAAAATGGCACTTGTAATCAAAGGTCTCTCTAATGTAAGTGCCTGAGTAGCTGCCCAACATGGAAATTACAAATTTACATTCCTTACTCTTTTTTTTTTCTTTTTGTATTTTCTGAAGTTGGAAACCGGGAGGCAGTCAGACAGACTCCCTGCATGGGCCCGACCGGGATCCACCCAGCATGCCCACCAGGGGGCGATGCTCTGCCCATCTGGGGCATTGCTCTGCTGTGACCAGAGCCATTCTAGCACCTGAGGCAAAGGCCATGGAGCCATCCTCAGTGCCCGAGCCAACTTTGCTCCAATGGAGCCTTGGCTTCGGGAGGGGAAGAGAGAGACAGAGAGGAAGGAGAGGGGGAGGGGTGGAGAAGCAGATGGGTACTTCTCCTTGTGTGCCCTGGCCGGGAATCAAACCCTGGACTCCTGCACGCCAGGCCAACGCTCTACCACTGAGCCAACCGGCCAGGGCCCCTACTCTTTTTTAATGTTCACCTGCACAACTGCACATTCTAAGCACCCATAGTAATGTTTATTCCATCCATAGGTGAAAAAAAATTTGATGTGACTGTGCTTGTAATATTTATTCAATTCATAAAACTCATTATACCTTTGATGAAATACTACATTTTAATTTCCTTGTGTTTGTTACTTCAGTAAACAAACATATAATGTAAAGAGAAAAAGTGCCAAACAACCAGGGAGTGACAAGCTGTCACTGGAAATATCTTAAATAACAGTTTTATTTCTTTTTGTCAGGTATTATTTAATATTTTTTGTTAATATTTTAAAGCTCTTTCTTATAATGTAATCTAATTTTGTGTACCTCTTTTATTGTTCTTTAAGTATTAAATACATGAAATAATCAACTACCTGTTGTATTGGGGTTTTTTTGTACTTAAAATGGTTATTAGGGCAGAGAACTGGTTGTTAAATTACTTGAATCCCACCACTGTCTCAGGGATATGTATTTCCCAGTTAAGTCCATTTCCTTAAGGTTCAGGGTTGGTTCTGGACCTTATAACCCAGTTGAGTTTATTGCTGACTCTTGATCCACTGGTAATGAAAACCAGGTTTTTTTCTGAAATCCTGACTTTTTTCAGTGTCTAGTATTAAGCTAGTTATTGTTGCTTCTATCATTTAGATAAATACCACTACTTCTTTTCCTAATAAAAATGTTTAATGAACATTAAAAGACAAGAATAATTAATGGGTTAGGAATTTAAATTTACCCTACATGATAGCAATTTGGAAAATAACTGCTAAAGGGAATTATAAGACAGTAAAAGTGAAAGCAAATACATTAGTCACAGCAAATGAGACCTTAGAGGAGACTGAATGGCTGTTATTCTGTGTAGTTTCCAATCTATACTCAACTACCCTGAACAATGGACACATTAAACAGGAATGCTGGTTAGAAGTTCAGTGAAGTACCATGTGGAGAATGAAACACTTGATATTAGGCAATGAAGATTAAGGAAAGGAGTGTACCGCCAAATAATTATATCCTTTAGTACTCTCAAAACCTTATAATGAGGGCCCCTCTCTTGATTAGTAATAGATATGCCTTTAGTCATTAAGGTGGAGGTAATGTATTACTGAAAATCCTTCATCCACAGAACAGAAGAATTCAAGAAATCCAGGATTAGAATTTAAGTAAATGAGAAATATGAAACAGACAACTGTAGTGAACTCATGAAACAATAGAGATCAATTATCCTTCAAACAGCTACTTAAGTCATGAACTTAAAGTTATTTCCTAGAAGAAGAGCAGTCTGTGATACCATTAACCAGAGACATACTATCCAAATAAGAAAGGTGAAGCAGCCAATAGATCCTTACCTGTTATTTTGTTTGTATACTCTATGGTCCTTTCATGTCTGCTTGTTTGTTGATTGGTTAAAAAGTGGAATTAGTATGACATGATTGTTCTTTCAAATTGTATTTTTATTTTCAATGCCTGTGGAATTAAGTCATAGGATATTGGCTACCTACAGATCTTTGGGCATTATGGACCTTGCTCTGAATACCAGCTCTGCCATTTATCTGTATTTTGAATGTCATCAAATCAGAAAATTTAGTTTTATTGTCTTTATAGTTACAAAAGAAAATAATGAAGCTTACCTCTAATTTTTGTGGCGTGAATTAAATAGAATATTTGTAAAACCCTTAATTTAATTTAGTGCCTTATATATTATACAAGTGCAACAAATGATTTCTATTATTGTCAATAATGTCATTAGCTAACATTGCTTCATTTGTTTATATAATATTTTTATTGCATTCAAAATTGTTCTAAACATCCACAGGATACATTAAGTTAACTAAAATTACTTTAAAATGAAAGTTCAGCAATAAATCTAAAATCTGTGTTGTATAATCTAATTGCACAATTATAAACTATATACACACTTGGTTTAAATACATAGCGTTTGGTAAACCATAGTGCAGGGTAACTTGAGAAAAAATAATTTCATATTGTTGTAACTAGACACTTGAGGGATACGGATGTTTTGAGATTAGGAACAAAAGAAGCAAACATGAAAAAAAAAACCAGTAAGAGAGCTACTGTTATATTACAGAAACCACAGCAAGCACTTCTAATGGAGTAGAATTAAACAGAAGTCAACATAGAACTCAGAACAAGATGAAATGTGTTTTGGAGATGAATGATAGTAATGGCTGCACACTATTGTAAATATATCTAATGCCACTGAATTCTATTTTTAAATATGGTAAGAGGGTAAATTTTATGTTATGTATATTTTGTCACAATATTTTTGAGAAATATATATTTCTTTTTATTATTTGGTGCCTTTCCTCTGTATTGAACAGAGTGAGGAGTCAAGAAATATAGTATATTTCTGATTACCCTACTAAGAGTTACTATAAAGAATTAAAGTATAATTTGGTGTAAACTTTAGCAATGGGTTCAGATTACATATTCCGGGATTTTATTATTGCAAAGTAGAAAAAAGTTATAAACTGCTTGAAGTAGTGCCTTACATTAGTTAGTTTATGCCAGTGGTAGTCAACCTGGTCCCTACCACTCACTAGTGGGCATTCCAGCTTTCATGGTGAGTGATAGCAGAGCAACCAAAATATAAGTAAAAAGATAGATTTAACTATAGTAACTTGTTTTATAAAGATCTATTCTGCCAAACTTAGCAAAAATATGGCATAAAATACTTGGTAAGTAATTATTATTATATGTTTTAACTTGCCGTAACTCTGCTTTATTAATTTTATAAAGTAAAGTTCTTCCCTACTTTATAATCACCATTAGAAAATTTTATTACTAACAGAGATACAAAAGTGGGCAGTAGGTATAAAAAGGTTGACTACCCCTGGCTTATGCAAATTTTGAGGACCCCAAATTCTTAAAGCTTTGTGCTGAGGGATATAAGCTAATTGTAAGGAAATAAGCAAAAGCAAAACAAAACAAAAAAAAACAAACAAACCTGGAAAACTGCACTATTTATCACAAATTTTCCCAGGTTATTTAATTCTAACTTTCATTGCTTTTGGCTAATTTATGACTTTTCAAGTTTAGATAACTGATAGAAATTAAAAATTATTTCATAGATATGTAAATAAGTTATTTCCAGTTTATGTTCTATTGATTTCCCTTTGCCAATGTAGAAAAATCCAGTTTTGCTTATATTTGTAGATTCATTTCAATATATCTGATAGAAAAATGTGACTTTGTTAAGATTATTATTTAACTGGTTGTAATCCCTTACTGATTTCCTCTTTAATAGGGAACTAAGTAAAATATTTAAAATAGTTTCTTTTATATCTGCATAAATCTTAAGATTTTGATTTTATCTTTTTCAATGATTATTTTTTAATGTCAAGGTCAATAAATAATAGCAATGTTAATGAAATAGTCACTAAAAGCTGCTCACACCGTCTTGAATATAGATCAGACCTTTACATGGAATCCCTGCCAGCTTTTTAACCTTGTGAACAACAAATAATGCAAATATTCCAATGGCCTGTTTTCATATTCTTTCTCTTGAAGCCTAAAACCCATACTAAAAAAAGCAGTACTGGCCCTGGCCTGTTGGCTCAGTGGTAGAGCGTCGGCCTGGTGTGCAGGAGTCCCGGGTTCGATTCCTGGCCAGGGCACACAGGAGAAGCGCCCATCTGCTTCTCCACCCCTCCCCCTCTCCTTCCTCTCTGTCTCTCTCTTCCCCTCCTGCAGCCAAGGCTCCATTGGAGCAAAGTTGGCCTGGGCGCTGAAGATGGCTCTGTGGCCTCTATCTCAGGTGCTAGAATGGTTCTGGTTGCAATAGAGCGATGCCCCAAATGGGCAGAGCATCGTACCCTGGTGGGTGTGCCAGGTGGATCCTGGTCGGGTGCATGTGGGAGTCTGACTGCCTCCCCGTTTCCAACTTCAGAAAAATACAAAAAAAAAAAAAAAAAAAAAAAAGTAGTATTAATTTTCTTTGCACTGAGCACCCAAACTGGAATATTGCAATCTGCTACAGTTGCAAATGTTTCTAAGGGTAAATATATAAAGCCAAAAGTTTTAAAAAGAAAGGGAGAAGATAGAGACATAAATAAGACTTCTATATGTATTTTGCAATAATTTAATCAGAGTGAATATTCATTGTCCCTGAAAGAGAGCCCCCAAAATCTACATTAAGTCTTCTTTACTAAATCATCACACTTGGAAATTTTTGAAGTAAAAGAGACTGTGTAAGGCCAGCAAAATGTTATTTTTTATTTAAATATTGTTAAATTCTTCCTCTCATCTATAAAGGATCCTGGTTCATTTAAATATAGAAGTTATAGGAATGCGTTCCTATTTCAAAACCCAAGTTTCTTTTGAGATGGCAACATAGTATGAGAAAAAAATAAAGAATAATAGAATTAATTACATTATATCTTTCTTTTTCTCCAGAGGTCTGCGTGATCTTTCTAAAGTATCATTCATTTATTTTGTGGGAGCTGAAGAAAAATTCAAAATGTTTCATTATTTATTCTGATATGTGAATATAAAATACACTTTATCTGTCTCACTATTTGTTGAATTGAAGTCTTAGGAAGAAATATCTCTAATATTTTTAGAATGTGAGTATTTGTTAGAGAAGTAGGGAATGATGCCTTTAAAAATAGAAATTAAAGCTCTCTGGTACATAAACCAGGCTTAAAGGATAAAAGAATACTATGTGTATGCATTGATAGTGTAATCAATGGCCTGTTTAGTTTCAATTCAATAAATATAAATACAATATTCATATAGTATACACTGGCAGTGTCTTGTATGTCGTATGCTAAGAATGACAGGGACGAATGAGAATATGTGTAAATTGGATGAACTAAAATGGAGACCATGCTATAAAACAGTTATTGAAATATGCATATAGTTCTACAAGAAATCAAAGTTGGAAATCAATGATTCTATTTCAAAGCGACTTTACATTTGATTGTAATAAACAAAGATCATGTTTAGTATTTAGTCAAAAGAGTTTTAAAGAGGTTTCACACATGGCCCTAAGCCCTGATAGAAGGTTGGCGCTTTTCATTATATACAGTAAAATGGCATGTTCTACAGGAGAAAATAAGAGACATTCAAATGTGAAATAAGAAAAACCTTAATGTGGTCAGAGAACAATTTCAGCAGAAGTGATCAAGTGACAAAATTTAAAGGATACTGGTTGTGTTCAGAGATTAGAAAATTTAAATTTGGCCCTGGCCCGTTGGCTCAGCAGTAGTGTCGTCTCAGAGTGTGGATGTCCTAGGTTTGATTCCCAGTCAGGACACACAGGAGAAGTGATCATCTGCTTCCCCCACTCCTTTTCTTTCTCTCTCTGTCTCTCTACCCCTCCCATAGCGTTGGCCTGAATTAGTTGGAGTGCATCGCCAGGGCTCCCTGGAGCCTCCATCTGCCTAAGGTGCTAAAAATAGCTTGATTGTGAGCATGGCCTCAAGCGGGAAGAACATTGGCCCCACATGGATGTTGCTGGGTGGATCCTGGTTGGGATGCATGAGGAATTCTGTCTCTCTATCTCTCCTCCTCTCACTTGGAAAGGAAAAAAAAGAAAATTTTTTAAAAGAAAATTTAAATTTAGAAATCAGGAATGTTGCAGCCTTAGTTAATTTCTATTGTCTCCATGATATCTTTATCAATTACTTGATATAATATGGAATACTTATATTCCTGTTTGATTTTACAATTGTTCACAAGTTAGCCTGTGTGTGTGTATGTGTATGTGTGTATACATAATATATAATTTTCTGTGATTTTTATTTTTGTTTTACTCTTGTATATAGAGGAGAACACAGCTAATAGTACAGACCCTGGCTCTAACAGCTTTGTGTGATATTTTCAGCTATCAAGTAGAGCATTTAAATATTTATTCCTTTGAGCTAGATGTCTCATATTCTATTTTTATGTCTGTCTACATGTGGAATAAGCATTTTAGAAGAATTTTTCTTTGTTTTAACTTCTGAACTTGTCATAAGACAAAACATGTAAGAGATATTGTTCCTAATTCAACTGTGAAAGCCAGGAAATATTTTCTTTTCTTTTTCAGATTTTGTTTTGAAATTGTTGAGCAAGTGTTTATGGAAAGAGTTATTTTTTTAAAATTTATGAGAATGATTCTTTCACTGAGGCCACCTAAAATATATGCAGTGTTGAATAAATAAATAATTAAATGTAATCTGAGCCTGACACAAGTCACTAAAAACAAATGCTTAAAAATATGATAACGGTGGCAACTCTTGATATATGACAGGTTTTCACATGTGAATTATTAGCAAATGTAAAACATAATTTAATATTATCCTTTGTCTTGTGTCAGACAGGAGTTATATTTTGTGGTTCAATGGCAACAGCATTCTGCATACCTGGTATTTATTCCCAGCTCTGTTCTTTTTTGGAAATGCAACTTAAATCATCTAACTGCACCTTGATGAGCCTCAAGTTTCTCATCTGATTCTGACTTTTCAATTAAATAAAACCATTTATATTGAAATGGTGTTATAAAAATTAAACCACTGGTCATATAAATTCTATGGATGGGTTTTTTTTTGTTCATTGTATAGAAGGTTTCATTTAGGCATAAGCTAAACTGGTACAGGACACATAAAGTCATGTGGACAACCTGTACACTTAGTGGATAGTGTTAACATGTGAAGTCACTCTTTATATATATATATATATATATATATATATATATATATATATATATATATATAAATGACTTCTTTAGAGCATAATCATAAATATGGAAAACTCTTATGTTTGCTAAGTAGAAATGCTGTAAAATTGTACTCAGAGTAGGTTAGACTGTAGGTTTCTAATTTCCTATTAAGAACTACTACGCACAGATATTGAGATTACCACTAGTAATAGTACATTCTTAAGAAAAAATATTTTTTATAAAAAGACTAAAAAAGACAGATGAAAAAGAAGAGATAGCACATACTTGGGTGAATTGCATAAAATCTAACTTCCATATAAGATAATATTTCAATAATATGTCAATAAAAATATTCATGTTGCTCTTTATATTGATTAGTGAGGTAACTTCTATGTAAAACAAATATATATATATATATATATTACTATGAACATGTAAAAAATAAGAATTGTGAGGGAGATATTGTCTATCAAAAAATAAATCAGACAACTGTAAATTGTTGAGAATATTTTTTTAAAATGATAAGATTAGCATAACAAAAAATGTGTCTTAGATCAAAATAAGAGATTTAGAAGAAAAGAATAAATTAAAACCATGGTCATCACACATTTCAAAACTCATTATCTTCAATAATAAAATATTTTATTTTTGTGTATATTTATGTTAAACTCCTATAAAACAGCACAAGTCAATGTACAAACAATATAAAAAGAAAAGTTAAAATATCTTTTTTAAAGCAGGAAGGAAGGAAGAAAGGAAGGCAGAAATCCCCAAATTACTGATAATATTAAAACTTTACTTTCTCAAGTATACTTACTGAATATAAATAAAAAAAATGAGATTCTATTTTGCCTATTAACTTGGCTAATTTTTAAAGATAATTATCAGAGTTGGAATGAAAATAGCAACAACCATGTCATCTTCTGTTTGGGAGACTATATTGGTAAAACTTTCAGGAAAAATGCCATTTGGAAATGTATATGAAAACATTAATAAGAATGATAACTTTGACCACTGATTTTGATTTGATAATTGTAACCTAATCTGAAAGAGGTTTATATTATATTATGTATGAGTATTCAGGTTTTTTTAAATTTTTTATTTATTTATTATTTTTTGTATTTTTCTGAAGCTGGAAACAGGGAGGCAGTCAGACAGACTCCCACATGCCCCGACCGGGATCCACCCGGCACGTCCACCAGGGGGCGATGCTCTGCCCCTCTGGGGCATTGCTCTGTTGTAATCAGAACCATTCTAATGCCTGAGGTAGAGGCCATGGAGCCATCCTCAGCGCCTGGGGCCAACTTTGCTTCAATGGAGCCTTGGCTGCGGGAGGGGAAGAGAGAGACAGAGAGGAGAGGGGGAGGGGTGGAGAAGCAGATGGGCACTTCTCTTGTGTGCCCTGGCCGGGAATTGAACCCAGGACTCTTGCATGCCAGGCCAACGCTCTATCACTAAGCCAACCGGCCAGGGCCCAGTTTTTATTTTAAACACGTAAAAATAGGAAACAACTTAAATGCTTGATGTATGATGAATTAGCTGCTGATGCTATATCTACAGGAAGGTATAATTACATGTAAGGGAGTAAAGCAATGTTTTTGGAGAAGATTGTAAGCAAGGGTGTCATTTATTTCTTAGAATATGTCACAGTAAAATTAACTTGCATTTACAAAGAGAGTGATGGTAGAAAGATAATTGTATACATGTAGGACTAATAGTGAAATTTGATATTAATTGAAAGCGTTCCTATGTATCACCTATTAAATACTAGTAAAAAATTAACTTCATTGATGTTTATTTAAAATGTAATTAAAGGAATATTTACCTGAAGATCCAGCAATATTTTTTATTAAACTTTTGTTTTTCCTGATTAATTTTGCCATCCTGACAATTGAAATTTTTACTATAGATAAAATCTGACGATGAGACATGAATTATGAAAAGAAAAATATCTTAAGTAAGAGGAAATCAAATTCATCTATCTGATATACATTACCATAGCGACAAATGAATTTAGCCTGTCTGTTGTTGATCTTTTGTTCTTGGAAATATTTACAACTGGGATATTTCCCTTTATCAAATGATGTTTAATAGTATTCATTATATCAGAATTCACATGGCTATAGTACTTTATGTACTGCAAAATAGACAGATGAATCATTGATTGTTAGTCTCGTAAAATTCCGCAAAGCAATCAAGGTAGACAGTACTAGCCCCACTTTGCAGATGAAGGAAATGAGGCTCAAAATACATAATCATCATCCCAGTGCCATGCAGGTAATAAATGGCAAAAATGATGTCCTTCTACCTCTTTTTTTCTAGTCCTGACACCATTAAACATGCAGCCCTTTTGAAGATAAGCAGATGAAAATTTATCAATTGCTGCTTTGCAAAATAAGTGAATGAATAAAATATCTTTGTGTGCATGCTTAGGTAGTTGGCAATTAAATGCTTATAAAGTAGTTTAATTCAGTGTATTACAAATTTTAATGAGTATATGAATCACTAGGAGATTTTGTTAAAATCAGTAATTTGTTCAAAAGTTCTGGGATGAAGTATGAGATTTCACATTTTTAGCAAGCTCTTTGCCATCTATGGGTTATAATTTTTAAAAAATGAGTTTTTAATTCTAATACCTGTGCTTTTATCAAGAATGTTAAAATAAATAAAGGTAAAATCTTGAATGTGGTTATTAATCTATTCGTTTTCACCCACAACAAAGGTATTCTTTATATTAAAATCAGTATAGATAAAAGGTACATTTAAATATATATATGTATGTTTTACCTATAAGCAATGTGATATCTCAGAAATAAGACTAAAGATATAGGAATTCCTCAGTAAAAAAAATAATAATGACTTAAGATGCAATTTTGTTCAGATTTTTACATTTGCTATTATAAATTCTAGTTTTCACTTATTGATTTTCTTCTAGAAATTTTATAGCACCTTGACTTCTTTCCTAGCCTAGCCCTAACACTAACGGTAGCAATGGCTCTTTAAAACTATTTTGTTATGAGAATATATGCTTAAGTATGTGATTCTTTTTATAGGTAGAAATAATTGTTTCAACTTTTCCCTATCTTAGGTAAGCTTAGCTTGATATACTGAATATTATATTTAGATCATAGGACTCTTGAGCCCCTATTTCAAAATTATAGTTCATAATGCAAGTAACATTTTTATATGGGAAACCTCCCTATTATTGAAGGAAACTTGTATTTTATTGCTTGATTTCTGACAGAATTCTTTTCTGTTATTTTATTTTCCTAATAAACTTTTTAAAATTTTAGAGCAGTATTACATTTATGAGAAAATTGTGAAGATAAAACAGAGTTCTCATATACATCACACCAAGTTTTCTTTATTAACACCTTAAATTAGTATATTTGTCACAATTAATAAATCAATATTAATAAAATATTAACTAAATTTTATACTTTAGTTAGAGCTTTTTATTTTTACTTTCTAAAATCCTTTTTCTATTTCACTGTCCCATTTAGGAAACCACATTATATTGAGTTTTTATGTCTCCTTAAGATGTTTGTTGACTGTGACAGTTCCTTAGACTCTTTATGTTATCAATAATCTTTATAGTTTTGAGGATTACAGATAATTGTATAGAATTACACGTACTTTTACCCAATCAGATGTTTTTCTCATAATGAGACTGAGGTTATGGGTTTTCATGGTAATTTTTCTGAATATTGTAAAATTGTCTTAAACTAAACTAAAATTGACTTAAATATCTATTTATATTTTTTTATAATAATGATGTCTCAATATGACCATGACAATGAGATACATAGGAGTATCTCATTCCTATGTGGTTCTTTCATTCTCTTATGAAATTGTATCAGGCTAAGTCAATAAGATAAATAACTGTTTACCCATCCAGATATCAGCACTGATGAATCCAACAGACAGATTCCATGGCTTAGTATCTACCAGAGGTTGGATGCTACGAATATTACTAAATTATTATTTTATTTATTTATTTATTTATTTTTTATTAAATTTAATGCAGTGACATTGATAAATCAGGGTACATATGTTGAGAGAAAATATTTCTAGATTATTTTGACATTTGATTGTGCTGTATACCCCTCCCCCAAAGTTAAATTGTCTTCTGTCACCTTCTATCTGGTTTTCTTTGTGCCCCTCCCCTCCCCTAACCCCTCTCTCCTTCTTCACCCCCTCCCCCCTCCCCCAACCTCCCGCCCCTGTTGCCATCACATTCTTGTTCATGTCTCTGAGTCTCATTTTTATGTCCCTTCTATGTATGGATTCATCTTAGTTTTTTTTTTCTGATTTACTTATTTCACTCCGTATAATGTTGTCAAGGTCCATCCATGTTATTGTAAATGATCCGATGTCATCATTTCTTATGGCTGAGTAGTATTCCATAGCATATATGTACCAAAGCTTTTTAATCCACTCGTCCTCTGACGGACACTTGGGCTGTTTCCAGATCTTCGCTATTGTGAACAATGCTGCCACAAACATGCGGGTGCATTTCTCCTTTTCGAGCCGTTCTATGGTGTCCTTGGGGTATATTCCTAAAAGTGGGATAGCTGGGTCAAAAGGCAGTTCGATCTTCAGATTTTTGAGGAATCTCCATACTGTTTTCCACAGTGGCTGCACCAGTCTGCATTCCCACCAGCAGTGCAGGAGGGTTCCCTTTTCTCCACATCCTCGCCAGCACTTATTCTGTGTTGTTTTGTTGATAAGCGCCATTCTGACTGGTGTGAGGTGATATCTCATTGTGGTTTTAATTTGCATTTTTCTAATGATTAGTGATGTTGAGCATTTTTTCATATGCCTATTGGCCATCTGTATGTCCTCTTTGGAGAAGTGTCTATTCATCTCTTTTGCCTATTTTTGTATTGGGTTGTTTGTCTTCCTGGTGTTGAGTTTTACAAGTTCTTAATAAATTTTGGTTATTAACCCCTTATCAGACGTATTGTCAAATATATTCTCCCATTGTGTAGTTTGTCTTTTTATTCTGTTCTTGTTGTCTTTAGCTGTGCAAAAGCTTTTTAGTTTGATATAGTCCCATTTGTTTATCCTGTCTTTTATTTCACTTCCCCGTGGAGATAAATCAGCAAATATATTGCTCCGAGAGATGTCGGAGAGCTTACTGCCTATGTTTTCTTCTAAGATACTTATGGTTTCACGGCCTACATTTAAGTCTTTTATCCATTTTGAGTTTATTTTTGTGAGTGGTGTAAGCTGGTGATCTAGTTCCATTTTTTTGCAGGTAGCTGTCCAATTTTCCCAACACCATTTGTTAAAGAGGCTGTCTTTACTCCATTGTATTTCCTTACCTCCTTTGTCAAATATCAGTTGTCCATAGAACTGTGGGTTTATTTCTGGGTTCTCTGTTCTGTTCCATTGATCTATATGCCTGTTCTTATGCCAGTACCAGGCTGTTTTGAGTACAACGGCCTTGTAGTATAACTTGATATCAGGAAGTGTGATACCTCCCACTTTATTCTTCTTTTTTTAAGATTGCTGAGGCTATTTGTGTCCTCTTTTGGTTCCATATAAATTTTTGGAATATGTGTTCTATATCTTTGAAGTATGTCATTGGTATTTTAATTGGTATTGCATTGAATTTATAGATTGCTTTGGGTAATATAGACATTTTAATGATGTTTATTCTTCCTAACCATGAGTACGGTATATGTTTCCACTTGTTTGTATCTTCCTTGATTTCTTTTATCAATGCTTTGTAATTTTCCGAGTACAAGTCGTTAGTCTCTTTGGTTAAGTTTACTCCTAGGTACTTTATTTTTTTGGTTGTAATTGTGAAGGGGATTGTTTCCTTAATTTCTCTTTCTGACTGTTCATTGTTGGTGTATAAAAATGCTTCTGATTTCTGAGTATTGATTTTATATCCTGCCACTTTGCTGAATTTATTTATCAGGTCCAGTAGTTTTTTGACTGAGACTTTAGGGTTTTCTATATACAATATCATATCATCTGCAAATAATGATAGTTTTACTTCTTCTTTTCCAACTTGAATGCCTTTTATTTCTTCTTCTTGTCTGATTGCTGTGGCTAGGACTTCCAGGACTATGTTAAATAAGAGTGGTGAAAGGGGGCACCCCTGCCTTGTTCCTGATCTTAAAGGTATTTCTTTTAATTTTTTCCCATTGAGTATGATGTTGGCTGTGGGTTTCTCATAGATGGCTTTTATCATGTTGAGGTATGTTCCCTGTAATCCCACTTTGCTGAGAGTTTTGATCCTGAATGGGTGCTGGATTTTATCAAATGCTTTTTCTGCATCTATTGAAATTATCATATGGTTTTTCTCCTTCTTTTTGTTTATGTGATGAATCACATTGATAGATTTACGAATATTGTACCAGCCTTGCCTCCCCAGAATAAATCCCACTTGATCATGGTGTATGATTTTTTCCATATATTGTTGGATCCGGTTTGCTAATATTTTGTTGAGGATTTTAGCATCTATATTCATCAGAGATATTGGCCTATAATTTTCTCTCTTTGTGTTGTCTTTGCCTGGTTTTGGAATCAGAATTATGCTCGCCTCATAAAAGGAGCTTGGAAGTCTTCCTTCCTCTTGAATTTTTTGAAATAGTTTGAGAAGGATAGGAGTTAGTTCTTCTTTGAATATTTGGTAGAATTCTGTTGTGAAGCCATCGGGCCCCGGACTTTTCTTTGTTGGGAGTTTTTTGATAACTGTTTCGATCTCATTTGGTGTAATCGGTCTGTTTAGGTTTTCTGATTCTTCCAGATTGATTTTTGGAAGATTGTATGTTTCAAGGAATTTGTCCATTTCATCTAGGTTGTCTAGTTTTTTGGCATACAGTTCTTCATAGTACTTTCTTACAATATTTTGTATTTCTGTTGTGTCAGTTGTTATTTCTCCTCTCTCATTTCTAATTTTATTTATTTGAGTCCTCTCTCTCTTTTTCTTGGTGAGTCTACTTAAAGGTTCATCAACCTTGTTTACCTTTTCAAAGAACCAGCTCCTAGTTTCATTGATCCTCTGTATTGTTTCTTTAGCCTCTATGTCACTTATTTCTGCTCTGATCTTTATTATATCCTTCCTTCTACTACATTTGGGCTTTACTTGCTGTTCTTTTTCTAATTCTTTTAGATGCAGAATTAAGTTGTTTATTTGAGCTTTTTCTAGCTTCTGAAAGTGTGCCTGTAGTGCTATGAACTTCCCTCTCAGCACTGCTTTCGCTGTGTCCCATAAATTTTGAGTTGTTATATGCTCATTGTCATTCGTTTCTAGGAATTTTTTTATTTCTTCTTTGATCTCATTCTTAATCCATTCATTATTTAGCACCCTGCTATTTAGTTTCCATGTGTTTGAGAATTTTTGAGCTTTTCTGCTGTGATTCATTTCTAGTTTCATGCTGTTGTGATCGGAGAGAGTGCTTGATATGATTTCAGTCTTCTTAAATTTGTTGAGAGCACTTTTGTGCCCTAACATGTGGTCTATCCTAGAGAATGTACCATGAGCGCTTGAAAAGAATGTATATTCTGCTGCTTTAGGGTGAAAGGATCTGAAGATAGCTATTAAATCGAGTTGATCTAGTGTTTCCAATAAGTCTGCTGTTTCTTGTTAGATTCAGGGAGTACTGACATGCTGGGGCTGCCAAGAGTGTACAAGGTCCCTGTGACGGTGAGAACAAAGAGTTCAGCAACATCCTGCATTGAGTCAGAGACCCTTATCAGAAGTTTATGTTTGAAATTCTCCACTGAGTAATACCCCCCCCCCCCGTAACTGCGCACGACCTCCCTAGCCAATAGCTAACAGCCACATCAGCTTCTGTATGATGCTTGCTCATCCTAGATAGCCACCCTATAAAAAGGAGCCATTTTAGAAGCTCATGGCTGCAGTGCTCCAGTCTCTTCGGAGGCGTGGGTTGCCTGCAGTCCCTGCGCAGGTTTGGGGGGCTGCAGTGCTCCAGTCTCTTCGGAGGCGTGGGTTGCCTGCAGTCCCTGCGCAGGTTTGGGGGGCTGCAGTGCTCCAGTCTCTTCGGAGGCGTGGGTTGCCTGCAGTCCCTGCGCAGGTTTGGGGGGCTGCAGTGCTCCAGTCTCTTCGGAGGCATGGGTTGCCTGCAGTCCCTGCGCAGGTTTGGGGGGCTGCAGTGTTCCCCTGTGTGGGTTACCTGCATCCCTGTGCAGGTTTGGGGGGCTGCAGTGTTCCCCTGAGTGGGTTACCTGCAGTCCCTGCACAGGTTTGGGGGGCTGCAGTGCTCCCTTGCATGGGTTGCCTGCAGTCCCTGTGCAGGTCTGCAATAAAACTTATAAAACTCACTTTGGGTTTGCTGCAGCCTATCTCGCTGGGATATAACATTTCTTTGTTAATTTTCTTTCTTGAGGATCTATCTAGTGATGTTAGTGGGGTATTGAAATCCCCTACTATTATAGTATTGCTGTTGATCTCGCCTTTTAAATCCATCAAAGTCTGTTTTATATATTTGGGTGCTCCTATATTAGGTGCATAGATATTTATAATAGTTATATCTTCCTGTTGGATTACTCCCTTTATCATTATGTAGTGGCCTTCTTTATCTCTTACTATATCCTTTGTTTTAAAGTCCAATTTGTCTGATATAAGTATTGCTACCCCAGCTTTTTCTTCATTTCCGTTTGCATGAAATGTTTTTTTCCATCTTTTTACCTTCAATCTATGTGTGTCTTTTGTTCTAAGGTATGTCTCTTGTAGACAACATATGTATGGGTCCTGTTTTCTTATCCACGCAGCTACCCTATGTCTTTTGATTGGATCATTTAATCCATTTACATTAAGGTTATTATTGATATGTAGTTGTTTATTGCCATTTTCTTCTTTAAAGGTGTATTCCTTTTTTTGCTATATTCTTTTCCAACTTTGATCTGTTTACAACAGGCCCCTTAACATTTCTTGCAGCGTTGGTTTGGTTGTAATGAATTCCTTGAGTTGTTTTTTGTCTGGGAAGCATTTTATTTCTCCTTCAATTTTAAACGATAGCCTTGCTGGATAAAGTAGTCTTGGTTGTAGGTTCTTGTTCTGCATTACTTTGAATATTTCTTGCCATTCCCTTCTGGCCTCAAGTGTTTCTGTTGAGAAGTCGGATGTCATCCTTATGGGGGCTCCTTTGTAGGTGATAACTTTTTTTTCTCTTGCAGCTTTTAATATTTTCTCTTTATCGCTTAGCTTTGGTATTTTAATTATGATGTGTCTTGGTGTAGGTTTCTTTGGGTTTCTCTTTAATGGAGTTCTCTGTGCTTCTTGGACTTGTAAGAGTTTCTCTTGCATTAATTTAGGGAAGTTTTCAGTTATGATATAATTGAACAAAGTCTCTATCCCTTGTTCTTTTTCTTCTTCTTCAGGAACCCCTATGATGTGGATGTTATTTCTCTTCATGTTGTCACAGAGCTCTCTAAGTGTTTCCTCTGACTTTTTGAGTCTCTTTTTTCTTTTCTTCTCTGCTTTCATGCCTTCATTCCAGTTGTCCTCCAACTCGCTGATTCGATCCTCTGCTGTATCCATCCTGTTTTTAATTCCTTCCATTGTGGTCTTCATTTCTGATATTGTATTTGTCATCTCTGACTGATTCTTTTTTAATATTTCAATATCCTTTTTTATACTTGCTATTTCTTTATTTAGGTTTTCAAACTGCCCCTCCATTGTTGTTCTAAGATCCCTAAGCATCCTCACAATCATTATTTTGAACTCCGCATCTGGAAGTTTGATTATTTCCATATTACTTAGCTCATCTCTCAAGGGTGTCTCTTGTGGTTTCATTTGGGTTGCACTCCTTTGTCTTCTCATAATGGTGTTTTATTTGTAGAGTTGCTTGAGTCTAGGCTTGGTGTTTTCTGCCTCCTGTTTTCAGTTGTGTTATTTCTAGGTCTTCTTGGCTGTATCAGCTATTATTTGTAATCCACTTTCGGATTTGGGCAGCTTTGAAGTCTTGATTTGTTTGTTTTCTTAACAGGTGATAGTCTTGTTAACTGATCTCAGCAGGGGGCTTCCTTGAAACTGTAACCAGGAATGCTTTGGGTGTAACCTGAGATGCTGAAGGTCTCTTCCACCAACTAATCTCACTGGGGGCAGGGTTTTTTCTCAGCTTCAGTAGGGGGAGGTGTATCTCAGATCTCCATGGAGACCTGAGTTACTGCCCCTCCTCCCCACTTCTTGTTTTCAGCTGTGTTGTTGCGCTGATTGGAGCTGGATAGATGTCCGGAGATCTCTGATCTGGAAGCACTTCAGCTCTGTTTTGTGAAAGGTTCAGTCCCTCCCCCAGCTATGGCCACCTCCAGCACGAATGAGTCAGCTTTTTTATTTCGTTTCTTGCATACCTTAGCCCCTCACAGTCTGTCCCTCTCCTTGTCCTTTCCACTTGGGAGATAAGCTGGTCTTTTCAACCCACCTTGCTCCCTGGTCGCCAGGTAAGTGGCTGTGAGCAGTAGTTTCTGCTCTTTTTTTTCTGTGAAATCTTCTCTGGGCTCTCAGCCTCACCTCCCCCCCCCTGCCGTTCCTGTAAGCAGAGGAGATTCAGGCACTCCTTACCCGGTTTATTGTGTCTTCCTCTTTGCTCCTTGGTTTTTGAGAGCTGTTCTTGCAGTTCAGTGTTGGTTTTTCATGCTGATTTTTCCTAAATTGATTTGTATTCCAGTTTGGGGTTGAGAGCTGGGCGTCTGTGCGTCCGCCTACTCCGCTGCCATCTTCAAAAGCCTTACTAAATTATTTTAAATGGGTTAAGCTAGTGGGAGAATTATAGATGTTGAACCTTTGAATGAGATGCAATTTTCCATCATTCCATGAATGTAAGAGCTGCATTCTTTCTTTACAGCTATTTTTTGTTGTTGTTGTTGCTCTGTTGTTACTTAATTGAAAGAAGAGGTTCTAAAAATGAATTAAAAGAAAAGCTAATACTCCTGTGACATTTGGATGTTCTTTTTATAGTAAGTGCTATGTATTGCTATAATTTTATATGAATTATTGGCACCTTTTACCAATCCCTGGTGGGTCTTGACTTGCCCAAATGAACTTAATCATTTTAGTCTTTGAGTCAAATAAATTAAAGCTTAATAGTATATTATTGCTTTTCCCTCAAACATGAATAAGTATTTTATTAGCCAACTGCTTATAGTATGTTATCTGGAACAATTCATGTGATATTTGAATCAGCGAATCTTATAGCAACTACGCAAATTGTATCAGGGCAGTTTCCATGTGCACTAGCTAGTCTGGTTCTATAGAGTCATCCTTAAAGAGGTTTGGTCCAGAGTTAACTCCTTTTGTCCTTCAAATACAATACTTGTTTCCATACTTAATTCACCAGAGCTTTTAATTAACTGTTGCTGAATAATGAAGCATAACAAAGACCCAATATTCCCCACAACAAGCATTTATTTTTTCACATGTTTATGGGTAGTTGGAGTTATGTTGATTTGGGAAGGGCTTTGCCTGATGGCTCATCTCCTGGTGAATCACATTCTCCCAGGAGCAGCAGACTAGCTGAGGCATGATTTTTCTCATGGCAATGGCAGCGAGGTGAGAAACCAAGCTTCATCACACAAGCATAATTCCACCCAATGCTTCTGTTATATCTGATGATATCCCACTGGCCAAAGCTAGTCATGTGATGAGCCTAACATCAAGGCATGTGAAATCATTTCTTGTCATGGCAGAAAGTGAGATTCCATTATGAAGCAGGGAGCAAATGGCTAAGAATATAATCCAGTCTGTCATACTATATAAATATTTTTCTAATTAAAATAGAGCAGATTAAGTCTTCTGCTATAGAACCCTGAATACTAAAGAATGTTTTGTTTTGTTTGTAAATTCTGTATATATTTAAGGTCTTTATAATAACATCATTCTCATTAATATACATGAAAGGTGATATACTTCTTTGAGTACAAGATAAAAGAGTAGATTGAACATTAAGAGAAGAAGCAATGTACTTGCAAATGCATTTCAGGTTTGGAAAGTATTTGCGATCCCTTCAGTCAGGACACTTGGGTAACTAGGGTGCAGGAGCACACTCAGTTACTAAGGTTCCTTACTTGGCGATTTAACTATTACCTCGGAACAGTTGGCAGCAAAACTTTGGGCTGTAAAATTAGTTTTCTTCAGCTCTAATCCTATGTAGCTCTGGCTGTTTCTGATCTCTGTGCTGGAATGCTCCCAGCATACCACACAGTCTGGAACACACTGATTAAGGCAAGCTAATTGAGTTGTAAAATGTCAAAGACCATTTAAATGTCAGTTTTTATGCAGTTGAGAGTTTGAGAACTGCCACTATTGATACAGTTTTCTGTGTGTCATGGGGTGAGGGGTTAAGTAGGGGGAGAGGAACAATTACTTTGATAAAAAATGGTATTGTCTTTATTCTCTAGAACTGTACATAAAAATGTGTAATCAGAGTGGCAAAGAAAAATGATATAAAGGTTATAAACTTGATATAAGAAAAGTGAGATTGTTTATGTTTTGCTATCAAGAAGTCCACAGATATGCAATCCATCACCATTCCTTCTTTCTTATCTGTTTCTAAGTCTTTTCCTTTCCAATTTAAAAAAAGACATTATACCGAATGATAAAGGTTGTTGAACATCAAGATACATAAATCTCCAAATGTTCTAATCCTTTTGCTCTCTGCAGTTACTTTTAGAAAATTATTTCAATTCTTGAAAGAACTGAGAGTATGTATCTGAATAATATTTATTCATTCAGATTATCAGTTAATTTAGAATTTTTTATTTTTATATATTTTTAAATTCTATTTTATCACCTTGAAGATTTAAAATATTTTCCTTCTGAATCATCTTACATTTTTTTCTTTCTGTGCCTTTTCTCCAATTTCTTTTTCATTTGTTTCCATGGAGGAGAACTAAACAGAACATTATGTATCTTTATTTCCTATTTAACTATGGGTTATTATATGCTTTACAATGTTCTAATGCTTTAGAACATTTGGGGATTTTGATAATTTTATCTACAAAAGTGTATTGGCAGAGTGTTTTTATCATCAATGAATCTCTAGGAAGTATTTCCACCTTCCAGACTGGTGTATCTTGTAAAGCATGGATGCACAAAAGTAGTAATTAACATTTAAAACAATTTTGCTATTCTTATTTTAAGCAAAATTTCAATTATTTAGTTTGTCACTAATCTAGAAAGTCAGAAACCTATCAAATCATCAGCATTCCTTTTGAAAAATTACATCTAGCTTTCCACTTATTATCACTTTATTTTTTATTGTTTTGATATTAAAGGGATGCAGCACAGCTTGATATTAGATCATTACTACTCTTTATAAATTTTGAGTAATGTTTGTCTCTAAATCATCAGTATTCTTTTTTATTTTATTTTTATTTTTTTATTTTTCTGAAGCTGGAAACGGGGAGAGACAGTCAGAGAGACTCCCGCATGTGCCCAACCAGGATCCACCCGGCATGCCCACCAGGGGCAACGCTCTGCCCACCAGGGGGCGATGCTCTGCCCCTCCGGGGCATCGCTCTGCCGCGACCAGAGCCACTCTAGCGCCTGGGGCAGAGGCCAAGGAGCCATCCCCAGCACCCGGGCCATCTTTGCTCCAAAGGAGCCTTGGCTGCGGGAGGGGAAGAGAGAGATAGAGAGGAAGGAGGGGGGAGAGGAGAAGCAAATGGGCGCTTCTCCTATGTGCCCTGGCCGGGAATCGAACCTGGGTCCCCCGCACGCCAGGCCGACGCTCTACCGCTGAGCCAACCGGCCAGGGCCTTCATCAGTATTCTTTATGTGAACAGCATAGATAGCTGTAGGAGAAACTTTATATACAGAGAAAGAATTAGAGGTTTATAGTCTTGTTTAACTACATTTAGTTGTGTTTGTGTGTATATTTGCCAGTTTTTGTTATGTTGTTCATTTTCCAGTCTAGTTCATTGTTCCTTCCACTAAGACTTACCACATGGAGACCTGCTTACCCATAGCAGGTCACACTGGCAGGCGGGGCCCAAGTTACATTACGTAAGGAAGGGAGCAATACCTGATCGTAAGATGGTGGCGGGTAGTGGGTACAGAGGGTACAGGTGGACACTGACTGGGTGGGGATGCCATGCTCCCTCCAGAAGATTCTGTTGTTGCCTTTGGCCTGGCTCCCTGCTATAGCACCTCCATCTTCAGAAAGCACTGGAGCCTCTTCCACAGACAAACCAGGTGGATCAATCAGCCACACGTGAACCCGGGCAGATGGCCCAGGTGAGAACAGGGTTTCGTGGAGCTTAGTGCATCACTCAGCCATGGTGACTTTAGCCACTGCTCTTTACTTATCACCAGGGCCAGAGGGCTATGCTACATTTTATTGGTTATTTTTAGGAAACCACAAATATATGAAAAGGTTAATGACTGCACAAAGATTACTAAGTTAAATCGCTGAACACAAAATATGTTGTTGCTTAAGGCTTAAATTCAGTTAGAGACATTTAAATTTTTAGTGATTCAAGTTCATAATGAATTTAATAGTAAAGAACAAATTTGTTTTGTGAAGTGTGAAGCATTAAACACATGGTTATTTCTTTTAAGGCCAAATAAAGGGCATTTGAGTCTTTCTTTTTTTTTTAATCAATATTTTCATTTTTTTTCCAAATTTTTTTTCATTCTGGAGAGATAAGAATGTAAGCAAGGCTTAGCCAAATCTCAAGTACTGTGATAATCTGATTCCATTTAAATATAGAATGCATATCATGAAAAGCAAGACAAATTGCCATGAAAGAAAAGTAGCTAATATAAGAATAGATATTAGATAAACTGGTAGTATTAATACTAATAACAGCCACCATTTATGCAGTGTAAACTCTGTGCCAGACATCATACATCTCACTTTGTTATCATAACTGGTCCATGAATGGGGCTGTGTCTTCTCTACAGATGAGAAAATGAAGGCTTTAGTGGTTTACATTGGTAGTAAGTAGTACATCAGGGTGAGATTCAGAACTAGTCCATTCAAACTCTCACCAGGCTAGTTTGCAAGTCCTCAACTATAACTACTGGGCTTCAGCATTTATCCTTAAATCATACTTTTTCTACTACCCTGTGAGAGCACTCCCTAATTCCAGTTGCTAAGGTTGGAATCCAAACAGATCAACATATTTGTTGGTATTTATTGGTACCTTTCTATCTTTTCTATTTTCTTAAGGGCAGCAGAAGAATTTTTTTTTTTTAGAGTAACATATTAGAAAGGAATATTATTTATTCTCAGGTTTTAATTATCCATAAATTTTTTAAAAGGCAAACCTAAGGGAAAAATTAATAAATAAAAACAAGTTCTAGTTTGTCTAATTAAAATCCCTCTCTGGTGCTAAAAGATTTTTATAGTATATGTGCAAGGGCATTAGATCATTGTGTAAACAGTGCACTAACTGAACTAATAAAGTGTATTTTATCCTGTCAGCTCAGGTTTAGAGCAGGCAAGGATATTCCATTCAGGCCTTCCCATAATTTAATAAATACGTTCGCCACTTCTCCGAAAACTTAACTAACCAGAGAATGAACTTTTTCATTTCATGCTGAGATTATGGATTACAAATGTTTTCTCTGACCAAGAGCAATCACCTAAGCCAGTGGTTATGTGAGACTAGGGTAAAAAGAAAAAGCCATAAAAATTAATGAGCTTACTGATGGCCTGACTTTCAGACCATAATTCTGGGCATGAGGGAATTGACGTCTTACTTGGTGAGTGCAGACCATAGTGTATGCTAGCGGTTCTGAAACTTCTGCTGTCTGGGACTACCTCTTACTGCAACTACAAAGACAAAACAGAAGACATCATTAGCAGAGTTACAGTGTATAAGTGAGAGATTTTTTTTGATATAAATAATAGAAAACTTTCTCAAACTGCCTCTGACAGTATTGTTGGCTTTTTAATTTTTTTAATGTATTAATTTTAAAGAGAGAAGTAGGGAGAGAAGGAAAGATCAATTTATTGTTCCACTTATTTATGCTTCCATTCATCCATTGGTTGATTCTTATACGTGCCTTGGCCAAGAATCAAACTTGCAAATTTGGCATATTGAGGCACTGCTCTAACCTACTGAGCTATCCAGCCAGGGCCAGTAATGTTAGCATTTGTCACTGGAAAGTCACATTAGTGCAGAGTTGATGAAAGGTTAAAAATGTCAACCTTTTTCTTTCTTTCATCCCTTCATTCTTTTCCCTGCCCCCTCCCCCATTCCCTCTCTCTCCTCCATGTTTTCCTAGGTTTTTCTTTGACTTCCATGGTGCTTGTTTAACCAGAAGGCTGGCAAGATTAGCTGAACAGATGTCTGCCAGTAATTTCTGGATGTTACATGCTTATGTGCTTTCTCTTTACCAATAGTCCTTTTTAAATAATTAGTGAGTTTCTGTTTTCAAAACAAAAAGACCCATCCATAGATTACATACCCTGAACCGTTCAAATTACTGTTTCCTGAAGCTAACTACCATCTTTCCTAGAGAGTGGGTTAAGCATAGCCAGTGGTTATAATGATGGATCTATAAATTCCCAAAGAAAAAGCAAATTATTATGATTATGCTAAAATGGGCATAAATGAAAAATCATCAAAAACAGTCAACATCCACCAGAAATTGGAAGACAAACTGTTTTTCAGATTATCTGTAAATAAGTGTTATTATATGTTATGTTTTGTTCTTAATAACCATGCATACGTAAGAGATATTAGGGAAAAAATGAAGTATTTTATATGTACTGGTATAAGTAAATGGTATAGCTCATTATCAATATTCTACATTCCCCTTGAAGATACAAGTTTCTCAGTAGTGTCAATTTCTTTGAGCCTAAAGACCTTCCTCTGGCATTTCTTGTAGTAGCAATCAATAAATTCTTCTAGTTTTCTTTCATCTGAAATGGTTACTTTGCCTTTATTTGTGAAGCATATTTTCACCAAATACAGAATTCCGGTTTAATGATTTTCTTTTATTGTAACTTGAAAGATGTCTCAGTGTCTTCTAGTCTCAATTGTGTCTAATGTGATAGTCCCCTATTTCTTAATTTTTAATTTTTTTTCTTCTTTTTTTTTAATCAAGTGAGAGTTATGGAGGCAGAGAAACAAACTCCTGCATGCACCGTGACCAGGATCCACCTGGCAACCCCTGTCTGGGGCCAATGCTCTGCCCATCTGGGGCCATGCTCATTGCAACTGAGATATTTTTAGTACCTGAGGCTAGGCCACAGAGCCATCGTCAGTGCCCAGGGTCTATGAGCTCAAACCAATTGATTCATTGCTATAGGAGGGGAAGAGAGAGAAGCCAGTGGTCACTTCTGTTGTGTGCCCTAATCAGAAATCGAATCCAGGACATCCACATGCCAGGATGATACTCTACCAGTGAGCAAACAGGACAAGGTGGTAGTCCCCTATATTTTATGTGTTCCTTTTCTTTGACTGCATTCAAATAGTCTATGTTTGCTTTTAAGTAGTCTGATTTTCAAACTTTCAAATGCCACAACATGACTTTCTTCATATTTGCTCTCTTGGGGTTTGTTAAGCTACATTATGCTATAAATCTACATCTTTTGTGAAATTTAAAAAAATTTTTGGTCATTATGCTTTTTAATTTTCTTCACTCTTTTTTTTTTTTTGTCTCTGTCTGCCTCTGTCTGTCTTCATCTCCTCTCCCACTCCTTCTGGGATTCCTTAAAATTTTACCACATTTTCCTTATTGTTTCTCTCACTCTTTTATATTTAATAATGTATTTTTCTCTTTTTTATTTGGCTTGGATAAGTTGTATTTATCTTTTTTCAAGTTCATAATAAGCTTTTAATATCTATAATATTTGTCCTATCTAGAAAGTAGGTAGTTCTCTTTGGCAGGAACAGGTTTATACTAATTCTATCAGTTTTGTCTAGTTCTATCAGTGGCTTATAACACTTACACACTAACCACACTGCTTCCCTTGTCCTATCTCCCCTCTCTGAGAAACTGTAATAATAAACAAATGGACGTACCCATGTGTGGAGGTCATACCATACTAATGTGAATCTAGGAATTCAGATACCTGCTGTCCCCCTTTTCCTTTTAAGGAGGGAAACTGAATCTTTCTATTTCTCTTTGGGAATACAAGAGGAAGAAGCTTGGTTTCTTATCGTTAGAAATGTAAATATATAAATATCTGTTGGTCAGGGAATAAAATAAACCACCTTAGTTTACAACCCCTGAAATATCTTTATGGTTACTCAGACTCAGTTCCCTTTGAAATGTAAATCTGGTTTTGTTTTAGCAGATATTTAACTAAATTAGCCTGAATCTGCAGACTTATTGTTGGGCAAATAAGTTTGTAAAATCTGTATTTTCTGGTTTTGCTCACTTTTATTGTTAAAAATGGCGCTGCCCACATGAATGACCATCACCCAGGTGATACAGCTAATTACCTTCCTGCTTGGGGAGGGGTTTGGTTATGCTAATACTAGAAAGCCCGGCGGTCATCCAAAATGACCGCTATTCTACATATTATAAATTGTAATTAAAATGATTTGTGCAAAGGTGTCTGCTAATTCAAACTGAATTACCCAGGGCAGGTGGCGAGGACGCCCCTTTGCTTACTGCCCCACCGGATTTCCCCCTTCTACTTGCTTAATTGCTTAAAGTAGTGTGCAATGAAGGAAGCCACTGGCGGTACATTTCTTAAGAGCCACCACTTGCTCAATAAATAAAGGTGATTTAAATAATAAAATGTTAATTCACATGTCAAAGATCTCTTTGTACACAACATTTCTTGTGTAGATCTTTCCATCATTTTTAAGCTCGCCTTGCAGAGGACCATCAATTATTTTTAATTTTATGTCCATTCTTTCACAAACTCTTGAACAGGCAACATAAAGTTGACCGTGTCCAAATGCAGGCTCAGGTAAAAAAAATGCCAACACACTTAAGTGTTTGGCCCTGAGACTTATTGATGGTCATAGCAAAGGCAAGTTTTACAGGAAATTGTCTACATCTCAATTGAAACGGCAACCCTGTTTGAGATGGAGCCAAATCAATTCTTGGAATGACATGTATTTCACCTTTAGAGGAGCCAAAGACTTAGCCATTATGACATTAATTTTCAATTGGAGAACCTCTAGTCTTGTACCATTGCAAAGACCCCTTCTGGTGTTAATATTTCTTAACAGCATAATAATTGCTCCAGTCTTTAAACTCAATTTGTGAGGTGGCATGCCAGAAGGTGGGACTATTTGAATGCTGTGGCAACTTCACCCCATTGGCTAGTACAGTTACACAAGCAACCAATAAGCTATTGATGACAAACAGACACTTAAGCCGCATATAATAAAGATGATGGAGGAAGGGCTGTCTTGATGAAAAGTTTTAAAAGGAGGAGCTAGGAGGCCATTTTAGAGAGGAGACCATGTTGTTGCAGGGAGAGGGGCCACGTGGTTGCAGAGGAGGCAGGCAGCCAAGATGGAGGCATGCTGAAGGGGAACAGAGTTGAGGTGTTTTGTAAGCTCCACTGAACTGGTGAGGGCTTTTGATTCTAGGAAAACTCAGGTGAGTCAGTGGTTTTGGGAGCTCTGAATGGAAAGGGAAGTGTTTTCCCACTGTGTGTATTTACTCGCTTGCCAGTGCAAGCTAGGATTAAAGGTAATGGCCCACCAGTTCTTGGCTCCGTTGTTTCATTACGATCTATCCGAATCAAATGTGAGCCCTCACAAGCCAGGAGGCTGTGATGGCTGCGATTACTGGACTTACACTCATCCTTGTTTGAGTTGAGTGGCAGTTTATTATCAGTTCATTCTTTTCATGTCTAGTTGTGCTTTTTGTACAATATTCCACCAAAACAAAAATTAAGGATGAGCACGACTTAGGTAGAGGTTTTAACAGAATCTGGGTCTCTTTTAGACATCCTCAGGGCACAATCACCCTGCTAGAGCAGAAACCAAGAAACCCTTCATTGTTATTATCATCATCATGTTAATTATAAACTGTTAACTATCTTATACCTGCCTATGCAAAAGAAGTTTGATAGACATTTTGCTTTCTATTCAATCCCAAAACTGTCCCCTCTTTGCTTTCTCCTGCCTCCAAAATCTATCACCAGTGGGTTTCATGTAACCCTCTGAGGTCATCCCCTTTTTATTCTGATGTGTAAATTAAGAGGTAGAACTACTATTTTCTGGAGCATTTCCTCAATTTGTTGAGATTTTTCTTCTTAGCAATAATTGACAGTTTGGCTCAAATAAACTTGTAAAAATACTTACAGGTCTGGCTGTTTCTTACATTGACACAACTTTTTCTTGCTCCACTTCAGTAGTTTTCACCTTTCACTATATAACAGAATCACTCACAGTGATGTTAAATAATACTGTTGTCTAGCCTATTTCCCAGACCAATTATTCTGTGAGTGGGACTCTAGTATCAATATTTCTGGAAGTAGTTCCAATAATTCTAATGTGCTCTCAGGTTCTGGAACTTAGTTTCATGTAAAGTCAACCATATTTGCTTAAAAAATTTGAAGGGTACTACTCACTTTGAGAAAATGGCCCGATAAGAGTAAGGGGGCAAGCCTGAGCAATTTTATATTCGTCCAGAATTTTACAGTTTGTGCATACATTGATACTGGTTTATGTCTTCTGACTCACTCCTAAAAATGAACTTTGAATCGGCCTCAATATTTTACAATAATAAGGGGAGGAGGAACTCCAATATAAGATAGAGTCAGTGTGTGAAGGGCTTCTTATCCTAGCTTTTCAGGCTAGACTACATTGTGAAGTCACTGAAAGAGTCTGATCAGAATAATCTCTCTCTCTCTCTCTCTCTCTCTCTCTCTCTCTCTCTCTCTCTCTCACACACACACACACACACACACACACTCACACTCATACTTAGGGTTGTAATAGGTTGGCAACAATTTGCAAGGTTTATCAGAGAAAGCCTAAAGATAGTGTTAGTGCAGAAAACTTTGGAATTCTGGGTCATTAGATTTAGTAACACTGTTGAATCTTCTTTCTGAACACACTGTTAGACCAAAAACTTTCAAAGCTGGCCACAGGATAAGTAAAGTTTGTGCTCTGGAGTTTTAATATTATTCTACTCACTCATTTTAGTGTATAAATTTAGATAGCATTTTGACAACACTCTTCTCCCCTGAGAGTAACCTCTGACACATGTCTTCCTTATTTTAGGAGGTGAAAGGCAACTGAATCTCCTGGGAATGTATCTCAAGGATATGAAATATTTGAAGAGTTGCCTAAGTATATTGAAGTGTTCCTAGAAAATTATTTACCCTCTCCTAGATCTTACAGATTTAATATAAAAATTTGTTCAACAAATTATGTCTTTGATTATTCACCTAGGACATTGCCTATTTTGGTTAATTTTGTATGTTGTTAAGAGGTGCAATAGTTTATCAGCTATTGCTGAGTTTAGTTTCTTTCTTTCTTCTTTCTTTCTTTCTTTCTTTCTTTCTTTCTTTCTTTCTTTCTTTCACTTTTCTTCCTTTTTAAATAAGAGGAAGGGATATAGAGAAACAGACTCCTGCATGTGTCCTGACCAGGATCAACCAGCAACCCTTTCTGGGGCTGATGCTCTACCCATCTAGGGACATGTTTTCAATTGAGCTATTTTTAGTGCCTGAGGCAGAGGTTTCATGGAGCCATCCTCAGCACTGGGAGCTAATGCACTGGAATAAATCAAGCCATGGATATGGATGGGAAGAGAGAGAGAGAAAAAGAAAGAAAGAGAGATGGGAGGAGAGGAGAGGTAGAGAAGGAGATGATTGCTTTTCCTGTGTGTCGTACCGGGAACCAGATCTAGGAAATCTGAATGTGGGGCTGACACTCTACCACTGAGCCAACTGGCCAGGGCTGTTTTAGCTTTTTTTTTTTTTAAATAAGATTTCTTCTTGTCAAATTTGATCATGTTGATACTCTCTCTTAAACATTTTTATGGTTCTTAATTTTTTTAAATCAATTTTTTTTGAGTAGTACAAAAATGTTTGACTTAACTTCTCACTTAAAATTCTGCCAGTGTTCACTTTCCCCACCCCACTTGCCACCTCCCATTATATTAACAGCCATACCTGTCTACCTTGTGACATTTTACATGTCTGGGTTTTTAAATGTAGATGTTTGCACCTAGAATTAAATTCCATCTCTTTTTCTTGAGAACTACCCATTCTAAAAAAAAAAAAAAGAAAATCACAGCAAACCATCCTACTGAGAGAAAGATTCTCTACACATTGATGCCATTTGGCATCCATAATACCCTGCGCTTGTACTGAATGAACATAGTAAGCTTAGTAATGGTTATGAGCATATTTAGCTATTTTTTCTTATTTCCCGCAACCATAGTCTCCTTGAAAAAGAGCTAATATAATTTTAATTTTCTACTCCTGAGCCTAGATACATGCAAGGATATGCCACCCTTAAAATATTTTAAATTAATTAATTTTAAAAGTATTAGTAAGTTTTTATTACTTAAGTATTTATTAACAAATGAGGTCAGTTTCTATAGGAACTAGATACATGAATAGTGAGTGGGAGGTAGCAAATATGGGGCTGAGTGAGTATACTGAAGCCAACCCTTACCAGTTTTATACTTTTGCTGGGGACAATACCAAGAGACAGTCATGGAATGAATGCCAGGTTAAGCTACCTTAAGATTACTTAGGAGAAAATTGAAAAAAAAAAAATTCTGTGACTTGCCACAGTGCACAATTTAAATCAGTGGAGTAACTAAAATATTCCAAGACAGAACCATCTATTACAGATTTTTTGTATTGATTAAATTTTGATAAGCTTTGTTTCCAGTAAAAATATCATCTCTCTCTCAGTTATTTCTGGGAATTTCTAATTAATGGAGTTTTGATGTTGAATTCTGCTTTAGACCTTTGAAATAAATATCAATATTTTTCCCCAGAGGACTTACAAAGACACAACAAGTTTTTGTTTCATTTTGTTTTTTAGAGGGGGGGAAGGGGGAAAGCAAGAGCCAGTGAACGAGAGAGAGAGAGAGAGAGAGAGAGAGAGAGAGAAACATCAATTTGTTGTTCCACTTATTTATTCATTCATTGGTTGATTGTTGTATGAGCCCTGATCCAGGATCAAACCCACAACCTTAAACTATCAGATGACCGTTCTAACAAACTGAGCTAAGTGGAGAAGGGAGACGCAGAAGCTTTTATGAGAGACTTATGATTCAAGTGAGTCATTATGACTGCAGATTCTGGGATCAGATAATGCATGCTATGGTTGGAGACCATTCTCCCTGAATCTATTCAGAGTCTAGTTATTTTCTGGCAGTTCCTAAAAAAGGGATTCTCATGACTATCAGTGACAATGCTGAGAGTCAACTAAATGGAGTTCTGGGTTTGAAAGCCTAAGTTGGACACAGAGAGTTGTGTCAGTTTTCTTTGGTGACTGCAGTTTATGAGTTCTCAGGGGAATCCATGTGATGCAACTTGGTGGAGATTCCCAGACATCAGTGTGAGTGCATTTGTGTGTATGTGTGTGTGTGTGTGTGTGTGCATGTGTGTGTGTGTATGTCTGGGGATGGGAAGTGTTATGAAATCTTTTCAACATTTGTTCCAGGGATAATAAAAGCTACCAAAACTTATCATTAGAGACCTGAAGATGGCAGCGGAGTAGGCAGATGCACACACCACCAAACTGGATTTCAAATTAATTTAGGAACAATCAGCGTGAAAAACCAACTCTGGACTAAAAATAAGTTGGACATATTTTATAATGACAACATGGATGAGAATTGGAATATCATAATTACTCTTACAAATATAAGACTTCAGGTCTTCTTCCTGGTCTTATATTATTTAATGCCACAAAATATTGAGACATTGTACTTTAAATGTCACTCTTTTAATGTTTGAAAATATTTCTGTTAAATTAAAGAAATATTTTTTATTATAAACATATGCTTTTCTTACTCTTAACAATTTTTGTTCATTCCATACAATAGGCACTAATTATCTCTTTTATATTGTAATAAAAGATAATTTTAGTGTGTTAGTCATATCAATGTAGATAATATGAAGCTTTCTGAAGTTCATATGCAAATGTGAAAAGTTGATAAATTAGATCGTTATTGGTACAGAAACAGTACATAGATGCCATTAAAAATATCTTACTATGTAAGACAGATTGCTAAACACATATTCTAGAATCAAATACCACATTTGGGAAAACAGTATTGCTAGCATTCAGGTAAATAGTCTCTGGAAGTGAGACTATTTCTCACAGGTTCTGCATATACCTGCATGTTAGGCTCTTCATTTCATGAGCTGGGCAATGACTTATGGAAAGCATCTGTAGTAGAGGTGATAGTATAGAGATAGTACCATAATTATGTAATATGCATACACTTTATAATGGAGGCTGTATGCATTATGTTGGTATCAGGAAAACCAAGTGTACATTTAGCTAAGAAGATATTTATACCAGGGGTATCTCTGGTAAACAGGATATAATTACTTTAAAATAGTAAGTTTTAATCCACAACTCCAAAACTGAATTCCTTCCACATTTCTGCTATTTTTATTTTCTGCATTTTAAGGGGTCACTCTTGTGTACAGCAGCAAATATATCATCACCATTTTATGTAGGAGTAATTCATGTTGCAAGGCATTCCTAAAACAAAGTGACCTCTGCATTTTTACATTCTTTTTTGTGTGTATGTGACAGAAACAGAGACAGACAGAGAAAGGGACAGATAAAGATAGACGGACAGGAAGGGAGAGGGATGAGAAGCATCAATTCTTCATTGTGGCAACTTAGTTGTTCATTGATTGCTTTCGCATATACACTTTGCCTGGGGGCTACAGCAGAGCAAGTGACCTCTTGCTCAAGCCAGCAACCTTCGGCTCAAGCTGGTGAGCCTTGCTCAAACCAGATGAACCTGCGCTCAAACTGGTGACCTCGGGGTCTCAAACCTGGGACCTCTGTGTCCCAGTTTGATGCTCTGTCCACTGCACCACTGCCTGGTCAGGCTGCGTTTTTATATTCTTTAAATACATTGTTGTATACTTATTTATAGTTTTTACTTTAACATTTTTTAATGTTTATTTTATTGATTCTAGAGAGAGGGACAGAAAGAGCAAGAGAGAGTCAGGAACACTGATGCACTTCTGCAGGTACCTTGACCAGGGACCGAACCGGCAACTTCACTTCAGGACGAAGCTACATCTAACTGACCCATTCAGCCAGAACTATATTTGCACTTTTTAAATGTTGTCTAAGAATATAATATAAAAAAATTTAAGAAATAGAAGACAGAATAATGACCATAACATCTGACCAGAGTATAACTATATTCACTTATGGAGATAGCTTTTTATTTTTAGTCTGATGCTGAAATAGCAATTGAGATTCTTCCTTAATTTTGAGTTTTGTGATGTGGTATTTGTCATTTAAATATATTTTATTACATATATATGTGTATGTATGTATATACATATGTAGGGATGCAGACAAGTTAATAACAAAAAAATTTTTTTAGAAGTAAAAGTTAACAAGGTGGTATTGGGTGTCTTGGATGATTCAGCCTTTTTCAAATTTCCAGGCACACAATAGTTTAGATGAGAATTCCTAGAAGCAGACCTTAAAACTGAAATGATTTTCAAGTGATTGTTTGAGGTTAGTGCTCTTGGGAAAAGTGGTTGAGGGAAGCAGGACAGGGAAGGGAAAAAAAGGCTAACAAGAACAGGGTCATTGCAGTGGCTGGATAGGTCAGTTGGTTAGATCTTCGTCTCGAAGCACAGAGGATGCTAGTTCAATCCCTGATCAGGGCACATACAGCAACAGATATTCCTGCCTCACTTATGCTCTCTCCCTTCCTCTCTCTAAAAATTAATAAAATAAAAAAAATTTAAAAATGAATAAGATCACTGAATAAAGTATGAAGCACAAGTTGCACCATAAATCTAGTCTAATTTTTCTAATTAGAGATTTTGAGAAATAGTTTCACTGAGATATAATTGATATACAAAAAAAATTACACACACTGAATGTGTACATCTTGATGCGTTGGGACATATGCCTACAACTGTGACACCAACACAACATCCAAGCATTTCATCACCTCCAAAATGTCCTTATGTTCCTGTGTGTGTGTTTCTCCAGAGAGTTAGTCCTAAGACCAGAGATCCCATATTTTGTACTCTTTTGCAATTGTGAGTTACCAGTATATGTTTTAAGGCAGCTGTGGTAGAGATCAGAGTAAGACAACAAGCAAAACCTACTAAAACCATACAGGTAACTACTTCTCTTTTGACTTGTCCTTCCCTGTCTACCTACCTCTACTTTGCATTCTGTCACTTGAGCTCATGGGAGGGAAGGTATAAAAGGATCTTGCAATGCTGTTTACTGATTGGAACCAAACCATAATTTTCCATATCTAAATATTTTTATTAGGAATCTTTACAAAATGGTCACAAATCTACTCTGTGCTGCCACAAAAGAAAGCCATGTTAAAGACTTAAACTTTAAGATCTTGTATACAGGTGATCAGAAGGTTAGAATGAATTAAACTGGATAACTTTAGCTCCTTACTCAGACTTTCACTGTGCATACTAGTTTTTTTGCTGGCATTCAGAACAGTTCAGTTCACCAGACAGAGAGGGGTAGTTTTAATTAAAATAAGCTCAACACTGTTATTTTGTCATTGTACCACATGCCAAGAATGCTTTACTTTATGATCAAGCATTTAATGCACACTTTCATGGTCAATTTCACTGACAGTGATACAATATTATAATAAATAACAAAGCCTACAAATCATACCACCCTTTTTTAAAGTTAGATGAAGGAGGAGTATAAAATTAGAAACTTTATAACTTCACATAAAATGCATTATATGAAGAAATATCTAAATGTTGATTAAAGGTCTTGGCCTTGGAAGAACTGTTTCTCACTTCATAATGCTTGTAACATCAGGGGAACTGGGGAAGGGAGGAACTGCTCATGTGTCTGAAATTCACATACCATAAATACTTTGCTAGTTTGAATACCCTCGAGATTTTTTTTCTTTTTAACAGAGACAGAGAGTCAGAGAGAGGGATAGATAGGGACAGACAGTCAAGAACGGAGAGAGATGAGAAGCATCAATCATTAATTTTTCATTGCGACACCTTAGTTGTTCATTGATTGCTTTCTCATATGTGCCTTGACCATGGGCCTTCAGCAGACTGAGTAACCCCTTGCTCAAGACAGCAACCTTGGGTCCAAGCTGGTGGGCTTTGCTCAAACCAGATGAGCCCGCGCTCAAGCTGGCGACCTCGGGGTCTCGAACCTGGGTCCTTCAGTATCCCAGTCCAACACTCTATCCACTGCTCCATCGCCTGGTCAGGCCAAATACCCTTGAGATTTAAAAATAAAAATAATCTCTTCCCTCCTCTAATTTAAGGACGCCTACACAATGGGGGAGATGTAAAGCAGCCAGAGTTTTCTCTAAGACTAAGTCCCAGGACTGTGCATGCAGATCTTACTTCACTTTCTTCAGCAAAACGGCTCACATTCATAAAATAAGAAGACAAGATGAATTACTCAAACTTTTTATTTATATCACTTGGGGAAGACCAGGGACCAGATACCTTGTACCTGAAAATTTCTTACTGATAATTTCCAATTGTCCCATTAGATAAACATTTTAACTGCAGAGTGGCAAAAGCAGTGCAGAGATGGTACTGCTTGCTGCCTTTGTTTGCTGTCTGGTTTAATATTCCTTCTGTTACAGTCTTCATTTGGGTTATTTCTGGCACACTGGCTGGCAGTGAGCAGTATTCATTTGATAGATGTTTCATTTGGAAGTTAAATATAGTGTACCTTAGATTCTTATAAATTATAAATATATGAGTGGTGCATGCCTGTGTAAAATATTCTATTATTTTATACAGAAAAATAATAATATCCCTGGCCTGTTGGCTCAGCGGTAGAGCATCAGCCTGGTGTGTGGAAATCCAGGTTCGATTTCCAACCAGGGCACACAAGAAAAGCGCCCATCTGCTTCTCCACCCTTGCACCTTTCCTTTCTCTCTGTCTCTCTCTTCCCCTCCCCTCCCTCAGCCAAGGTTCCACTGGAGCAAAAGGTTGGTCCGGGTACTGAGGATGGCTCCATGGCCATCATCTCAGGCGCTGGAATGGCTCTGGTTGCAGTGGAGCAATGCCCCAGATGGGTACAGCATTGCCCCCTGGTGGGCATGTCAGGTGGATCCTGGTTGGGCACATGTGGGAATCTGTATGTCTGCCTCCCCCTGCTTCTCACTTCAGAAAAATACAAAAAAACACCCCCAAAACAAAAAACTAAACAAAGCCCAGAAAAAAAAATAAATTGAGAACAGTCACTGGCATCATCCCAGGATCTCCAAGTGGCTACAGTGAAAATGTACATGTGAACTTAATAATGGCTATTATTCGTCCCTGTTCAAACAGTCACATATGCTATTTTGCCAACTAAACTAGATGTTTTCCCTTAAACTCTAAGATTGGAAAGACAAAGCTGATTAAACATCCAGGTATGTGTAGGATAGGGGTATATTACAAGGACCCTGTTTGGACATTGCTACGAGGATCCACAAAGCCAGACTTGCATGGGAAGCCAGTGCGCAGGCCTGCCATAAAGTGGAGATCAACCAACACTGACCTCTACCACGCCACTGGGCGTCAGCTGTGAGGACTAGGTGGATTTCTACTTAATTTCTTCTAGTCTAGAGAGAGCTGCTAGCATTCACTTCTCATACCAACAAACAACGATGCTATCCAATGGAGCACACCCAGGTTAGCGATACAAACACTTGTCAATCCTCCATGTTTTATAGAAGAAACAAAAGAACTACCAAGTTGTGGAAGGTGAGTTTGTGTTGTCATCTTTACCTTAATCTCAAAAGTATAAGATTATAAGAGTAAGTTCCTCTTTCCATGAGTTTGAAGCACTGATTCGTGCATAGGAAATTCCGGAAGTAAAAATTTTTCTACTGCAGCAAAGAAAATCTATTGATATGATTGATTATTCATAAATTACTGAAAGCCTTCTTCTAAAAAAAAATCCAGTGACCAATTGACTGGGTCAGAGGTCAAATGTTAAAACACCTAACAATCAGGGGGGCTCTTGTTAAAACAATGACATAAATATAATCTTACTTATTTTATTATCAGGAGCATGTTAAGGCATAGGGCAAACCTAAGAAATGCATTTCTTAATTATTAACCTATGGGCATGTTCCATGAAATAGAAATAAAGAAAAGGATAAGAATATAAAATATCTGTCTTACATGATCTCACAGAAAAAGTGGATTCCTGTGCAATTTAGCATTTATCAATTTTCCAATATGACAGTAAATATATATATAATTTTTATATGTCATGTTATTGCATATCATATATCAGCTTAAGACCATATCTTTTTTAAAGTTTTCACATATATATTAATCCAAAATAAAAATATATGAAAATAATATATAAATATAATATACAAATATATATAATATAAAATAAATACTTAAAAATATATTATATATATAATATATATATTAACCCAAAGTGAATTTTTTACTTCTGTTAAATGCAGTTTTCAACTCTGGTATGTTAAAGCATAAAAGTTTTAATTAGTTCTGAAATTAGATATAAGTAAATTCTATTAGGTAAAAATAAATGATCTAATTTTTTCAAATTATTCTAAAACTATGAACACCGTAAAACTTATCATTCAAACAAGGAAAATTTTGAAAGTGAAAGAGTCACTACCATTAATTAAGCCAGAAAAATAAATTGTAAACTCACGCTATCCTGAACAAATCACAACGCATGGGCCTGGACTCTGTGAGGCAAGCCAGGCTCCTAGGGGAAAGAATATAAAGAAGTCATGTGCATGTTTCTGATCTCACTGTCACACCCAACATTGTGTTGAACAACTCATATATTAACTAAATATCTCCTAATTTTTAAATAATCTCTCTTACCACCATCTAATGTATTTTGAGCAAAGTCCACAATATGATTGTTAATTGTTTGCAGGCAAAGTATTTTTAGCAAATGAAGGAGAGCAATATTTAAAAATTCTAAGCTCTGGTGAGGTAGTTCGGTTGGTTCAAGTGTCATCCTGAGGTGCTAATGTTGTAGGTTCAATTCCCAGTCAATGCAAATACAGGAAGCAACCATTGAATGTACAACTAAGTGGAAAAATAATTAATGTTTCTCTCTCTCTCTCCATTCTTCTCTCTCTCAACTCAATCAATCAATTAAAAATGAAAAAAAAATTCAAGATCATTACTTATAGAGAGACATGCTTATTTTCTTTTTCTTTTTTTCTTTCCTTCCTTCTTTCCTTCCTTCCCTCCCTCCCTCCTTCCCTTCTCCCTCCCTCCCTTCCTTCCTTCCTTCCTTCCTTCCTTCCTTCCTTCCTTCCTTCCTTCCTTCCTTCCTTCCTTTTTTTCCTGTAAATTGCTCCTGTAACTTTAAAAGCCTCTGGGTATGAATTAATTAGCATATACAATAAAGTGACATTCTGAGAGGGAAAAAGCATACTGTAGAGATGTTAATGGAACAACATTCTGGGAAAACATCTGTAAATAGCTTAAAGTAAACACCATTGGCGATTATTTCACTATTAGCTGTAAGGAAATGGACTTTAAGATAGAAAAAATCACAATAAATATTCATTTATTTCTATGGTAGCCATAAAAAGTAAATGCAGTAGGTGCAGAGAATGGAAGTGATAGCATTACATTTTCTTAGAGTGACTATAAGCAAATGCATATATGAAAGATTGTTGACTTTGCAGTTATTTACTGGGAAGGATAAATCTCAAGAGAAGCTTATGGGGATTGGATATACCGAATTTTAGAGCTAGTCATGTTTATTTTTAGTGTGTGTTTGTGTGTGAGAGAGAGACGATAGGGAGAGAGAGAAAAAGCTATCATTGTCATATTAGGCTTTCAATTTGTTTAAATGGGGTATGGTAGCCACAATAATAACGAACAGTTTTATGTCTGTCAGCAGTAACCTTTCACAGTGTTTCTGAGTCCTGGGATAAAAGAGTGGTCATCATCTCACAGTTATAATAGTAATAATAGTAATAAATTACTCCTTTCATTCACACAGCTATACACACACACACACACACACACACACATATATATATAGTTGAATATTATTTTCCTTCCTCTTCTCCACCCCCCCAAATTCATGTATACTTGGAATCTCAGAATGTGAATTTATTTGGAAATAACATCTTTGCAGATGTAATTGGTTTAATATCTTGAGATAAAATCATCTTGGATGTAGGGTGTGTCCTAATTCAATGACCGATACCCTTATAAGAATTGGAGGGGACACAAAGGTACATAGAAAAGAAGACAATGTGAAGATGGAGGTAGAGATGTCAAGGATTGCCCACAAATACCAGACGTTATGCGAAAGACATGGGATGGCTTTTTCATTAGAGGCTTCTGAAGGAACAAACACTGTAAACAATTTAATTTTTTTACTCTGGCCACCTACACTGTGAGAAAATAAATTTCTGCTGTTTTAAGCTATGATGATTGTGGTTATTGGTTATGGTAGTCCAACTAATATTACAACTAATGCATTAGCAATTATTCAGTTAGCATATACAGAATGCTGATATATATATTTAAGGGCATTGGTTCCAACTATAATGTTCATGTGAAGTACCTGGGAGCCTTGTTACATGCAGGTTGATTCACTGGGTTTCGTGAGGGCCCTGAGATAGCACAGTTCTCTCAAGCTACCAGGTGATGCCTATTATCTGATTCTAAAATGACATTTTTAGAACCAAAGCTATAATATGCTTGTTCATAGATGCAGACTTAGGGAAAAGCCATGAGACTGAAATTTTACTTCCATAAACAGAGGGCAGAGAAAGAAAAGAAAGAGATTGGTCACTTCAGTTTAATAATTAATTGAGTTTATTAAGGGAAACTTACATACAGGGTGCATCTTGGGGTCTACAAGACAAAACAAATCTTCAAACCTCTTGGCAGGTGCCAGAGAATTACACAGGGTAAAAAGATGGTGGTTAGTTACAGATACTAGTACATTAATTCTACCAATGTAAAAACAATTTTATATGCTTGAAAAGTCAGGACAACAACCTGTTCTAGGCACCAGGACATAGCAGTAGGCAAGAAACAGGTATTGATTGATGTCAACATGTAAGAATGAACATCAATTACTATTAAAATTACAACTACGATTTCAGACTGTAATGCGGGTTTCCAGAAAGCAACCTTCCTTCTGGTCTAGACCCAGGTTGCAGGACCAATAGTAGTCATGTCATGGGACACATCCCATTTAACAACCGGTTCTCCACCCTAATGAAAGTTTTAAGTATAAAAAAGAATGATATACCAAAAGTTAGTTTATTATTTCATGCATTTAGTACTTAAATAAGAACAATAAAGGAGGTACACAAAACTAGATTTTTATGAGTTTTAAAACATTAATAAAATAATATAAAATGATACCTGACAAAAAAACAATAAAACTGTTATTCAAGATTATTTCCACTGACAGCTTGTCACCCCTCAGTTGGCAGTTTCTCTCTCTCTCTCTCTTTTTTTTTTTTTTTTTGTATTTTTCTAAAGTGAGAAGCAGGGAGGCAGAGAGACAGACTCCTGCATGTGCCTGACCGGGATCCACCTGGCAAGCCCACTGGGGGCGATGCTCTGTCCATCTGAGGTGTTGTTCCATTGCAACTGGAGTCATTCTAGCGCCTGAGACAGAGGCCATGGAGCCATCCTCAGTTCTTGGGCCAACTTTGCTCCATGGAGCCTTGGCTGCGGGAGGGGAAGAGAGAGATAGAGAGGAAGGATAGGGGAAAGGGTGGAGAAGCAGATGGGCACTTCTCCTGCGTGCCTTGGCCGGGAATCAAACCCAGGACTTCCACATGCTGGGCCAACGCTCTATCATTGAGCCAACTGGCCAGGGCCGGCACTTTTTTCTTTACATTATACGTTTGTTTACTAAAGTAGCAAACACGAAAAAATTAAAATGTAGTATTTCATCAAAGGCATAATGAGTTTTGTGAAATGAATAAATAAATATTACAAGCATAGTTTTGTCAAATTTTTTTCAACTATGTACAGAATGAACATTACTAAGGGTGCTTAAAATACGCTGTTGTACTGATGAACATTAAAAAAGAGTAAGGAATGTAAATTTCTTTTTATTTATTTATTTATTCATTTTAGAGAGGAGAGAAAGAGGGAGAAAGAGAGACAGAGAGAGAGAGAGAAAGGAGAGACAGAGAGAGAGAAGGGGGGAGGAGCTGGAAGCATCAACTCCCATATGTGCCTTGACCAGGCAAGCCCAGATTTTCGAACCGGCGACCTCAGCATTTCTAGGTCAACGCTTTATCCACTGCGCCACCACAGGTCAGGCCGGAATGTAAATTTCTAATTTCCACATTGGGCAGCTGCCCAGGCACCCAACTTAGAGAGAACCCTGATAACAAGTGGCATTTTAACAACTGGTTTGCCAAACTCAACAAAAAATTAGGTATTGGGTTCTGCCGAACAGGTGAGTACCAGCTGAATCCCACCATTGAACATACCTCCTTCATTCTACTATAACTAAGAACTCTAACCCAGAAACTTCATTCTAAGGAGCTTGCAATGTAGATCAAAGGCAGGTTATATTAATATAAAAAGTTATAAACAACAGAAAAAATACATAATAACTCACTATCAAAGATAATAAATATTAAACCAACTTTAAAAATCCAGTTATCAGTAATAGTTGGAATAACTATGGGAAACTTTGGTAAAAGGAAGACAGGTTGGGGTAAGGAGTTTAAGACAAAGAGATTGGTCCAGTTAGTGCAAGTACATGATAAGACAACACCAGACAGTGATATAAGAAAGGTCCAATAATGTGATATAGCAATATAATTATTGTTTGATTACCATATTTGCCATGAATATAAGTTTATAGTAACCAAAAATTAATAAAAATGTGACTATGTTTGCAAATATTTATAGAGTTCAATACTCTTCCAGTTTACAGTATAAGAAACAAAGAGCAGAATATAATTTTCTATAAATAAAATTATTATTGCTATATAAAAATATCCATGCAGGGTGAAAGCCTTTGGATTTGTTATCATGGGAACAATGTACATTGTTCCTATTTTGTTTCTTTTTTTATTTTATTACTACTATTATTATTACTGTTGTCAATTCTGGGACTATTTCAATAGCTAGAATCTTAGGATCTTACACTAAAATATAGAATACAGATTCCAATTTAGTTTATAGGTTCCTAGGGGATTTCCCAAATATTATGATATCTGCCATATAAGGCTAACAATGTCTTCAGTGCACTCTAAGGGATGCAAGTAGACCAGGAGATGTTTGAGTTACAAAACACATTTCTCTGAGTAATACTTTACAATCCTTTTATGTTCCATTCTTACCAATAATGCTATGACAAACAGCAGGAACATTACTAGGAGATACTGAAAAAAAAGAACTTTACTCTAAGTTTAGTTTCAGAGTTTCTATTTTCTGGCAACTTTTCAGCAGGCTATAAGAAACTAACATCATCAATGACACTTGAAAAGGTATCTAATGGAGCTGAGCTTTGTATCCTCTGCTATGGTTAACATCAAGAGTACTACCCATACATCAAGTGAATGAAGAGCAGTGAGAAGTTCTAGACAGTTAGGAATGAGTTATCCTTATTATTACAGAAACACTCTATTAGTAAAGGAATACAGATTGATAGAAGCCAGAAATGGTGTCTAATCCTGGGTAATGCAAAAACATGTGCACATGTCACATTAACATATGACTCTTGAAATGGACTGTTTGTTAAGGTGACCAACTTTTTTACAATGAAAAGGACATAAATAAATTGAGGAAAACAATATCATAAGAAAAAGCAGCATTTTATTCATTGCAACAATAATACACTATAATACAGGGGTCTCCAAACTTTTTACACAGGGGGCCAGTTCACTGTCCCTCAGACCATTGGAGGGCCGGACTATAAAAAAAACTATGAACAAATCCCTATGCACACTGCACATATCTTATTTTAAAGTAAAAAAAAAAAGGAACAAATATAATATTTAAAATAAAGAACAAGTAAATTTAAATCAACAAACTGACCAGTATTTCAATGGGAACTATGCTCCTCTCACTGACGACCAATGAAAGAGGTGCCCCTTCCGGAAGTGTGGCGGGGCCGGATAAATGGCCTCAGGAGGCCACATGCGGCCCGCGGGCCGTAGTTTGGGGACCCCTGCTATAATATGATAAATGCATAATAAAAACATTTGTAATATTTTATATTGTAATTATGCTTACATGTCTATTAATTTTTAATAATAATTGTAAGAAAAAAGTATTCATTTACATACAAATACATCACATCACACAGAATGGATCGACTCTGCATCCATCAAATATGGACATTTGCAGATTAGTCTTCCAATATCAAGAAGGAGGACACTTTTCAAGGGAGCACGGAACTTAACAAAAGAAGGACTGTCCTCCCTAAAGGAGGACGATTGGTCACCTTGGGTTTGTGTCACCCCCCCCCCAAATCCATATGTTCAGGGAAAGAGAAGATAAGGAATCTTAATCCCCAATATGGTGGTATTTGGAGATGGTGCCTTGGTGAGCTGGTTAAGCCATGAGGGTAGAGCCCTCATGAATGGGACTAGTGTTCTTATCGAGTTGGCTCCAGAAAGCCCTCTTGTTCTTTTCTCTGTGAAACACAGTAGGAGGAAGATGGACCCTCCGAACCAGAATACAGGCTCCCATCAGATACCACATCTGCAGGGGCACTGATCATGAAAAACATTGACATTTTTTATATTCTTTTAATGTCCTTAGATAGAATTTGTTTTCCACAGAGTTCTGACATCATTTTCTTATTTAATGAACTACCACAAACATTATAGTTCTTGTTGCTATTTTAATGAACTGATATTTAATTTCATGTTTATTTTCTTATTATCAGTTTCAATAAATGCTACTGAATTATCTTTTCTGTGGCAACTTGCTGAACTCTTCTTTGTTCCTAATAATTTATCAGTTGATTCTTTTTCTTTTCTTTTTCTTTTTTTTTAGTTTTAGAGACAGGAGAGAGAGAAAGACAGAGGAGAAGTGGAAAGCATCAACTCATAGTAGTTGCTTCCCACATATGCCTTCACCTGGCAAGCTCGGGTTTTGAACCAGTGAACTCAGCATTTCAGGTCGACACTTTATCTACTGCGCCACAACAGGCTAGGCTATTTTTCTTTTTTATTGTATTTTAGGTATATTCTTCAATTTGCATATAAAAATATACTGACGGTGATCTTATATGAAACAATAAAAGATGATTCACAAATATAAATCACATATTCATACCTCTCCTCTTAGCTGCAGATTGTTCTTAGAGCTAAGCCAGTATTTTACTGCCATCCCTTACTAACGACTGGTGCAATTCTCCATCTTGTGGCACAAGGCAGAAAACTAGGAGTCATCCTGGAAAGACTCCTTTTCCCTAATCCTCATATGTCATATATTATCAAGTTTTGGCAAGTTATCTTTTTTTGTTTTTATTTTTATTAATTTGAAACCATCTTATCCTTTTCCATTTCCTCCTTCTTCCTCTTTTTACTACCACAACAGTCTTCTAATAATTCCCCCTCATTCACCCTTGGTTATCTTCATTATACTAGTTAAATAGAGAAATCTTTTTAAGAAAGCAGACTTTATTAACTTTTTGCTTTCTTACAAACTTTTTCCAACATTCTTATCATTTTTGGAAAAATGAAAAGTGTTTTAAATTGTTTACAAAATCCTCTGTGGACTGATGGTTTCTTCCTTCTCTACAGTCTAATTAAATACAGGGCAACACCTACTTTTTGTTTCCCCACTTACTATATGAATTGTTAGGTTTGTAAGCTTTACCTTTTTAAAAGTATTCAATTCTTTTTAAATTCGTTGACTTTAGAGAGAGAAAGAAATAGAGATGGAGAGAGAGAGAAATATCCATTTGTTGTTCTACTTATGCATTCATTGGTCGATCCTTGTATGTGCCCTGATCAGGGATGAAACCCACACCCTTGATGTATCAGGAAGATGCTCTAACCAACGGAGCTACCTGGCCAGGACTTTAATGTTTACCTTTGCTAATTTTGTCCTAAATTCATACACAAAGTCTTTGTGTCAGGGTCAGAGTTTATTTTATACTCACAGCATGATCAGCAGGCAGAATAATATCCCAGTATTGGTAGCCCAGTGTTCAGCATTCTCCCCAAGTTATACAACAAAAACTCCTTGGGTAAGAAAGAAAGAAATATAGATTTCCTATATTATAAAAGTGAAGATCACTATTTTGTCCTTTTTTTTTTTTTGATATTCTAATCCTTTGGTATGTAAATAAGTCTCTTCATGAAAAAGATAGAGTAAAAAATGTTTCTTAAGACTTAGAAAGCAGTCACATCTTTGAAAATTAAACATGATGTCCCTAGTTAAGTAAATTTCTCTGGAGTTGTTTTACTGTTTAATCCAGTGTAATCTGTCAGAGAGCATTCTTTGCAATATATTTCACACACTATACCAGGGGTAGTCAACCTTTTTATACCTACCGCCTACTTTTGTATCTCTGTTAGTAGTAAACTTTTCTAGCCACCCACCGGTTCTACAGTAATGGTGATTTATAAAGTAGGGAAGTAACTTTACTTTATAAAATTTATAAAGCAGAGTTACAGCAAGTTAAAGCATATAATAATAATTACTTACCAAGTATTTTATGTCAAATTTTTGCTAAGTTTGGCAGAATCAATCTTTATGAAACAACTAACTATAGTTAAATCTATCTTTTTATTTATACTTTGGTTGCTCTGCTACCGCCTACCATGAAAGCTGGAATGCCCACTAGTGGGCGATACGAACCAGGTTGACTACCACTGCACTGTGTAATCTAACCACTTTATATAATCAATTTTAATATATTCACAGAATTGTGTAAACATTGTCACAATTGATTTTTGCACATTTTCACCACTTTCAAAGGAAATGTCCTATCAATTTTGTTACTCTCCATTTAAGCCCAAACCACTGAAGCCCTAGGCAATCAGTAATCACTTTTTGCCTGTTTAGATTCTTGACATTTTATATAACTTGATATAAATGAATCATTAAATATATGGTCTTCTTTAAAGTAGCTTAATATTTTCAAGGTTTATTCACATTGAAGTATATATTGGCATTTCATTCCTTTCTATAGTAAAAAAAAATTTTATTGGCTGGATATACTATATTTTGTTTATACTTTTAGCAGATGATGGACAGTTAGATTATTTCCACCTTTGGCTTCTGTTGGTAATGCCGACATAAACAATTATGAGTAAATTTTTGTGTGAACATATATTTTTCATTACTCTGGTATATGTATTTACACTAAAATGGCTGAATCATGTGGTAAGTCTTAAAGTTTCAGGAACTGTCAGTTTACAATGTAGCTGCACCATTTTACATTTCATCAGTAAGGTATGTGGATGATTTTTTCCATACTTTCATCGACATGTTATTTCTTTTCTTTTAATTATAACCATCCTAGTAGTTGTAAAGTAGTATGACATTGTAATTTTTATTTATATTTCCCTAATTTCTAAGACTATTATATTTAGCATCTTTGAATTTTCATAAATGGAAGAGAATCTTACCTTGTGTGACAGCATGGATGGACCGGGAGAGTATTATAGGTCAGTCAGAGAAAGACAAACATCATATGATTTCACTTATATGTGCAAGCTAATGAACAAAATAAACCAACCAACAAAATAGAAACAGAATCCTAAATGCAGAGAACATACTGACAGATGTTGGGAGTGTGGGGACTGGATGAAAAAGCTGAAGGGATTAAGCAAAAGTAACTCATAGACACAGACAACTATATGTGATAACCAGAGGGAAAGGGGGTGGAAAGAGGTAGAAGAAGGTAAAGGGAGGGCAAATGGTGAGAGAAAGAGACTTGACTTTGGGTGGTGAAAACACAATGTACAGATGATGTAATACACTTGAACCCTATATTATTTTATTAATCAATACCACCCCAATAAATCCAATACAAATTAAAATAAATCAATAGATTGTACTTGAGATTTATTTTTGGACTATCTATTCCAATCTATTTATCTATATGTATATCCTTTGGCCAATACCATGCAGCCTCAATTACTGCAGAACTGTAGTTAAAGTTTGAAATCAGAAAGTGCTATTTCTCTAACTTTGTTCTAACTTATTCAAGACTATTATGGCCATGTTGGATATCTTGCATTTTCATATGAACTGTAGAATGAGTTGGTTAATTTCTGTGAAGAAACCAGCTAAGGTTTTGCTAGTGTTTGCATTAAATGATAGATTCTTTGGTGATTACTCCATATCCATAGTAATATCTTCTGATTCATGAATATGGTTGGGCCTTCTGTTTATTTAGATATTCTTTAATTTATTTCAACAATGTTTTACAATTTTATACTTGTTTTTAACTTTATTCCTAAGTATTTTGCTTTTTGTGCTACTATAAAGGATATTTTTTTTTTTTGTATTTTTCTGAAGCTGGAAACAGGGAGAGACAGTCAGACAGACTCCCACATGTGCCCGACCGGGATCCACCCAGCTCGCCCACCAGGGGCAATGCTCTTCCCACCAGGAGGCGATGCTCTTCCCCTCCGGGGCATTGCTCTGCCACGACCAGAGCCACTCTAGCGCCTGAAGCAGAGGCCAAGGAGCCATTCCCAGCGCCCGGGTCATCTTTGCTCCAATGGAGCCTTGGCTGCGGGAGGGGAAGAGAGAGACAGAGAGGAAGGAGAGGGGGGGGTGGAGAAGCAAATGGGCGCTTCTCCTATGTGCCCTGGCCGGGAATCGAACCCGGGTTCCCCGCACACCAGGTTGACGCTTTATCGCTGAGCCAACCAGCCAAGGCCAAAGGATTTTTTAAAAATTAATATGAGATTGCTTATAACTAGTGAATAGAAAGAACTTTTATGGCCCTGGATGATTGCTTCAGTGTAATAAGTGTCTGCCTGGTATATGGATGTCCAGGTTCAATTCCCAGTCAGGGTACACAGCAGAAATAATCATCTGCTTCTTTCCACCACCACCACCCCACCCCCTCTCCAGCCAGTGGTGTGATTGCTTTGAGCATCTGCCATAAGAGCTGAGGATAGCTTGGTTAGTCCCAGTGCAACAGCTTCAGTGGCTAAAAATAGCTCAGATGCAAGCATCGGCCCAGATGGGTTGCCGAGTGGATTCTGGTGGGGCACATGTAGAAGTCTGTCTCAATATCTCCCCTACTCACTAAAACAAACAAACAAACAAAAAAAATCCCAAAACTATACTTTTGTATATTGATCATGTTTCCTACATCTTTGCTGAGTTCATTAATTAGTCATCATAGTTTTTTAAGTAGATTCCTTAGAATTTTCAATATAAAACATGAAATTTTCCAAGAGAAAGTTTTACCCACTTTCCAATTAGTATGCCTTTTATTTCTTTTTCTTGTCTATTTTTTTGCTCTGAGAAGCACTTCTAATATTATGTTCAATGGAATGTCAAGGGAATACACCCTTATTTTTTCCTTAATTTTTTTAGGGAAAGTACATATCTTTCATCATTAAAGACGGTGTTAGCTGTTGGTTTTTTTTGTAGATGCTTTTTATCAGGTTGTGAAAATTCTCTTCTATTTCTGTCATGTTTAATGTTTATTATAAAAGGATGTTGAATTTTAACATTTTTTCTTGGCATAAGTTTTATACCTCTTTTTCTCTATATTCTTTCTTATATTTCTATTCTATGTTTGTTTGTGCACTTAATGTTACTCTACATTTCTTTTAGGACCTTTCAATTATTCTTCATCCTTTTTGTTCCCTCTTTTCACTGGATTGCATAATCTCTATCTACCTTTAAGTTTACTGATTCTTTATTCTGCCCATTCAAATTTGCTGTTGATCCCCCTTAGAACTAATTTTTAAATTTTACTTATTATACTTTAAAATTCTATACTTTCCATTCGGTCTTTTTTAGAAATAATTTTGACCTCTGCATTTATAGTCTCTATTTGATCAGACATTGTCACTTTTTTTTCCTTTACTTCTTTAATTATGTTTTTTGTTTATTTTTTAGTTCTTTGAATATGTTTACAATAAATGTTTTAAAGTGTTTAAATCTAACACCTGGGCTCTCTCACAGTGTTTTAATTACCTACCTTTTTTTTTTTTACTCCTTTGTATAGGTCATACTTTCCAGTTTCTTTGATTTTTTATATTTTTTGTTAAAAACTAGACATTTACAATAACATATTATAGCCACTCTATTTATTGTTTCCCCAACCACCAAGGTGAGTTATTGTCTTTTTGCTTATTTGTTTAGACTTGGTGGGTGATTTTATTGAAATTTATTTTCTGTTCAGCATAAAGCTTCCCAAGTCCCTGCTCTAACAACGTAGCCTTGGGCATGCCCAATTGCACCATAGGATAACATTGATTTTAGCAAGGCACTTGTAGGTGTTTCTTTCCTTATCTTTCTATTAAGCTGTCTGGCTTTGTACCTGCTCCAGTGCTCTGCTAATTGTTGGCTAATTGCTTATAGTATTTGACAATGGCCCGGAGCATAAATTGCTCCACAGTCTAACTCAATTGAAATGAAAAAGGTATAGTTTCTAAGGTTCATATTTGAAGTTTGTTCTGACACTAGAAGTGCTCTTTTTCCTCCTGTTTTCTCTATAAATTAGTTGGCTTAGAGTTTAACTTATATTCATGGAACTTTCAGAATTCTCTAATTACTCATCATCAAACTCTACTTTGTTTATGTGGGTGCTTTATGCTTAAACTACCCCCACACTCTGTTCCTTGGGGGAGAGCTTTGAAGCTCTTTGTTTTTATGTCCTGCCTCTCCTGTACAAAATTTCTAAGTCTCTACTCCAGAGGTAGGCACATGGAAACGGCATGTTTCTCTTAGATTGGCACCTCTGTTTAATGAGTGTGAGTAGTAACACTGGTCATCTTGGCTTGCCTCTCTTAGCATGGAACCATGGCCTAAAGAGTAAGGTAGACTGAGGACAATCAGGGTTCTATTTGGAATTTGACTTATCTGTGACTTGCTATGCCACACAGCAGCTGAGCAGAAGAAAGAAGAAAATGTTCCCTTAACCTCTCCACAATACTCACATGGAATTTAGCCTCTGCAACATGCAGGTAGGGAATGAAAAATGTTGGTGTTTGACCCTTCTGTATAGGTATTGTAGCACTTGATTAAGAGCTCAGTCTAGAGGACACTGCACTGCACCTTCTTGACCACATCTCCAGATGTGGACTGCAGAAAGAAAGGAAGAGAAAGGAATAAATACTGGTCAGATGCCCTAGAGTCTTGCTTTTCTTACTGGGTTTTTAATAGACTTTCTTGAATATATGTTTTTATTTCATATATATTTTATCAGTTACAATTATTTCACCACAGAACCATTCTGTAGAACTCCAGTCACTACCATATGTTGGTTGTGAACTTCTAACCATTAATGAATTGCCTTCCAGTGCTTGTTTTTAGCCTAGAAACCAAATTTTCTTAAAATTAGTACACAAAGCCTTAAATGCATAGAAACATGCTTATCTTCATTTATCATTAAATCTAAAATTAAGTGTCACTTTCATCACAGAAGACTTTTCTGACTTCCCAGGATTGGTTAAACTGCTACTACATGTATTTTTTAGCACTTAGGAAGTAATCATTTTTAATTTTTTGTCCTTATTACTTAATATATCTATTATCCACTAAATTGAAAATTTCATAAAGATAGTATCTAAAGCATCTGGTTCTATTTGGTTTTAGTTTTTATGTGTTATGCTGCTAGTGGTGGTAATGGGGATCCCATGTCATAGATTAATCAGAGAAAAATGGAGTCTAAAAATATCTCAATAAATATTTACTGAAAGAGTGAATTTGGAAAATGGATAAAATAAATTTCTGACATAGTTGTTTAGAACTAGCCTTACAGGATTACTGCTTTTCTCTACCTTTAAAGCAGTGATTTTCAACCTTTTTTGAGCCGCAGCACATTTTTTACATTTACAAAATTCTGGGGCACACCACCTACCAAAATGACACAAAATGACACTCTAACAAAGTACATATTATACATATAGTTAATAATATAGTTTCTAAATGTATTTATACTCACTTAGTGTGAAACCTGGGCCCATTTTGATAAACACAAAAGGGATATCCTGGCAGGAATGGTAGAAAGACACACACGAAGCTCTTCCTCAACAGTTTTTAGTTTTTATCGCAGTCAAGCTTGAGAAGCTCAGCTCACATAGATATGTGGTTGAAAACAGGAGCAATGTCAAAATAGCTTTGTTGGCCAGAATGGGGAACTCCTTGGCAACAGATAACCAAAAACTGTCCAAAGGAAGATCAGCAAACTTTAGCTTTAAACCACAATCTTGTTTCAGTTTAATGAGTTCCTCTTGCTCCTTTAAAGTCATGTCCTTTTCAGCAATGGATACTGAGCTGTATGGGTCCCTAACCCAGTCAAGGCATTCTGTGAAGGCTGAAGAGAAATAAAATGACGTCTTCTCAAGAGTTTTCAAATGTCTGCCAATCACCTCGCACATTGCAGCAGTGTTGCAGCCTACTATTGGTTCATCGCTAGTGGTCAGGATGAATCCTAGAAGGTGATTGGTCAGTGAGTATTCCCTGTGCCTCCACTCTTCCTGTCGCTGATAGCTGGAGGGATTGTGAGGGGAATGTTTATGTTTGGATGGAGGTGGCTGGTGGCAGGCCAGATAAATAGCCTCCACGGGTCATATCCAGCATGCGGGCCATAGTTTGGGGACCCATGTTTAATTTCCCCACGGCACACCTGACCGTGTCTCACAGCACACTAGTGTGCTGCGGAACACTGGTTGAAAAACACTGCTTTAAAGTATGTTTAACCATTCCAAAAATCTCAACAGCCATATCTTACCAAGAAATTATACAATGGATCTCTCTTTCTCTCTCCCTCCCTGTGTGTTGTGTGTCTCTGTGTATGTCTTTGCTGTTTTGAGAAATAGAAACTTAGCATGAATTTCCCTTCTCTCTTTTTCTCTTTGCTTACAACTGTCAACTTCAACCTGGCATGTATAGGAGCTGCACTGAATGTGTGCAATTAGGATAAGTGAGGAGGAAGGTAAACATCACTACAAGGCTTTCTCAGATTGTTCATGTCTGGATCTATGATTTCCCACTAATGGTTTATTGCAATAGTGTGTGTAATGTAGCTTTTAAGTGTGTTGGAGAGAAAAAAAATGGAAAGAACATGGTTATGAAGGTCAATCAGGATAGTGTTATTTAGGATTGAGATAAAGAGAAGCATCACATGTGAGAAATATATGAATTTAATTAGCTAAGTATAAATTGTATAAGTATGCTCATTTATGAGGACAAGATAACCTGCCTATGAAAAAGGTAGCTTGGGCGTTTGGATCAAAAAGCAATACACAGTGTTTGAAGTTTGTTTCAGTATTTTTTACATGCTCAAGATAAGAGTTTTGTTCTTAGATACTCTGTGATTTATTAAACACAGTAGTTGTTTTACTGCTTTGATTTTTCTGTTTTATTTTTATATTGCCTTCAACTATTTTTCCAGGATGTGCTTATTTAATATTTATTTTTTGTAAAAAGTTCTGCTCTACAATCTAGTTTCACTGAAATATTTCTGGGGAAAGCAAGGAGATCTATTTGACAAAAAGTTATTTTCATTGTAGAAATGTTAGATGTTAGCAATTAACTTTAAAAAGAACAGAAAATCAACAGAAATGAGAAACAAGGTGCTGGCCTCTAAGTAATTATGCTGTGATTCTGTGTCTCTCCAATTAAGCAAACTTCACAGAGGAATAGAATGAAAACTAACAAGCAGGTTGTTATTTCTTCATCTGGATTGATGCCTTTGAAAAAAATTTCTTAAAGGGCAATCACTGCTACTTTCAATAAAAGATCCTTTGTTAGAGAAAGAGGGGCATTGATTTTCCATTTTTCCCAATGAAATATGAAGGCATTTAGAATAAAGCACAATTATAATGAGTACAATCCTGAATTCTTTCAGAGTAAATAGAACATCCTAAAATTGTTATTAATTAGGGACAAAATGTGTTGAGAAATTATGGGGAAAATGGCTGTGTTAGGCTTGCTTGCAGGTTTACCAGCTACAAGCTCTTTGCCTGATTGGTGCGTGGGTGCTTACAGCGCTATGTGTGCATGGTCTATGTAAGGCTGTGGTTGCTTTCCCTGGGCTGTGATTCTCCCAGATTGCTCTCCCGCCACTGTGAGGTGTGGTTTTCCTTGCCCCCTTGCCCTTAATGAGAATAGCAAATTTTCCTTTGTTTATTAGCCCTTTCCCTTTTGCTGTTTATTTGCTCACCTGTCTTTGTGAGCCTCTGTGGGTAGAGCGCAGAGCATATTCCTAGCAGCTGTGGCTGATGCAATGCCGTGAAAACACTCCAGCACCAGAAACCCTCCTAGGCACACCCAGGAGGGAGCTTGCCCACTGTTAGGAGGTGGCTCAGTGCCAACCAGGCAGCTCCCTGACCTTTTCAGCCACTGACTATGAAGGACACGCTGTAACACCCTATAGGCTGAACCTGTGTATATATAAGCTAGCTTACTTCCTGAATAAAGCGGATCTGCATCACTGAACCTGGTCTCTGGAGTCGGGTCTCTGCATCTCTGTCATCCTCACCACCAGTGGGCCTTGTCCACAACTGGTGCCTGAACAGGGACCCAACCAGCATCCAAGGGACAGATGAGTGACCCTCTGCAATGGGAAACCTTCTCCCTTACTCCTGAGCCCTGCAAACTTGAGCCCTCTATGCCCTATTGCAGAGTAGGCGAGTTAAAGTTAATGAAAAGGATTTTGGTATCTACTAGGAAATCCTCTCAGATTTCAACCCTTGGCTTCAGGACATGCCTCTCTGAGACCCTTGGGCCCGAGCTCTCCGGCATGTCTGCTCAGTGGAAGTATACAAAGGGCAAACCTTCCCCCTTGGCCTCATTCCTACTGTACTAGCCATCTCCCACCGAGGACCCTCTCCCCCTCTCCCTGAGGAGCCCCTAACTCCCTATTCACCCCCCTCCACTGAGGAGGAAAGTGGCTTAGCCTCCGAGTTTAACACACTCATGGCTGAACACGCAAAAATGAAAGCAACCGAATTGCTAACTGCACCATCGGCTCTGCCAGCCGAAGAAGCAGTAGTTGCCACTCTCAAACCTTTTTACCGTTGGTACACTGGAAGGACCCAGCCACAGCACAGTGGCAGGGTCCACACCTCCTTCTAACGCATAGGAGAGGTTATGCTTGTGTCTTTACAGAAAACACACCCCTCTGATGAAACCCCCATCCCAGGAAATGGTGAGTCTCCAGAAGAAGACCTCACAGCCAATGTGCACACCCCATCACCTGGGGGGATGTGGAGGCTTTGGTGGGGCGGGCCCAGAGAATGGCCCCTGATGGGCCTCCAGGCCCTGGTGCTCTGTTCTTGTTTATGTGTGCTATAGTAACTGCTAACTCCCAGACGTGGGTGGACCCCCACATCTGGGCTGCTTTTCCCCACCCTGGCATTATCCTGCCCATAGAGATAACAACAGCAAGCTGTCTTTCATCAAGTCCAACTGGCCCTAATTAAAAGAGAAGGGGGAAATGTAAGTAGAGTGCAGAGTGCATTCCTAGCAGCTGGTTGATGCAATGCTGTGAGAACACTCCAGCATCTGAAACCCTCCTAGGCACACCCAGGAGGAACCTCACCCACTGTAAGGAGGTGGCTCAGTGCCAACCAGGCAGCTCCCTGACCTTTTCAGCCTTTGGCTGTGAAGGACATGCTGTAACACTTTATAGGCTGATCCTGTGTATATAAACTAGCTTACTTCCTGAATAAATAGGATCTGCATCACTGAACCTGGTCCCTGGAGTTGGATCTTTGCATTCCCATCGTCCTCAGCCCCGGCAGGCCTCGTCCACAGCCTCCAATAAACTGGTGTGGCCTGACACTTTCCGGCTCCACAATTTCTCTACCATATGCTCAAATCCGATGTGAACCTGCCTGGCCTTGACCACCAGCATTACAGATATGTTTCCAGGTTATTTTTCACATTTAAAATTAGCTTAAAAAAATCACTAGACAAGACCATAAAAATTCCCTATGGAGATAAATTTTCTCTTGTTATCTCTATTAAACTCAGAACCATTTTTTTAATTTACTAGCGTAAATCAAGAGAAAATATCTTTATAGAATTATATAAAGAATATGGTTAAATCTCATGTCTTTATCTGGTAACTTGATGATTTAAGACTACAAGGTGTTCAGTCTCTTCTTTTATCAGCCATTATTTAATGAAACTAACCTAGAGAGACATTTTATCATCAACCCTTAATTGCTTTGAAATTTATAGGGATACATTTCAAAATACCCAGCTTTAAATAATTAATATATTCCTTAGAATAGCATCATTACTACTGGCATATCTCTTTTTTAAAAAAAAACCTGCTGTGTGAAAACTACACAAGCCAAATATTTATTAAAATATGAAGAAGAGTTAACACAATTTAAATTAATACATTATTTCTTATTTAGAAATCATTGTGTCAAACTTTGCTGATGATCTGTGCAGTTTATCTCCTGATCAGAATCACTCAGGAATTTGTCTAAATATTTAGATTAGCAAACTCTATTTGGGGATTGTGATTCAATAGAATTGCTATAAATCTTCACATTTACACTTCATGAAGAATGTCCCAGTTCACTTCCCGTTCACAGAAGATGTCATAGGCCCCTTGTTTCCTGATTCTCCCTAGCAAATACAATTACAAACCCTAAAAAAATGGATCAAGGGATAACTGAAGAAAAGCCTAGAACTACGGTAAGAAGGAGCGCTGGAGGAATAATGCAGTAGAGGGGACTTTGTCTCCTTCCCACACAAAAGGGGATGGCTACTTAGACCCAGCATTTCCCGATTTTCAAACAAGCAACAAGAGAAAGTAAAATTACAATCAATTTTCTTCTGAATTGAATGGAAGTCCCTCTGAAAACATTAGATGAGATAAGGGAAAGAGATTGATAATTTACCCAAAAGTGAGCATCCAGGGGAAGCACTCCCATTCTCTGCCAAGCCGAAGACTTTTCTCTTTCACCCAAAGAATTGAGATTGCTGGGTGTAACTACCAGGAGAGACTCAGCTGCAGCCAGTGACCTGATGTGGGAAGCTTCATTATTCTCATAGGTCTAGGATTCTCCTCCTGTCCTCTGAGAAATCTGGACAAGCAGGAAGAACCAGAAACAGAAATTCAATCACAGCAAGCAGGGTGTTTGGGTAGAATCAGTAAAATGGTCTAACTGTCCCAAGTGACCCAGTCAGGGAAACACCACCAGGCTATGACTTTCCTCCCTTATTTAGAGATACTGAACAGCCAGGGGGCATTGGTAGAGATATCCTATGATACTCCTTCTCCACTAAAAGTTACCCAGGCTTCATTCTAATGTCACCTATCATACCATGAACCAAGAGAATCTCAATATGAATTTTCAAAATGTCAACTGTGGGGAAAACAGCCGTGTTAGACTTGTTCCCTCATTTACCATCTACAAGCACTTTGCCTGATGAGTGTGCCTGTGTAAGGCTGTGGGTGCTTTCTCACGGGGGCAATCCTCCCAGATGCTTTCCCACCACTGCGAGGTACGTTTTCCTGATCCTTTTCCCTTTCACTGTGAAAAGCAGCTTTTCATTTGTTTATTTGCTCACCTGATTTTGTGAGCCTCCAATAAACCTGCAATAAACCCTGTCTGGCCCTGCAGTTCCTCTACCATTTGGCCGAATTCAATGAGAACCTGCATGGCCTCAACCACCAGCATTACAACAACCAAGTGGCAGAAGCATTAAGTTAAGTATGTATGGAAATTATATGACAAGAATTTTCAAATGTTATAAAAAACTATTCAGTGGTTGAACACACATTTCATTTAAACAAAAAAAATGCTTAGGAAATATATAGAATTTATAAAAAGAAACAAATAAAAATTATAGTACCAGAGGATATAATAAAAAATAAAATTATATATTGATAAAATCTCTCTAAAAATGTTAAGTAATAAAGTGAGATGACAGAGAATAGAATAGTAAACTTAAGGACAGAATGTAAAATTACAGCAATCTGGAAAACATCCAAAATAAACTGGAAAAATAAAAAACAGAAATCTGGTTTCTGATTCCACTTGTAAGGAGTTTAGAAGTTACTGCTCTATCTAACAATGGGTTAAAAAGCTGAACATACTGAAAATCAATAACTCTATTTGGATGTATACAGGAGGCAAGGACACAGGGCAAACTACGGTTCTCAGACTGGAGAGACAGACAAGTGAAGACAGAGAATAACAGCTTACCTGAGTGGCAGCTCTTGACTAGAAATAGCCATGGGAACCAGTGTCAGGGGAGAAAAGTCTGATCTATAAGTGAGAAATTACTGGAGGTTCAATGTGAGAAACTCTGAGAGATGAAAAGGTCTAGGAAGACCCAGTCATCAGTTTGAGATATATGTCCAGGTGCTGAATGGATCAGGTTTCCACCATAAATATCAGAGAAAAATCTCCACATCTAGTTGGAAGGTGGAGGGGAAGAGGAAAACTCTTGAAATATACTGTTGCACTCTGTTCTTCCCAACTAGGCCTGTCCTCATGTGAAACTAGTTGACCAGAGCCTAACTTGCTGCTTTATATACAAGCCTAACTAACTGGGGCAAGGATAATACCCAAATGAGGTCAGTTTTAGCCTTTTACACAAGAGAGGAGAAATAGCTAACTCCAGCCAATAGTCACCTAAGGGAACAGAAAAATACTGAGAAACATTTGAGAAGCTCGCAGTTCAGGGCCACCAGCTCACTAAAGCTCTGAAACCTAATTATAAGATTGCAGAATGCTTCCCATCCCACTCTCCCACATACCTCACCACCACATTACTGAAGACCTATTTACAGCAGTTCCTTTTCCTAGTACATGTTTGGCCAACAAGAAAAATGGAAAGCTATGCTAAAAGGCAAAGAAAAAAACCCCTTACAATTTCAGAGATAGAACAAGCATCAGGACCGGACACGGCAGCTCCTAGGCTATAAGACTAATACAGAACAGCGTGAGTTTAAATCAAGAACAAGTAAAAATGATGCAGCTAAGTAACATGGTTTTACAGTGAATTTTTTTGTGAGAGGAGTATACAATGAGTAAAAAGTACAGTACCTGTATAGCCTGACCAGGTGGTGACACAGTAAATAGAGTGTGGGACTGGGACTCAGAGGACCTGAACTTGAAACCCTGAGGTCGCCAACTTGAGCAGAGGGTCACTTGCTCTGCTGTAGTCCTCCCCCCCTCGCAAGGCAAATATAAGAAAACAATCAATGAACAACTAAGGAGCTGCAACAAAGAATTGATGCTTCTCATCTCTTCATCTCTCTCCCTTCCTGTCTGTTTCTTTCTCTGTCTTTCTCACTCTCTGTCTCTGTCACAAAAAAGTTTAGTATATTAAATATATAAACCAGTAATATAATTTTATTTATTTTTTTAGGTGAGAGGAGGGGAGGTAGTGAGGCAGACTTCCACATGCTCTCCAACCAGGATCCACCCAGCAACACCCATCTGGAGCTGATGCTTAGACCAACCAAGCTATCCTCAGCACCAGGACCAACTGAGTCACTGGCTACAGAATGGAAAGAGGGAGAGAAGGGGGAGACAGAGATGGAGAGAAGCAGATGGTTGCTTCTCATGTATGCCCCGACGAGGGATCCAACCTGGGATGTCTGCAAACTGTGACCATTCTCTGTTTACTGAGCCACCAACCAGGGCCAAACCAGTAATAAAATTATTGTTAAGTATTATATACTGTACAGAATTGTATGTGATATCCTTTTATATGGCTAGCAGCAGAGTAGGTTTGTTTACACCAGCATAATCACAAATATGTGAGTATTGCATTATGCCACAACCATATAAGGGTTGCAATGTCACTAAGCAATAGAAAATTTTCATCTCCTTTATAATCTTAGAGGACTGTGGTTGACTGAAATGTTGTTATGTGACACATGACTGTATATAAAATGAAACACACAGAATTAATAATATGCTTAAGGTATGGTTGGAATTAGGGATAGGACAAGGCTAGGCTTAGAGTTTGGGCTAATATTACAACTAGGGTTAAAGTGTTTTAGAATAAGGTTCAGGTTAATGATTAGGTTTGGTTAGACTTGATTTAGAAATAGTTTAAGTTTAGGCTGAGAGTTAGGATAGGTTTAGAATTAAGTTTTGTTTTAGTGTTAAATTTAGGTTTATGGTTAGTTTTAGGCTCAGGGTTGGAGTTAGCAGTTTGTAGTGGCTGTTCATATTTATTCAGGCTACAATTAGAGAATGAATTATGGTTAGGCTAGAACTGGGATTAGGTTAGTGATGGGTTAGGTTTAAAATATAGATTTATGAGAGGAATAGATTTAGAATTAGAGTAAGTTTGTTAGATTTATGTTTAAGTTTAGTAATAAACTTCTGGTTAAACTTAGGTTTAGGTTTAAGGTAAGGCTTAAAGTTAGGGTAAAATTATTGTTGGGGTGTGAAACTGTGTTAGAGTTACAATAAGGTTATGATATGGTTAGAGTTAGGGCTATATTTAGGGTTGAAGTAATATTAGATTTATGTTTAGGGCTACAGTGGTACCTTGAGATACAAGCAGATCAACATACAAATTTTTTAAGATATGAGCTGCTACTCAATCCATATTTTTGTTTGAGATCCGAATGAAATTCTGAGATATGAGTCATGATTTGAGAAGCTTCTGCTAGTTGGCGTGTTGGTACAAGGGTCCAGTATCGGCAACATAACACCAGCATCTCGTTCTTTTGCATGTGTTACCTGCAGAATCAAGTCAAATCTTGTGCGCTGTATCTGTTCTTGCATCATTTTTGCATTTTTCACTAACTTTTTTTGTGTGCTATCATGGGGCTGAAGAAAGTGAATGTAAAGGACAATGGTGAGAAGAAGAGAATGATGTTGATAGAAGTAAAGCAAGAAATAATAAAAAAACATGAGCATGGTGTATGAGTGATTGAACTGACAAGGCTGTATGACCACAATTCATCTACAATTTGTACCATCTTTAAACAAAAGGATGCCATCAAAAGCGCAAATCCAGTGAAAGGAACTACAGTGGTACCTTGAGATATGAACAGACTGACATATGAATTTTTTAAGATACAAGCTGCAACTTGGTCCGTATTTTTGTTTGATCCGAGCGAAATTCCAAGATACGATTCGTGATTCGGGAAGCTGCCGCTAGTTGGTGCATTGGCGCATGGATCCAGTATCGGCAGTTTGATATACGAGTTGATTGACTTATGAGCTCAGTTACAGAATGAATTAAATTTGTATCTCAAGGTACCACTGTATACACCTTTTTCTTCCCTCTCTGTGTGCTTGATTCTTTTACATTCTTTTTTTTATTTTTATTTTTGTATTTCTCCGAAGTGAGAAGTGGGAAAGAGGCAGACAGACAGACTCCCGCATGTACCCAACTGGGATCCACCCAGCATGCCCACCAGGCAATGCTCAGCCCCTCTGGGGCATTGCTTTGCTGCAACTGGAGCCATTCCAGTGCCAGAAGTGGAGGCCATGGAGCCATCCTCAGTGCCCGGGCCAATCTTTTGCTCCAATGGAGCCTTAGCTGTGGGAGGGAAAGAGAGAGACAGAGAGGAAGGAGAGAGGGAGGGGTGGAGAAGTAGATGGGCACATTCCTGTGTGCCCTGGCCGGGTATTGAACCCAGGACTTCCACACGTTGGCCGGCACTCTACTGCTGAGCCAACCAGCCAGGGTTGATGCTTTTTACTTTTGAACATGTTATAAACTCACATTGATATATTATTTTTTAACAATCACAATCACTTTTTAAAGTTATTTAAAGAATAAGGAAAAGAAGTATACTTTTACCTGTGTAGTTACCATTTCTAATGGCTTGTCCTCTTTAACGTTTCTTATAGTGTGGTTGCTGATAATAAGTACTTTTAGTATTTTTATGTCTAAAGCATCTTTATTTTTTTCTTCATTTCTCTGGAATGTATTTTTTCTTAGTATAAAATTCTAAGTTGATTTTAATTTTTCTTTAGAGTTGTTCTTCTACTGGTTTTTACTTTAATTATGACAAGAAATCTGCTTCCACCTTATGTTTGTTTCCCTTTGTTTGTTTCTTTGAATATATTTGTCTCTTCTCTCTGGCTACTTTTAAATTTTTCTCTTTAACTCTAGTTTTAAATAATTTTGTTTTTATGTTTGTTGCAGTTTTCTCTATGCTTATTGTACTTTGAGTCTTTAAATCTTCTTAGATATCTGAATTTATTGTTTCCATTAAATGTGATAAAAATTGACCATTACTACTTCAAATATTTTTTCTACCATATGACCCTAACATACCCTGTGACTTTAATTATATTTATGTATACTTTTGTGTAAATATAATTATATTTAATATATTTTGTAAATCTTGAAGTTGCTATTTTTATTTTTTATGGACATTGTCAGTGTTTTATTTTGGATAATTTCTATTATTTTACCTCTTATTATGCTACAGTTCTGTTTTAACTTAGAATGTACTTTTGTGATTAACATTATAATAAATATCATAAATAAAATGTAATAGATATATTTTCCCTTTGTAGCTAAATTTACCCAAATGTGTTTAAGTGTTATACATTGTATGCCTATATTTGTGTTACTACTCTAACATTATAGTCAATTATTCCTTATAATATGATTTCCTATAGAATAGTCATATAATTAATTCAATATCTTTCTGTGGAATAACCATATTTTAAAGAAAACATAAATTGTAAAGATTTACAATATATCCATCTTCATAAATCCAAATCACAGTGTTACTTAGGAATATCTCAGTAATCTAAATTTAAGATTCTATTCTCTCCTTTTTTATTTAAATTTTCTCCTACTTTTCCCTATGTGTACATTAGAGGTCTTCAGAGAAATAGAAGCAATGCTGATAAATGATAGATAAGATAGTTGTTTTCATATATATTTTCTATGCATATACATACATAATGTATATAACCTATATATGAGGTATTCATTATAAATTCCACTGACTAATTTGTATTTCTCTGTCTCTCTCCCTCTGCCCAACCTCTCCCTGACAAGATTTGAAATAGATGCAGTATGGAGGCAGAATTTATTCTTTTCTAGGAAACCTCAATTTTTGTTCCTTTTTTAAAAATAAGGTGTCAATTAGATGAGGTTGACACATTATGGAGAATAATGTCTGTTACTTCCAAGCCTCTCATTGTAAATGGTAATCACAACTACAAAACACCTGCATAGTAATAGCCAGATCAGAATTTGATCGAATCACTGATACTTTATGTGTACTGTGTTAGATGTGCTCCTCCCAAATTGAAGTCCACTCAGAAACTATGAATATAATCCTATCTGAAAATAGGGTCTTTATAGATGTAATCAATTTAACATAAAATCTTACTGGGTTAAATGGGTCCCTAAATCCAATGTAACTTTTGTCCTTAACGGAAAGGTAAAATTAGACACAGAGATAGAGTCATACAGAGACATGATGTAAAGATTATCATGTGAAGATGGAGACAGGGACTGCATTTAAATTTATTGCCACAGCAGACAATGCCTGGGCCACCAGAAGCTGGAAGAGTCAATGAAAGCTCCTCCCATATGGGTTTCAGAGGCAGCGTGAATTCCTGATACCTTGATTTCTGGATATTAACCTGCAGAATTGTGAGATAATGAATTTCTGTTGTTTAAAACCACAGTTTGTGATACTTTGTTAGAGTGACCTAGGAAACTAAAACAACAGCTGATAGACCGGTTAACGGATAAGACTGACTATCACATTCCGGGGTGTCCTTTAGGACTGGATTATGTGCAGCAGCTTTGCCAAGTCTTCTCTCTAGCCTGCTATTTTATTAAATTTTATTTTCTTTTTAAATTGTGACTGCTATTCTTGAGGCCTTTTTCTTTTTCTTTTTTTTTTACTTTTCAGATTTCTTAATATGTTATGCCCCATTAGATCCAAGCTATCATGTTACATGTATGTAACATATTTATGGTTTTTAACAGCTTTTCAAATTTGTATCTTTTGAGTTAAAGATCTAGCTTTAAGTTTTTATTATATTATTTTTATTTTATTTTTAAAAATTTTTATTGAATTTTTGGGGTGACATGGGTTAATAAAATTACACAGGTTCCAGGTATACAATTCTGTAACATATCATCTGTATACTGCATTGTGTGTTCACCACCCCAAGTCAAGTCTCTTCCATCACCATCTACCCCCCCCATGCCCTCTTCTACCTCCCCCGTCTCCCTTGTCTGTATCTATAAGTTTTTTCTTTGCTAATCCCTTCACCTTTGTCTCCAACTTCAGTCAATCAATATCTGTTACTGTTTACTATAAAGCCAGACAGAGCGTTGCTGTGGATGTTCAGTCCTATACTTGAGAGAGGTGCTATATAATTGGGACCTTTTTGTAATTCTGTTTCTTCAGCCCCTTCACTTTCTCTCTCTATTGCTTCTTTCTAAAACTCACAATTCAGTATTTCTCTGAAACGATAAAATGACTGATGCCCTGACCAGATTACAACTCACCTGTTGGGTCACATGTACTCTATTCTTTCTGGAAGGATTGTGATTTGTTCTCAAATGTTTTGAAATGTGAGTGACACATTGAGGAGTTGTCAGACCCTACCCTATATGCAGCTTATGTTTTAACATAAGTTCAGCATCAGCCTTATAGCTTACTTGGGAATCATTCTATTGAAGGTAGTTCACTTTACTCAGAGAGCTAGCGAAGACAGTGTATGTTAGCTATGGGCAAGAAAAGCACAGTGAATGTTAATGAAAATTTAAATTTAATTTTTTAGGGATTTTTAGGGTGTAGGCCCTTCTAAATCGTTATTAACTCTCAGATTTAAGCTATAGGCCTGGACCATTCAAAGGACTGAATCAAATTTCAGAGGGCCTGTCTTTGAGAGAAAATATTTCTTTTTTTTAAAAGCCTTATAAACAGTCAAAACTTTATTTTCCATGACAATGTTAAAATAACAATGCAATATCTGTACTATGTATATCATCATGTTATCTATTTTACACATTTTATAGTGGTATTTATACACAATGCGCTTGGCCACAGGAGAACAATTTTGGTCTCCCCTGGCAGGCTGCAGGTTTCCAAAGCAGAAGTCCTGAAACTCTGAAGGTAGCATAAAAAAATTCTTTCTTTGAAGATATATATACATTTTAAGAATCAAAATGTTCTTCTCTTATTTGGTGGTGGTGGTGGTGGTGGTGTGGAGTTAAAGAAGTTTCATTTTTACTTAAAAGAGATTTCCCCCCAAAAGTGGTGATTCATTTTCATTATACATCATCACAATGAACATAGTCTCCTGGCTTTTACAATAGTGTGAATTCAAGGTCATGTGTGTAACATGTTTTTCTGAAATCCAGTGTATTAATTTGGATATTCTATGGGGTGTCCCTTCTGTTCTTATTCTCACATGAGAGGTATTAGCACTATGGCTTCAAAAAGAAATTTTTAAAAATTATTAAATACAACTTGTATTTGATTTAGGTCTGGAATAGTTTCTAAGAAACCATTCTGCAACAATAGTCTCAGATACTTAAATACCCTGTGCAGCTGCAATTAATTAAGGGACTGATGATTCTTAGAACTAGGCAATCAACAAGGGAATGAGGGAAAAATTATAATTCTGGATACCAAGTTCTGAGCAAATATCAATAATCTCTTTTTCACTTTTACAATCTCTGTAAGTAAAGTAGAGGGAGAGGCCTGGCCAGGCGGTGACGCAGTGGATAGAGGGTCAGACTGGGACGTGGAGGACCCTGGTTCGAAAACCCAAGGTCGCTGGCTTGAGTGTAGGTTTATCTGGTTTAAGCACAGCTCACCAGCTTAAACCCAAGGTTGCTGGCTCGAGCAAGGAGTCACTTAGTCTGCTGTAGCACATAGAGAAAGCAATCAATGAACAACTAAAGAGCTGCAACGAAGAATTGATGCTTTTCATCTTTCTCCCTTGTCTGTCCCTATCTGTCCCTCTCTCTGTCTCTATAATAAGTAAGTAAGTAAGTAAATAAATAAATAAAAGTAGGAGAGGCTAATAAGAATTATATGAATAACATTAAATAAAAAGTGCATGCAGAACTGGGACTTTTTTTTTTTTTTTTGGTTAAAGTTGCCACTTATTTTAGTTCTATAAGATGCTTATAAGGCAGATTAGTTACATTGTAAATATTAAGAACTTCTTGAGAGCAAAAGAAGAAATACCAATCAGTTTCCCAGGTTTAAACTTAATTGTTTTAAAACATGTTATTTTGTAACTTGAACATCTACGTATGCCTTGAAAATTTAAAACAGACAGCAAAAGCAAATAGAAATTTCATCAACATTTACAAAGACGTTAGCTTGTGGGTTTTGGTGTCCAAACCTTTGTCCCACACATTGCACAGACAGCCCTCTGGAGGCACAGCCCTGGTAGTAATTAGAGCCTTTACAAACTCTGCAATTGGAGAACTTATTCTTTGCATATGGATCAAATCTTGCTTTTTTTTTAGATCAAGGCTTTCTTCTCTTTTTTTTAATTTAAATAAATTTTTATTAATGTTAATGGGGTGACATTAATAAATCAGGGTACATATATTCAAAGAAAATATGTCTAGGTTATCTTGTCATTCAATTATGTTGCATACCCATCGCCCAGAGTCAGATTGTCCTCCTTCACCCTCTATTTAGTTTTCTTTGTGCCCCTCCCCCTCCCCCTAACCCTCTCCCTCCTTCCCTCCTGCGTCCTCCCTCCCCCCACCCCTGGTAACCACCACACTCTTGTCCATGTCTCTTAGTCTCGTTTTTATGTTCCACCAATGTATGGAATCATGTAGTTCTTGTTTTTTTCTGATTTACTTATTTCACTCCGTATAATGTTATCAAGATCCCACCATTTTGTTGTAAATGATCTGAAGTCATCATTTCTTATGGCTGAGTAGTATTCCATAGTGTATATGTGCCACATCTTCTTTATCCAGTCTTCTATTGAAGGGCTTTTTGGTTGTTTTCATGTCTTGGCCACTGTGAACAGTGCTGCAATGAATATGTGTCTTTACGTATCAATGTTTCTGAGATTTGGGGGTATATACCCAGTAGAGGGATTGCTGGGTCATAAGGTAGTTCTATTTTTAGTTTTTTGAGGAACCACCATACTTTCCTCCTAAATATAAGACCTGAAACAATAAAGTACATAGAAGAAGACATAGGTACTAAACTCATGGACCTGGGTTTTAAAAAACATTTTATGAACTTGACTCCAAAGGTAAGAGAAGTGAAGGCAAAGACAAATGAATGGGACTACATTAGAATAAAAAGTTTTTGCTCAGCAAGAGAAACTGACATCAAAATAAACAGACAGCTAACCAAGTGGGAAATGTTATTTTCAAACGACAGCTCAGATAAGGGCCTAATATCCAAAATTTACAAAGAACTCATAAAACTCAAAAACAAACAAACAAACAATCCAATAAAAAATGGGAAGAGGACATGAACAGACACTTCTCCCAGGAAGAAATACTAATGGCCAACAGATATATGAAAAGATGCTCATCTTCATTAGTTATTAGAGAAATGCAAATCAAAACTACAATGAGATACCATCTCACCCCTGTTAGATTAGCTATTATCAACAAGACGGGTAATAGCAAATACTGGAGAGGCTGTGGAGAAAAGGGAACTCTCATCCACTGTTGGTGGGAATGTAAAGGCTTTCTTCTCAATCAGCTTTCTTCCACCACTTTCTGTGGTATTCCTGGTGCCATCTTTCCACGTATCTGGAGTGATAACAGTACCAAGATTTTTTTCACATTTTTCACACACCATCCTTCCGCAAGTGTTCCCATAGCTGTATTAGCGGTAACAGCTTGAAAACATCAACGGACAGAAAATATTTCTCAAATTATTACTTTTTGTTGTTATGTTGATATTTACTTAATTATTTAATATGTTACATAAGGAACATGTCATCTTGTTTGAGCTGAGTCTATCTGGGAAAGCGGACGTAAGCTGTGGAAACCAATGCTTATACACTATGTTTAGAGAAGTAACAAGGTGGAAAATCCAAACTGGAGCCAAAAAATTGCATCAAAGATAGATTCTAAAACACAGAGAGGAACTAGCAACTTAGATACAGAGTAATTGCTACAAAAAGCATTGAGAAGCCTCATAGTTCACCTTTGTTTGTCCTCTTGTGTGACTCCTTTATCCTGCCTTAAAGATACAATGTCAAGGTGAATCCCACATCAAATATGATTTTCCCATTCCATCACACAAGCTTACAACTCTTTACTAACCCTGCAGACTCATATGTTTGACAAAGTATAATGTAGAAATAAGAGCATCATGTTTTGAATCTTGACCTTCATAAAATATTGCGCTTTCATCTTGGCTACACCCTGATTTACATGATAACTCTGGTAATGTTGTGTTAACTTCTCTGTTGTCTTCTACTACATGGAGGATCATTATCTACTAGGGATTGCTTGAGGTCAGAGCAGATTATATATACATCTAAATGCTAACAAATATGAGGACTGGGTTTACTTCAGAAGTGCCATTGTAAAGCAGTCAGAAAAGGATGTGCATTTTAATAAACTGAACTGTGACCACTAATGTTTCACGTAAAATACAATGACATTGCATGCAAGTTAAGATAGGTTAGGTACATTCTTGTAACAAACAGGACCAAAACCCTCATATCTTGTAGTTAAAGACATCTTTCTTTTTATTTATTTATTTTTTAAATTTTTCTTTGATTGAGGGGAAGGAGGAGAGAGGAAGGGGAAGGAAAAGAAAGAGAAGCATCAACTCATTGTTCCACTTGGTTCTGTATTCATTGATTGCTTTTCACACATGCCCTGATCGGGGATTGAACTGTGACCTTGGTGCACTAGGACAGTGCTCTAGTCACTGAGTCACCCACCCAGGGCCAAAGACTTATTTCTTTTTATTTATTTATTTATTTATTTATTTATTATTTATTTCTGAAGCTGGAAACGGGGAGAGACAGTCAGACAGACTCCCGCATGCGCCCGACCGGGATCCACCCGGCACGCCCATCTGGGGCAACGCTCTGCCCACCAGGGGGCGATGCTCTGCCCCTCCGGGGTGTCGCTCTGCCGAGACCAGAGCCACTCTAGCGCCTGGGGCAGAGGCCAAGGAGCCATCCCCAGCACCCGGGCCATCTTTGCTCCAATGGAGCCTTGGCTGCGGGAGGGGAAGAGAGAGACAGAGAGGAAGGAGGGGGGGGGTGGAGAAGCAAATGGGCTCTTCTCCTATGTGCCCTGGCCGGGAATCGAACCCGGGTCGCCCGCATGCCAGGCCAATGCTCTACCACTGAGCCAACCGGCCAGGGCCTACTTATTTCTTAATTGCATGTTTCTAGAAAGTGTCTATGCTCAAGTGTTATTCTAAGAGAAGTCATTCCAAAATACATATGTATGTGTGTACATGTGTTTGTGTTTATTTGTAACCAGTATAATCAGTAATTATAACCATTGATGAGAAAAATAAAGCAGAGCATAAAGAAAAATAGAAAGAGTAGGACAATATTAGATGGTGTGACATGTATTCAGGAAGGTAATTTGAGGAAACAGACCTAAGTCAAGGACTGTTCACATTGAGGCTATCCTTGTTTATAGGAAATATTTCTCTATTTGTCATTAGTGTTGGTGAGAATGTCTTTCATGGGGCAGGACAGTCAGAAGTCAGCCATGAGACTCTATGGAATGTGAGAGCAGAGGATATATGATGTCAGAAAGAGAAGGCAAAGATGGGAATGTGCTTGTTTTATTCAAGGATTGTCAAGAACGCCAATGTGGCTTAAACTGAGTTATAAAGAGTGGGTAGGAAATACATCAGAAAAGAAACCAGGGACCAGATAATGTAGGGTCTGTAGATTCAAGATTCTACAAAGGATTAGTTTTATTGCTTTGTACAAGTGATGAGAATTTATGAAAAATTTTAATCAAGAAATAAATATTGTATAATTAAGGTTTTGAAATTTTTTTTTTTATATATGGAGAATCTCTTTTTTGTCTCTAGGAATAATTTTTATGCTGAATGAAAATTGGATTCTCTTATTCTCTGGGGTTTTTAGTCAAACATGATTTTCTTCTTAATACCCTGATACCATCACTAGAAAAAAGTGTATAGAAAACAGTGTTGATCTTGTGAAGAAAATGGCATTATTTACAGTTGCCTGGATTAAATCTGCCAAACTCATATCACACATTAACAGGTTCTCTAATTGGTTTGATTCACAAATTCCTAAGATCAAGGGAAAAGTGGTTATCATCTGAATAGCACCTGTCAGTATATATTCAAAGGGAATATAGAAAGAATAATAACCAGCCAAATACTCCTAATTACTAACAGCTGATGGGGCAAAAGCCTGGTAGTCTTGAATCAGCACCCATGTCTGGTGATTTAAATTGAAAATGACATCTAAATTTTAATTACAATCAAAGTTAAAACCAAAGGACAGCAAGTAAATCTGAAGAGTCCCTTAGGTGATTAAACACTGCTTTCCAATTTAATAAATTTAGCTAAGAAATTAGCCAGAGCATTTTGTTGTCTTGTCTTTTCCATTACTCATAGTTCATGTCAAAAGGACTGTTAAATTTCCATTAACTCCTGTAAACCTGAGCAGTGTCAGCCAAGCAAGAGTGTGGATAGTTAAAAGGCTGAAAGTAGGTTTTATAAGTTTCTGAAAGTTGATTGGTTTACGTTCATTCATCTAAGATTATTAATTCTATTTACTATGAGTATATAGAAATCACTTGGATCTAGAACTATTTCAACTAGTGTTTTATAATTATTATTTGTACATTATGCAAAGCTATGTTGACTTTTTTGAATATTTTAGAAGATAATTTTTCTTTTTAACACTGTCACTGATATCTCAGCTGATCTTAGAGCATAAAACTGAAATATGATGAAGCATCATTTTCTATATTTCATCTACTGCATATTTTCATCCACTGTTATAAAACTGTTAATTTTAAAAGTTAAACTATAAGGTTTTTCTTTTATGAAGAGTGAAGTGACTATCTTGAAAATATTTACCTATAAAGTTTTAAATAATTTGAGATATATTTAAAATCATTGGTAAATTTCCCAAATAATTCATTGTAGTCTGTAAGCTATTCTACTAGAAGCACGATGTACTATGATTTTAGGAAAAAATTATGTTATTGGGAAGTAAATTTGAACATATGCTTTATCATTGATATATTTGCTTTTATGATTAGTGGTGTTGCTGAGTATATTAGAACTATATATTTAGAATTAATAGAAAAGTTTGAAAATAAATTAAGAATTCTCTATAAAATAATTTTAGTGTTTAACCCGTAAGAGAAAGAAAGAGCAAGAAAAATAATTATGTTATTTGCCTTTGTACTTCAATTATCAAGAAGTACGAGAAGTGACTGACATTCAATTCACATCCAAAACAGGTACCAAATATTTATAAAGGTGCCTTGAATTGCATGGAGATTCCCTCCGCCCACCAGAGAACTCAGCCACACTTATTTTTATAAAATTCAGTTCAGCAGGATCTCACTAGATGTATTTGCATTGTACTGGTTGCCACATAAATTACAAAAAGAGTACAATAGTATTTTTGTTCTTACAGAGCTTATAATAAAAGTGTGAATATACATGTGAAAGTTACTAACCAAGGTAATATCTGATTAAATATTATATTAGAATATAGAGCATGTAAGGATTAATAGGGAAGTGATGGAGAAGTGAGATCATTTAAATTAAAGAAGCCAGATATAATTGCTTGGATATGGTGAGAGAGAGAGTTCTTTTACTATCTCAGCTTAGAGACATCGTAGAGTAGAAAGATGATTAGCTTTCAAATCCTGGTTTCCCCACTTGTAGAATAAGTGACTTCATCTTTCTATAATTTTATTTCATTATATACAAATTGTATGCTCTATACTTCCTTCAGGGTTGTAAAAATTAAAGAAAGACTGTAGGTAAAAGGCTAGTAATCTTAAGTTTAAGGCATAAGGCTAGTAATCTTATAGCAAATAATAGATACTCCAAAAACAAGTATTCTCCTGGGAAGAAATTCAAAATATATATTCACTTTATATGACTCTGTATTCTTTTATGAAAAGATACTCCAGCTAATGTAAAACTCTTCTCATTCAATCATGTTCATATCTAAAAACACAAAAGAGACATCTTCAGATTTAGCTAGGACTTAAAGGGGATTGAAAGGTAAGTACTGAGAGACTAAACTTTCTGAAAAGATGACAAGTTTAACAGTTAAAATACTGCAATAATTTTGCTGTCCCAAGGAAGTAGTGGGAATATAGATGTGACTAGTGATACCGCACCTGCCTTAATATAAAAATGAGCCACTCAAAGGAAGAACATAAACACAGCTAAGCCAGTGTGTATCAGGAAACTTTGTCACCGTGCTTTGAGTTTCTAGCCAATGGATTGTTTAGGTGTAACCCTGCTGCTGGTAATAAAATAGCCATTAGAAAAGAGCCTTGATTGACTGCTGGTGGTGCAGTGGATCGAGTGTTGACCTAAGATTATAAGGGACCAATTTGAAATGTTGAGGTCACCGGCTTGAGCACAGGTTCACCAGCTTGAGGGTGGGGTCACTGACTTGAGCATAGGATCATTGACATGATCTCATGGTCATTGGTTTGAGCCCAAATATCACTGGCTTGAAAGCCCAAGATTGCTGGCTTGAGCCCAAGGCTACTGTACTGGCTTGAGCAAGTGATCACTGGCTCAGCTGAAGTCCCCACCCTTACCTGTCATGGCATGTATGAGAAGCAGCCAGTGTACTTTAAAAATAGTGATTCTACTTTGGTAAAATACAATTGTAGCTTTGTAATAAAATTGAGGGCACACAGTTAGTTTGTAACTGAACTCATACTAGAATGTATTGCTGTGCTTTCTCCCATGTAAAAATTTGTTTGTCTATATCAAAGCAAGAATAAAAGGCATGCTGAAAAACCTGAGTTTGGTTTTCATTGGTAGCAGAGATGGATCACTTTAATAGTTAATAAATCCTTTATTTTATTCTAGCCTATGAAACTCAAATGCCACCAGATTGAGAGTCAGTTTTAATGATGTGTTTGACTTTAAAATCCTGCAGTATTTTCACAGCTAGCATGTCAGACTCATTGGGAATGAGGTTATAGATTTTTACCACAAAGGGCCAAAAAAATAAAAGAATATCATTTAAAATAAAAGAATATGAACTAAGCAGGAACATTTTATTTTAGGGGGAAAGTAGGTGCTTGGTAATATTCTGTCAAAGTTATAGTGTTTTGAAGTAATATTTAAGCTTCAATAATGCTTTCCTGGAACTGATATAATGTAGATTTGAACTGAAGACACTTACCTGAAAGGCATTCGTGCCACACTATAAATATTTATTCAGGTATAAAAGAAGAAAGAAGAAAAGATAAAGTAATATATTCTTAAATAGTTCATGTTTAGTTGAATGTATTTTTAGTCTTTGTTCAGACAGTAGAAAATATAACAAATAACAAAAAGGTCAATTTATTTAGCCAGATGACAAATTTAGGGACAGGGAAAGCAAAATAAAGTAAAAAAAAATAAACATAATGCCAGTAAAACAAGTCTAGTTAAATTATGTCTCTTAATTTTAAGCAATGATGCTGATTTCATTTATAATTATGTATGATTATATTAATAATCTTTATTTGAATCTTTTGCAAAGGAGTAGCTACCAATCAAATGATCTATTTGTGTCTGTGTAAAACAAAAATCAAATTGAATATATATTATCTATTTCTTCAACCATTTTTAAATTTTGCCCGAGATTTAAACGTTGCTTAAGCCTCACCAGGCAGTGACACAGTGGATAGAGCATTGGACTGGAACTCAGAGGACCCAGGTTCGAGACCCCGAGGTTGCCAGCTTTAGAGTGGGCTCATCTGGTTTGAGCAAAGCTCACCAGCTTGAGCCCAAGGTCGCTGGCTCGAGCAAGGGGTCACTCAGTCTGATGTAGCTCCCCGGTCAAGGCACATATGAGAAAGCAATCAGTGAACAACTAAGGTACTGCAACAAAGAATTGATACTTCTCATCCCTCTCCCTTTCTGTCTGTCTCTCACCAAAAATAAATAAATAAATAAGAATAATAATAAATAAATAGAGTAAATTTTGCTTAAAAACAGACAGAAAAACAATGAAGGTACAAGGTTCTGATGTTATATCTCACATACCTTGGTATATTTCAGTTCTATAATAATTTTGAGGAATGATCAATGTGAAACATAAATATTTTATTTTGATTTATTGTATGAAGTAATTCATGGTCATTTCAAAAGGTCAAATAGTTTAGAAATGAAGAATAGAAAAGAAAGTATGGAAATAGGAAGGAAGGGAGAAGGAAGGACTGGGAAAGAATGAAGGGGGAAAAAGAGAGTAAAAAGAAAGAAGAAAAGGCCCTGGCCGGTTGGCTCAGTGGTAGAGCGTCGGCCTGGCATGCAGGAGTCCGGGTTCGATTCCCGGCCAGGGCACACAGGAGAAGTGCCCATCTGCTTCTCCACCCCTCCCCCTCTCCTTCCTCTCTCTCTCTCTCTTCCCCTCCCGCAGCGAGGCTCCATTGGAGCAAAAGATGGCCCGGGCACTGGGGATGGCTCCTTGGCCTCTGTCCCAGGCGCTAGAGTGGCTCTGGTCTCAGCAGAGCGACGCCCCGGAGGGGCAGAGCGTCGCTCCCTGGTGGGCGTGCCGGGTGGATCCCGGTCGGGCGCATGCGGGAGTCTGACTGTCTCTCCCCGTTCCCAGCTTTAGGAAAAAAAAAATTCTCTAAAAGGAAAGAAGAAAAAAACAGGTAAGGGAATAAAGAATGAAGAACAGAAAGAGAAGGAAGAAAGGGAAAAATTGTATAGAGAAAGGCCTTCATGACTTAAAACTGTTCATTTTTTTGGGTATATATCAGACTTAATTTGCACAGTGTGAGGTGGGACTTGACCTCAATTTTATTCAAATGGTTAACTAATTAATTCAACATTATAAATAAAAGTGCTTTGCCTAACCAGGTGGGAATCATTGGCCTGGGATGTTGAAGACCCAGGTTCAAATCTCTAGTTGTCAGTTTGGGCACAGGTTCATTTGGCTCACCAACTTGAGTGCAGGGTGAGTTTAGGATTATAGATGTGACCCATGGTAGCTGGCTTGAGCCCAAAGGTCACTGGCTTGAATCCTAAGGTCACTGGCTTGAACAAGGAGTGACTGGCTTGGCTGGAGCTCCACCCCCCCCCAATTAAGGCAGATATTAGAAAGCAATTAATGGACAACTAAGGTGCTACAACAATGAGTTGATGCTTCTCATCTCTCTCCCTTTCAGTCTGTATGTCTGTTTCTCTCACTAAAAAAAAAAATAAAGAGAAAGAAATGCTTTACACTTCCACAGTGAATTAGTTTGGGGTCTTTGTCAAAGGTCAATACAATACACTTGTGAGGAGTCATTTTATTTTGAACCATCTATTGTGTTCTGTTAATTTACTGTATTTTTTTAACCTAAACCAAGAACACATTTTCTTGATTTATGCAGCATTACAATACATTATAAAATTAGATAGTATAAAACACTTGAATTTGTTTTTTCTGAAGGATTGTTTTGGCTAATTTAAAATTTGTATTTCCATATCAGTTTTAGAATGAAGATATCACTTTCTATATGTGTTAAAAAACAAGCAAAAAACAAAAAGTTAGCATTTTGTTGACTCTAAAAATCAATATAGAGATAATGGATTTTTCAAGTAATGCTAATTCTTTCAACATATGAAAATTATATATTTCTTCAACTATTCATCTCTTACCTCTTTCAGCAATATTTTATACTTTTCAGTGCAGAGTTATTGCATGACTTTTGTATGTATTTCTAATTCCTTATCATATAGTAAATAGTGTTTCTATCACCTCTTTGTTTATGGCTAGTAGATATAGTTGGCCCTTGAACAATATGCGTTGGAACTATACAAGTCCATTTATACATGCATTTCTGTTCAATAAATACCAGTAGTTTTTTTCTTCTGTGTTCAGGAGCCCCTGAATGCAGATAGCTGACTGTATGTGTTGATCTATGCCATTTTAGATAGACAACTTAAGCATTATGCTAAGTGAAATAAGCCAGTCAGAGAAAGACAAGTACCCTATGATTTCACTCATATGTGAATCTCATGAACAAAATGAACTAACAAGCAAAATAAAGATAGACTCATAGAGCCTGACCTGTGGTGGCGCAGTGGATAAAGCATCGATCTGGAAATGCTGAGGTCGCCGGTTCAAAATCCTGGGCTTGCCTGGTCAAGGCACATATGGGAGTTGATGCTTCCAGCTCCTCCCCCCTTCTCTCTCTCTCTCTCTCTCTCTGTCTCTCTCTCCTCTCTCTCCCTCTCTGTCTCTCTCCCTCTCTCTCTCCTCTCTAAAAATGAATAAATTAAAAAAAAAGATAGACTCATAGATAAAGAGTAGGCTGACAGCTGTGGAAGCAGATCTGGGTAAGGGAGTTGAGGGATTGAGCAAAAGAAAAAAAAAGAGAAAAACTCATGGACACTGACAACGGTGTGGTGCTTGCTGGGGAGGGTGGTGGAGGAAGGTAAGGGGGATGATAAAAATATATACACATGTCTCTGAGTTATATGACTGAACGTTTTATGAATTAATTTTTCTTGAAGAACATTCACTATGGAACCTCATACATGTTTTGGGTCAGAAAGCATATATCTAACATGGAGGAAAAGATTCAGGGGGCCGTGCAAAATGTTCAGCAAAGTGCTGCTCTGTCTGAGTCAGGCATGGGCTATCCTTGTGTTTATTAGTAATGCTTGATATTGATGCAGCTCTTTAATCAGATTGAGTGTGATTTGACAATATAATTATGATAGCACAAATACAGAAATCAGAACTAATAATCATGTTCATAACCTATTGCAAAGTAAAATATTTGATAAAAATCACAAGACTAAAGGATGATAAATTTAACATATTGTTGTAAGTCCTATTTATTTTAAGTGGTGATATTAATTCTAAGTAAGCTGTGATAAGTTAGAAATTTTTAAAACAATACAAAAGCACAAGCAAAACCTAAGGAGAAATATCTAGAGGAGATAAAATGAAATAATTAAAAATTCTGTTAATTTAAAGAAAGGAAATATAAACACATGAGTCAAACAGAAAACAATTAATCAAATGAGATATTTAAATAATCATATAAGGTAAGCATTCTAATGTTAAGGCAGAGATTATCTTATCAAATTGGATATGAATGCAAGTCCTAGCCATGTGCCTTATAAAAGACACATGGTTTAAATACAAAGACGAAGTTTTGTGGACACGTTATTTATTATGTTAAAAATTAAAAAACGTCTAAGATTCTATAACCAAGGGTCACAGAAGAAGTCACACTGAGAATGGCAGGAAGGGCGGAGACACGGAAAGGGCCGCCCCACTCCCAGAAGCAAGCAGTGGCAGAGGGTAGGAATGGACTCTAACTACAGGAGGGTTGCCCTAAGAGGTGGGGGTGCTCAGCCCCAGGCCTGAAACCTCATTCTAGAGCCCCAGAGTCTAGAAGAGGCACCCAGACAGAATTTGGCAGTGAAAAGAGCTGGGTTACTGTCTATGAAACAGAGACAGCTTTCTGAGACTCAGACTTCATTATAAAGGGCCCGCACAGACTATCTCATTTACTGCCACTTACCTGGGCTCCAGGGGAGGGGGAGCTGAGAAGACTGGAGTTGCATGAAGAGAGTGTAAAGTTGGAGGCCCAGGGAGAAACAGGGTGGGGGATGGCCACCCAAACCCCTGTGCTGAGTCATTCTCTAGTACTACAGTCACCATCTTTCTTGGGTGGAGTATCCCACTTTCTGCCCTTAGGAGTCTCTCTTGCTCTAGTCAGGGAGACAGGTTGTTCTGAGAGGCCAAGAAGAAGGGGAGGTGTTAGTGACTCAGTTTTTTTATTCTGAGGCCATAGCTACACCCCCACACTCTCCTGAGTCTATGACTGGTGCTTCTACCTCACAGGAGACTCAGTAGAAACTGTGGGTGGGCAGACCACACCTCTGAGTCTCAGAGGCACACCCACCAGACTCCTGGGGCCACACCCTACTAAGGTCTGTAAAAAAATCTGGACAGACTGAAACCTGGGGCCAAGGGGTAGAGCTACACCCACCACCATTCCTAATCCCTGAATTACTGCAGGCTCTAGACTCTAGAGACCAACAAGCAGCCAGCAGACAGAGGCTGCAAAAGGAAGGACTCAGGAAACCTTGGCCTTTTAAATGGACTTTCCCCAGGCCCAGTGTGGGTAAAAGCCAGCCTAGGTTGCAGCTGGTATTTCCATATGTACCTTGGCCCAGCAGAGTCAGCCACAAACTCTGGATTGCTTGTAGCTACAAGAGGTTACTGAGGGCCAGTCACAGGTAGTGTCTGCCACTGGTCTGTGCCAGTTGTATGCCAGGGAGGCACAGGGCTGGCCAATCCAGTGGCCAGCTGCAGAGCATCAGTTCAGGACCTAATAACCCTTGCTAGAGTGGTATTCTAATGAAGGGCTCCACATACCTGGCCCAGTTTATGTGAGTTCTGCTTTCTGTGATCAGTACCTGCATAGTGGCTTATGTGCACTGGATAGGGTGGAGCTACATGGTCAGTTGTGATAACCTGAAGAGAAATAACATCCTCATTATAGGGGTTCCTGAAGAAGAAGAGAAAGAACAAGGGATAGACACTTTGTTTAATCAAATCATAGCTGAAAACTTCCCTAAATTGTTGCAGAAAAAAGTCACACAAGTTAAGAAGCACAGTGAATTCCATTAAAGAGAAACCCAAAGAAATCCACACCAAGGCACACCATAATTAAAATACCAGGGCTAAGAGATAAAGATAAAATATTAAAAGTTGCAAGAGAAAAAAAGGCTATCACCTACAAAGGAGCCTTGTAAGGATGACATCTGACTTCTCAACAGAAACACTTGAGGCCAGAAGGGAATGGCAAGAAATATTCAAAGTAATGCAGAACAAGAGCCTACAACAAAACTACTTTATCCAGCAAGGCTATCATTTAAAATTGAAGGAGAAATAAAAAGCTTCCAGGACAAAAAAACCCCAAAACTCAAGAAATTCATTACAACCAAACCAATGCTGCAAGAAATGTTAAGGGGCCTGTTGTAAACAGATCAAAGGGGAAAAATAATATAACAAAAGAGGAATACAGCTTTAAAGAATAAAATGGCAAGAAACAACTACACATCAATAATAACATTAAATGTAAATGGATTAAATCAGGTGTCCCCAAACTATGGCCCGCAGGCTGCATGCAGCTCCCTGTGGCCATTTATCTGGCCCCTCGCTGCACTTCCGGAAGGGCACCTCTTTCATTGGTGGTCAGTGAGAGGAGCACTGTATGTGGCGGCCCTCCAATGGTCTGAGGGACAGTGAACTGGCCCCCTGTGTAAAAAGTTTAGGGACCCCTGGATTAAATGATACAAACAATAGACATAAGGTAGCTGCATGGATAAGAAAACAGAACCCATACATATGCTGTCTGTAAGAGACACACCATAAAACAAAACATGCACATAGACTGAAAGTAAAAAGATGAAAAAAAAATATTTCATGCAAATGGAAATGAAAAAAAAGTTGGGGTAGCAATGCTTATATCAGACAAAATGGACTTTAAAACAAAGTAAGAGATAAAGAAGGTCACTACATAATGATAAAGGGAGCAATCTAACAGGAAGATATAACCATTATAATATCTACGCACCTAATATAGGAGCACCTAAATATATAAAGCAAATTTTGATGGATATAAAGGGCAAGATCAACAGCAATACTATAATAGTTGGGGATTTCAATACCCCACTAACATCACTAGATAGATCCTCAAGAAAGAAAATTAACAAAGAAACAGCAGAGTTAAAGGACACACTAGATCAACTTGATTTAATAGACAATTTCAGAACCTTTCACCCTAAAGCAGCAGAATAAACATTCTTTTCAAGTGCTCATGATACATTCTCTGGGATAGATCACATGTTAGGGCACAAAAACAAATTTAAAAAAATTTGAAATCATATCAAGCATTTTCTCTCATCACAATGGCACAAAACTATTAATGAACCACAACAGAAAAACTGAAAAATACTCAAACACTTGGAAATTAAATAGCATGTTATTAAATAATGACCAGGTTAACAATGAGATCAAAGAAGAAAAAAATTCCTAGAAACAATTGATAATGAGCATACAACAACTCAAAATTTATGGGACACAGCAAAAGTAGTACTGAGAGGGAAGTTCATAGCATTACAGGCATAACTTAAGAAGCTAGAAAAAGCTCAAATTAAAAATTTAACCCTGCATCTAAAAGAACTAAAAAAAAAAAAATAACAGCAAGTAAATCCCAGAAGTAGTAGAAGAAAGGAAATAATAAAGATCAGAGTGAAAATAAATGACATACAGACTAAAGAAACAATACAGAACATCAATGAATCCAAGAGCTGGTTCTTTGAAAGGGGAAACAAGATTGATGAACCTTAAACCAGACTCACCAAGAAAAAAAGAGAGAGGACTCAAATAAATAAAATTAGAAATGAGAGTGGAGAAATAACAACTGACACAACAGAAATACAAAGGATTGTAAAAAAAAATACTATGAAGAACTTTATTCCAAAAAATCAACAACCTAGATGAAATGGACAAATTCCTTGAAACATAATCTTTTAAAAACCAATCTGGAAGAATCAGAAACCTAAACAGACCAATTACAACAAATGAGATCAAAACAGTTATCAAAAAACTCCCAACAAAAAAAACCCTGGGCCTGATGGCTTCACAAGTGAATTCTACCAAATATTCAAAGAACTAACTCCTGACCTTCTCAGGCTAATTAAAAAATTTCAAGAGGATGGAAGATTTCCAATTTCCTTTTATGAGGCAAGCATAATTCTGATTCCAAAACCAGGCAAAGACAACACAAAGAAAGAAAATTATAGGCCAATATCCCTGATGAACTTAGATGCCAAAATCCTCAACAAAATATTAGAAAACTGGATCCAGCAATATATGAAAAAAATTATACTCCATGATCAAGTGGGATTTATTCTGGAGAGGCAAGACTGGTACAATATTTCCAAATCAATCAATGTGATTCATCACATAAACAAAAGGAAGGAGAAAAACCACATGATAATTTTAATAGATGCAGAAAAAGCATTTGATAAAATTAGCACCCATTCATGATCAAAACTCTCAGCAAAGTGAGAATACAGGGAACATATCTCAACATAATAAAGACCATCGATGACAAACCCACCGCCAACATCATACTCAATGGGCAAAAATTAAAAGCAATTCACTTAAGATCTGGAACAAGGCAGGGGTGCCTCCTTTCACCACTCTTATTCAACATAGTTGTGGAAGTCCTAGCCACAGCAATCAGACAAAAAGAAGAGATAAAAAGCATCCAAATTGGAAAAGAAGAAGTAAAACTATCATTATTTCCTGATGACATGATAGCATACATAGAAAACCATAAAGTCTCAGTCAAAAAACTACTGGACCTGATAAATGAATTCAGCAATGTAGCAGGATATAAAATTAATATTCAGTAATCAGTGCCATTTTTATACACCAACAATAATCTGTCTGAAAGAGAAATTAAAGAAACTATCCCCTTTACTATTGCCACAACAACAAAAAATAAATAAAGTACCTAGGAGTAAATTTAACCGAAAAGGTAAAAGACTTGCACTCGAAAAATTATAAAACATTGATAAAGAAATCAAGGAAGATACAAACAAGTGGAAGCATATACTGTGTTCATGGATAGGAAGAATAAACATCATTAAAATGTCTATATTACCCAAAACAATCTATAAATTCAATGCACGTCCTATTAAATTATCAATGGCAGACTTCAAAGACATAAAACAAATATTCCAAAAAATTATATGGAACTAAAAAAGAACACAAATAGCCTCAGCAATCTTGAAAATAAAGAATAAAGTGGGAGGTATCACACTTTCTGATATCAAGTTATATTATAAGGCCATTGTACTAAAAACAGCTTGGTACTGGCATAAGAACAGGCATACAAATCAATGGAACAGAACAGAGAACAAGAAATAAACCCACGCCTTTATAGTCAACTGATATTTGACAAAGGAGGCAAGAGCATACAATGGAGTAAACACAGTCTCTTAAATCAATGGTGCTGTGAAAATTGGACAGGTACATGCAAAAAAATTAAACTAGATCACCAACTTACACCATTCATAAAAATAAATTCAAAATGGATAAAAGACTTAAATGTAAATCATGAAACCATAAACAACTTGGAATAAAACATAGGCAGTAAGCTCTCCAACATCTCCCGCAGCAATATATTTGCTGATTTATCTCCACAGGCAAGTGAAATAAAGAACAAGATAAACAAATGAGACTATATTAAACTAAAAGCTTTTGCACAGCAAAAGACACCACGAACAAAATAAAAAGACAACCCACACAATGGGAGAATATATTTGCCAATACATCTGATAAGGGATTAATAACCAAAATTTATAAAGAATTTCTAAAACTTAATACCAGTAAGATAAACAATCCAATTAAAAATGGGCTAAAGAAATGAACAGACACTTCTCCAAAGAGGACATACAGATGGCCAATAGGCAGATGAAAAAAATGCTCAACATCAATAATCAGCAAAGAAATGCAAATTAAAACCACAATGAGATACCACCTCACACCTGTCAGAATGGTGCTCATTAGCAAATCAGTACACAATAAGTGCTGACAAGGCTGTGTAGAAAAGGGAACCCTCCTGCACTGATGGTGGGAATGCAGACTTGTACAGCCACTGTGAAGAACAGTATGGCGTTTCCTCAAAAAATTAAAAATGAAACTGCCTTTTGATCCAGCTATCCCACTTTTAGGAATATATCCTAAGAATACGATGTCACTGATTCAAAAGAAGATAGGTACCCCCCCATGTTTATTGCAGCATTGTTTACAGTGGACAAGATCTGAAAACAGCCCAAGTGTACATCATTGGACAAATGGATTCAAAAGCAGTGGTACATATACACAATGGAATACTAAACAGCCAGGAAAAAGAAGGAAATCTTAACTTTTGTGATGACATAGATGGACCTGAAGACTATTATGCTAAGTGAAGTAAGCCAGGCAGAGAAAGACAAATACTATATGATCTCATTTATATGTGAAATATAAGGAACAAAATGAACTGAGGAACAAAATAGAGGCAAAGGCGGGATCACAGGGCCCAGAGGAACAGCTGTCAGAAGGATGGGGAATGAGGGAATGGGATCAGAGAAAGTGAAGGCATTAGTGAAATTATATATACATAACACAGAGATACAGATAACAGGACAGCAGGTCCCAGAGGGCAGGGGGCAGGAGTTGGGAGGAGAAGGGCAAAGTGGGTATAGATAGGGACATGGGGGTGGGGTGGGGGGGAAAGATGTTATATTCTCTGGGATGCTTGAATCTGTTAACACAATAAATTAAAATTAACTATCCGTTCCTGTCTGTCTGTCCCTGTCTATCCCTCTCTCTGACTCTCTCTTTGTCTCTGTAAAAAAAAAAAAAAATTAACTAAAGAAATTAAAAAAATAAGTAGATTAAAAATAATTAAAAAGCATCTATAAAGGAGAAAAAAACACTTACATGTATACTTGCAAATTGGCCGCATTGACTTCATTACAAAAATTAAGACATGCATATATACACACATATATATAGATATATATACACAGTTGTATATTTATGTAATATTATCTAGTAATAGAGCCCTTCATTCTTTTTTTCTTCCTCTTTTCTTTCTTTTTTCTTCCACTTTCCTTCCTTCTATCTTTAAAAAATATAATAATCCTTAGCAAGGAACATCTTTCTAAGATAACCTGATGAGTAAGAAGTTTTCTAAAAAACAAAAAGAAAAGAAAAGAACTTTTCTAGCAAATAACAATAGTTTATTTAATCCCAGCAGGTCAGTTTTCATGGAGATAATACAAAATCTCCCAATTTTTTTATTTGCCTCTGGATGCATTTCCTAATTAAAATAAATTAACATGTTGCAGGTCAGCTGCTTTAACTAGTTCACTGAGTCATCTCTATAGAAATTAAGAGAAAAATGTCTTGTATTTCCTACGTATTTGCTATTAATTGTATTCTTTGTAGTATTTATTTATTTATTTATTTTAGAGAGACAAATTGAGGGTTAGAGAGGATAGATAGTAACAGACAGACAGGAACGGAGAGAGATGAGAAGCATCAATCATCAGTTTTTTGTTGCAACACCTTAGTTGTTCATTGATTGTTTTCTCATATGTGCCTTGACCGTGGGCCTTCAGCAGACAAAGTAAGCCCTTGTTTGAGCCAACGACCTTGGTCCCAAGCTGGTCAGCTCTGCTCAAACAAGATGAGCCTGTGCTCAAGTTGGCAACCTTGGAGTCTTGAACCTGGGTCCTCCACATCCCAGTCCGACGCTCTATCCACTGCACCACTGCCTGGTCAGTCTGTAGTTATGAATTTTTAATTAGTATCACTTCCCTTAGACCTATAGAATAGTCTTAATTTCTCCAAAAAATATTTGTCATAAACAAAACCACATAGTTTTTATTTTTTGAAAATAATTTTCTTGCCTTAATTATTAAAGGAAGATTTTGATGGACATAGATTTCTAGATTTACATGTTTGTTTGTTTCTATCAGCATGTTATAGGTGTCTATCCCTCATCTTTTTATTATCTTTTTCATTAAGAAAACAACTCTCATTATTATTGTTTACTGTAGGTGATGTATTTACCCTCTATGGTCACATTAAAAATTTATCTCTATTATTGATTATTAAAAATTTCTTTGCGATATTCTTAAGCATGGGCTATCTCTCCTTATTTAGCTCTGTCCTGTTCTTGCTATTGGCCCAAAGCTCATGAGTCCAATGCTTCTAAAGGCCAAAACTCAAAACATAAGTGTTTGGAATAAGGAAAGGTTTATTGACTGAGAAAGCACCAACTGAGAAGATGGAAGACTTATTGGTGCCTCAATTATATTAAGAAAGAGAACAGGCTTCTGTTATGTCAAGTAAAAGGGAAATGGCTGGGGCAAGAAGTGATTTATGACCTATGACTGCAGACATCTGGACACCAGCAGGTGTTTAAGAAAGATTGTGTTAGCCCTAGTTGATGTGAGTCAGGTCACGAGGTTCTTGCAATTCTTTGATAAACAATACATGCTTTCCTTATTTTCTCAAAAGACACACCTTGTAGTAAGAGGCTCTTAAAAAAAAAGAACCCAAGGTGTAAGAAGAATTTCTATAATGATTAGCATGTCTATAAACAAGATTAAGCAAAAGTTATTGAGAAAAGTAGACTTAGAGCAGAAGAGGCCAAGCAGTTTACTCTGTTGCAATGCCCTCTTTTTGGTTTATTCCTCAGGTTTGAGAGAAATAGGACAATTGTGTCCAGATGCAAGGAAGAGGGAGAATTAGCTTTAAGATGGTGTCATATTTGTCTGTCCATTGTGCTCTTTTCCAATTCTTACAATCTTGCATGCCCCCCTCTTCCGCAATGGTCCTTGTGGCTCAGAGGTGGCATTTTGTATTCAATTTAGACAAAGAAAAAATAATAATTTCTGTTATTACATCCCCCAGGACCCATGCCATGATGAGTTAGCTTCTTTGTTCAGCTAACAATTAATGTAAAGAAATCCTATTGTCTTATGCCCCAATACTAAAGATTCTAAGAGGTCTGTTGGAGTCTTAAAGCTTTATCAGTGGAATGCACCAAATGACTGTCCATATAGATTAAATTCCATAACATTAGTATTTAATATAGTTTGCGTTAGGTAATCAGGCAAACTTTCTTTGTAATATACACAGCATTAGTCCATGAGGTTGTTGAAGCACGTGCTAGTGTGGCAATTCCTCTGAAATTTATATCATGTAAAACAAAACAAATCTCAACAATGATAAACAGCACCTGAATCTAATATCCCCAAAGGTATATTATAGTTCTTACTGAAACATAATTTTTTCTCTGAAATCACTCCTGTTCACTAAAGGTAGCCAAATTAAGACTAATTTAACTGTAAAATAAGTCTAATTTTAATAAACCTGGCCTGATTATTTGTATAAGCCTAGCAAGAACAGTCATTAATCATATATGTAAGGTATTTTTCCCCGCTGAGGAAGAAAGAAGGGCGTAATCACAAAGTGTGGAATAGCAAAAGCTTTATTTAGTACAGTGCATCCTGTCTGACAAGGTTCTCTGGTCCCGGGGACAGAGGCCAGAGAAGTCGCATGGATGAAACTGCGTGGGGGATATTTAAAGGGTCATCCAGGGTGGAAGCGAGTTGAGATAACGTGGCGAAATCTCACTAGCTGGCAGACAGTCGCTCTTTTCCAAAGGACTTCTGCGAAGTTTCTTTTGGCGCGTATGGATGTGGGTGGTTCCAGCTGAAGTTCCTAGGTCTGGTTCCTCACATGACCTTCCCCCCACTGCCCACCGACCTTACAATATAGATACCATTAAATTTGCTTTGCTGGAATTTTCCTAAGAAATTGTCACATTGAACTTTAAATTTCCTCTCAAGACTCAGACATCAAGCCACATACTTGCCATTAGACTTTGCCTGCGATACCTATAGTTTTGGGTGTATCTTTCTGTCCTCAAGGTTCCCAAAGTATCCTGAAATTCTTTCTTCGAATCTCCAGGAAGCAACCTTCATTCCTCGACCTGAAAAGCCCATTCTGATCTATGGAAACAAGGTACTAGGCTATTGTTTTCCTAAAGAGGTTTTTATTGGCTTTCAAAGTCAATTTTAACTCCTTGAACTTTTCTCATCATATCCAAGTCTATTCATGTCTCTCTCAAAAATGATATTCCAGTCAAAGCCTTGGTAATAAAACCAAATAAACAGATTCATATTGAAATTGGGCAAATAATACATTGTCATGAAAATAAAGATACTCATTACTAAATTCTGGAGGGATCAAGAGAGAGAGAAAAAAATGTTTGAATTATGCTTACAAAGTTCTAATTTACCAAATTGCTAAGTCGTAGGTAAATAGCTTTCCTTTTATCAAAAAAACAAAAATATTAAAAATCAGAGATCTTGGCCCTGGCCGGTTGGCTCAGCGGTAGAGCGTCGGCCTGGCATGCAGGTGACCCGGGTTCGATTTCCGGCCAGGGCACGACGCCCATTTGCTTCTTCACCCCCACCCCATCCTTCCTCTCTGTCTCTCTCTTCCCCTCCCGCAGCCGAGGCTCCATTGGAGCAAAGATGGCCCGGGTGCTGGGGATAGCTCCTTGGCCTCTGCCCCAGGCACTAGAGAGGCTCTGGCCCCGGAGGGGCAGAGCATCGCCCCCTGGTGGGCAGAGAGCGTTTCCCCTGGTGGGCGTGCCGGGTGGATCCCGGTCGGGCGCATGCGGGAGTCTGTCTGACTGTCTCTCCCCGTTTCCAGCTTCATAAAAGAAAATAAATAAATAAATAAATAAATAAATAAATAAATAAAAATCAGAGATCTCAAACAAAAAAGTCATACTTAAAACCATTTTTATCAGTCCACTTAGTCCTGTGTAATTAAACTTGCTTTGCTTGAATCCAGTTTTCCCATTAATACTTTGTATTTTGCTGAAAATTGAGGGTGACAGTTTCAGTGATAATTACCAAAAGTTTGCAAGGTTGTCAATAAAATCATATATGATTTGCTCAGTGAAGTGGATGACCCAATCACAAGAGATTGTGGAAGGTATACACCAAGTAGGAAATACATTTTCTAACTTTTTTTGTGGCCACTGTAAGGGCATGTCTTGTAGCAAAGTTAAGCTTCAACTTACTGAAAAAAAAAATGTACACAAAAACAAGAAGATACTGATAACCCAAACTAAGTGGCAATTGAATAAAGTATAGTTTAAGTGTATTATGGTAAATAAAGTAATGTGAAAACAAAACAAACAAACAAAGCCTCTGAGCCAGGTTAACCAAGTGAGTTTTTTATAACTCCTACAATTCATTTAACTTATAGTTATGCTTACCCTTATTAATTTGCGTGACTCAGAAACATAGTGTGGCCAAGTCATAAGAACATTAGGAAGGCAAAAGTTGGGTAATGAGGGCTCATTTTTGGAAAATAGAATGAACTTCATCCACATGTGTGACAATCTGACACTTGGGTTCAATTGTTTCAGTGTCATTCAATGTTGACAATAGACATCTTATGTAAGGATAGCTCAGATTTTCAGCAATTACATATATATACTTGTGAAATGTTTATAATGCATATTTCTATAAATATGACATAAAGAAGGCATAATTCTTTTTTATTTGACAATGCTTCCCATGTAATTGCAACATACAAAAATAAGCCTAATTAGTTTAATATTTCTCTTTAGAAAGAAAAATTTTTGAGGCATTCCAGGGCCCCTCTAGAATACCCCCATTATTCTCATATCAAGACTGTATTATAATTTAAATTTTATAAAGTTTGTAAAAATATACAAAAAGGTTTGTACATTAAAGGAGATTCAGTTTTCTTAAGTAATCAAGTACCTGATTAACACACTATCACAGTTATCAATAGCCAGGCAATGATCATTTTTAGTAGAGAGAGAAAAGATAACTCTAGTTTTGTATCAGCTTACTTTTGATATTTTAATTCACCTACCTGACTAAATATATTTTAATCTTAATAAATATGACCACACATAAAACTTTCCTATGTAGGATTCTTATTTAGTAACGACATAGATACTCAATGATTATTACTTACTTTAACTTAAAAAGTTTTAATGTTCTAAGTTACCAAAAAGATTTAGAAAACCATTTAAAACCTAAAATAAACTGTTTATCCTACATTTATTTTATTTTATTTTGTTTTTATTTTTGATAAATTTTGCAACAGAAATAACATGACCTTTATAACCAAATCAAATTCAAATACAGCAGTACCTTTAGATACGAATTTAATTCATTCTGTAACCGAGCTCATAAGTTAGTCAACTCGTATATCAAACTGCAGATACTGGACCAGTGCACCAATGCGCCAACTAGCAGCAGTTTCAGAATCAAGGCTCATATCTCGGAATTTCACTCGGGTCTTGAACAAAAATATGAACCAAGTCGCAGCTCGTATCTTAAAAAAAAAATCGTATGTTGGTCTGTTCGTTTCTCAAGGTACCACTGTACTTTAATATCATATATTTTTCTAGATCATGTGATTCTGAAAAGGATGTGAGTTTATTTCTATATTTCTGAGATTATTAGAATGCCCAATCCTCATTTTAAATTCATTTTCACAGTATTATCTGGATGTGGATAAATATCTTACATTTAAAACATACATATATGTGGACACATATAAAGACAGAACAGACCTTTTAGCCATGAGAAAACTCTCTAGTTTATAAAAGAACTGAATTTAATTTTACCCTGGACTCATTTATAATTTATATCTGTCCTTGACAAGTCAAGTTCCAAATGACCATCCCCCTTTTAAAATAAAGACAGCCATTTTTAATACCTGAAAAAATTGGGTTGTCGCATAATCACATATGAAAAGATCCTCTTGGTTAGGCTTGTTGGCATGGGAGGCACAATTTCTAACATTAATTTTGTGATCTGCAGAGTCGTAACAAACCTCTAGGAAAGATCAGTTACTATTGTACTTGCATGTCTCCAGATGAGCAAAATGCGGTAAATATCCCTACAGGACTGCTTTATGCCCTAGAAAACAAATTTACCTCTAGAAACTACACAAAGATTCTTAGTCACTCGGAATCCCAACAATGGCTAACAAGAGCTTTCCAGAAACCACTACAACCACCACACTTTCCAAGGCATAGGCCCTCAAGGTATTCCCATTCCAAGACGCCCTGACTTTCTACCAGGACTCCCATCGGTTTCTCTGACATTAGCTGCATTGTCTCACTGAGTGACTCCTGGCATTCATTTCCGCCACTTTGCCTTTAAGGATCTGAACAGTAGTATTCACTCCATTGGCCATTTGGATTCGGTAAGCAAATTTCCTTTCCCTTTTGAAGCTAAAGAGAGTTTGGTCTCTCAATTAACTAGTAAAGATTTTGTTTAGACTTTTGTAAGCAATCTAATTAAAAGCCAAAATAAAAAAGCAGCATACCCATTTCTTTCCCTTTCATTTAAAAATACCAGATACAATGCAAAATTTCATGGCAAAACAGGCTGGCTACCACAAACCTGCACAAGATGGCGGCCACCACATATCTGAAGATGAAGAAGTTGGAGGGAATAAAGAAGCTTCAGATGGTATAATACCTCTTACTTCCAACTAATAAACAAAGTATACACAAATGTCATTTCACTTCTTCTAAACCAATAGATGAAGAAGAAGCCTCATATTGATACATAAATTGCATGCAAACAAGACAATAAATTCAGTACTCTCATGCTGGCTGGTTGGCTCAGTGCTAGAGCGTTGACTGACATGTGGAAATCAAAGTTTGATTCCTGGTCAGAGAACACAGGAGAAGCGACCATCTGCTTTCTCATCCCTCTTTCTTTTTGTTACCATCTCTCTCTCTCTCTTTCCCTCTCTTCTTCCCCCTCCCAAAGCCATAGCTCATGCTATTTCAGCAAGTTGGCCCCAGGCTCTGAGGATGGTCCATGGCCTCTGCCTCAGGAGCTAAAATGGCTTGGTTGTGAGCAACAGAGCAATGCCCCAGCTGGACAGAGCATCGCCCCCTAGTGGGCTTGTCAGGTGGATCCCAGTAGGACACTTGAGGGAGACTGTCTCTGCCTCTCTAACTCTAAAATAAAAATTAAAAATATGAGTACTCTCCTAACCAAGCCTCAGCTAAACTAGAGAAGTTACAAACTTCAAATTCAAATGGCCAAACAATAGGATACAAATACATAAACCAGTTTATAAATTGTGTAGAAGTCCTAAAAGTATTATTTCCCAACAGAATATTTCAAACTAATCCAAAACAAATGGACCAAATGGAGAAGAGAATTAGCCATTTGTGCACAATGGCATGACCTAAATCAAGCCCATGGGCTAGAAGAGAAACAGCTAACACAAACAAATAGGTATAGTCCAACAGTCCTGATCCTATTCTCAAACAGAGGTCCCCCAAACGTAGATCTCTTTGTCACAAAAAAGCCCAGAAAGAAAGGAAGGAGCTTGACCAGGTGGTGGTGCAGTGGATAGAGGGTTGGACTAGGATGCAGAGGACCCAAGTTCAAAACCCAGAGGTTGCTGGCTTGAGCATGGGATCATAGATATGACTCCATAGTTTTTAGCTTGAGCCCAAGGTCGCTGGCTCTAGCCAGGGGTCACTCGCTCTGCTGTAGTCCCCCAGTCAAGGCACATATGAGAAAGTAATCAGTGATTAACTAAGGAGACAAACGAGCCGCAACAAAGAATTGATGCTTCTTATCTCTCCCTTTACTGTGTGTCTGTTCCTATTTTTCCCTCTGTCTCCCTCTCTGTCTCTATCAAAAAAAAAAAAAATGAGGGGAAGGAATACAACAGTACTGATGCTACGAAGCCACTGAGGCCCCCATAATGCAAATAGCTTTGTCCCAGGGCAGAGAAAACCCAGATAGGGAGATAAAATTTCCAATTTCACGTGCCAGAGTGACTTACCCAGAAATAAAACTGATAGTAGACCAAAGTCCAAAGATGTTTTCTTATTCCAAATGGGCCGTGTACTAAGGCTGTCAACCCCTGCCAGATAAAGTCCTTCCTGAGCCCCCCAGGATAAAATGGCCTTGGCAACTGATTATCAATGAGGGGAACCCCAACCATGTCTGGCATACCATGAGCATCAATTAGCAGGCTTGCCAAATTGTTACTCACCCAAAGTCCTTGTGCCAGATACTTCAAAAGTCAGAACTCAGAAAGAACATCAGGGTTTGAAATAAGAGCGTGTTTATTGATCAAGAAAGTGCCAGCTGATCAAGAAGATGAGAGACTTAGTGGTGCCTCAGTTCTACCCTAAGAACCTACAGAGTTCAAGCTTCTTCTGTGTCAAAGAAAGGGGGGAAATGGGAGGGGCAAGAGGTGGTTTACAACTTTAGCCATCTGTGCACCAGCAAGGGTTCAAAGAAGATTGATCATATTCTGTTGACCTTAGTTGATGTGAGACCTGGTCATGAAGTTCCTGCAACACTTTAATAAACAGCACATATCCCATAACTCTTTGGGAGAGACACTTTCTGGTACAAGGCTGTTTTGTAAAGCTCAAGTCATAAGCAGAATTCCTCTAATGATTTTACATCTATATGCAAAATTAAGCAAAAGCTATAGAACAAAACAGGCTTAGAGTCAGAGAGGCCAAACATTTCACTGTTATACTTGTACTCTTGCACTCACTCATCAAAGTCCGATATTTTTTCCCTGCTTGGCGATTGTTGATATTCTTCAGTTTGTAGGTTAAACATTTTAATCATATTTTAAAAATTATGCCCATAATTCTCCTTATTCTCTTTTCCATCTGTTTCTACAATGACATGTAGGCTTATTGTAAAAATGACATTTAGAACATAAGGTATTAACTCAAAAGCCACTAGGCTATATATTTTTCCTCTCCGAAATATTTATGTCTCTGCTTCACTTTAAATAGTTTCCACTGTCCTATCTTCCAGTTGACTGATTTTTTTTATTCTGTAATATTCAGTCTGCTGTTAAGCACAGTTAAATTTGATAATTATCAAATTTCTAATTATTACTTTTTTCACTTCTTTCAGGAGTACTTTCCTGATCTATTCTATCCCTCACTTCATTAAACCTCCTATATTTTTGTAAATTATAGAATAGTTGGGTTTTATCTGAGGCACCAACTAAGTTGTGCCTGAACTCCTAACCCAAGAAACTGAGACAATAAATGGTGTTTCACACTGCTGAGGTTTGGGGTCATCTGTTTGGCAGCAACAGCTAACTGATACCCTATTGATTGTAACTAATAAAACTGCAGTTTAAAGTAGCTTACAAAAATAACCATCTTTATTGGTTTACAGAACTTAAAGAAGAGTTGAAAACCAAAATGTTTTCAGGGCTTGTGAGCACCTGAAGCTGAAATGATCACAGAGCTGTTGGGCATTCAGTTAGTATTTTGAAGCAGTGCTCTTATCTTGCTTTTTTATAATCTTGCAAATCTTGACAATTCACACATTCTAATTTTTCTTCTAGAGAAAGTTTATAATCAATCTGAATAAAACTTCCACTGTTAAATTTTCTTCCTTTTCTTGGAAGGAATAAAGGAAGTTTATAACTTAATTTGGAGAGAATTGACAGATTTAAAATAAATATTCCTATTCATAAAAAGGGAATATCACAACTTTTACAAATATTCCTTTGGGGCATATGTTTAAAAATGTACAGATTTTGTGTGACCAGGTGATGGCACAGTGAATAAAGCATCAGCCTGCAACACTGAGGACCCAGGTTCAAAGTCTCGAGGTCCCTGGATTGAGCACAGGCTCACCAGTTTGAGCACAGAGTCGCCGGCTTGAGCCCAAAGGTCACTGGCTTGAAGCCCAAGGTGGCTGGCTTGAGTAAGGGGTCACTGGCTCAGCTGGAGCCTCGGGTCAAGGCACATATGAGAAAGCAATCAATGAACAACTAAGGTGTTGTAATGAAGAATTGATGCTTCTCATTTCTCTCCCTTCCATCTGTTTGTCTGTCTGTCCCTCTCTCTTCTCTCTCTCTCTCTCTTGCTAAAAAAAAAGTACAGATTATTTTCACAGTTCACTCACATTTGTAATTAACATTATTTTAAGTTACTATGTCACATTAACATGTTAATAGTCTATATAAAGACAGGTATATTTGCATACACATATGTGCTTTTTAATGATCAAAGGTGGAAACTTTCTCTTTAGAAACATTTTTCTTAACATTTCAACAGTGGAATAACAAATATTGAATAAAAAAGTGTCTTGTTTAAATATATTTAGAAAATTTATAAATAAAATAGTTATTTAACAAACACATAATTAAATATATCAAAGCTTTTAATATATTAAAATACATTGGAAATTCCTATATATTGAATATAATTCAGTGTTTTTACAACTAATTTTAGAAAGAAATATTTAATTTTGTTTTATCTTCAGGATTTTTTTTTTTTTGTCCATGAAACATACTTTAGTCAATGCTGCTTAAAACTATCACTAAATCTAATATTTGCATATTCTATATTTTTATTGTATTCCTATATTATAAAATAATTTTATAATTCAATGCTGTGTGCTGAATTTTATCACATTCGTCACTGACTGAGCTGGTTACAAAACCTTTAAAAATGACTAACAATAATCACATTGAATATTTCTTATTGTAACATAAAGAAGAACTATTCTCTCTTATGTCTGGTCATTTTATCTTGTTGCATATGGCAGGAGCTTCATCATCAAAATTTTCAATTCTATGTAACTAAAAAATGGTGAATTAAGAAATTTCTAAAATTGGGAGAAAGTCCTGAGTATGATACATTAGCTCCTTCCTTGGTCTTTTAGAGAAGTTCATTCTCCAATAAAACATCATCTGCTTTTATGTGATTTAAGTTGACCTGGGCAAACCTGTTTCCTTCTGTGAAGATGGAGGCCTCATAGTGAGTGTGGGAATAAAGGGTAAGGTGTCTGTGGTTTGAGGATAACAAGTTAATTCTGGGTGAACTCATACTACCTATTTCAATCCACAATACTAATATTAAAACATTTTTATAACTAAAATGGAGGAGAGAATTGTATTTTATATCTTTAGTCAAATATTTGAATATTTTTGCATTCATACATCTTATTTTGTTAGTCAATTAATTTAATATAATATGGATTTTGATGTGTTGATATATATGTTAATAATTTTTAATACAATTGCATGGTCTATAGCAGAGATTGGCAAACTTTTTCCAAAAAAGGCCAACTGATAAATATTTTAGACTTTGTGAATAAAAACTCTTAGTTGTAACTACTCAACTGCTATTGCAAATGAATTGGCATGGCCACATTTCAATAAAATGACCCCAAACCTCAGCAGTCTGAAACACCATTTATTATCTCAGTTTCTTGGGTCAGGAGTTCAGGCAAAACTTGGTGCTTCAGATAAAAACCAACTATTCTATAATTTACAAAAAAATAGGAGGTTTAATGAATTGAGGGATAGAATAGATCAGGAAAGTACTCCTGAAAGAAGTGAAAAAAAATAATAATTAGAAATTTGATAATTATTAAAAATTGAATTATTAAAAGAGACAATAAGCTAGATTGGGCAGGCTTGCTGTAGTTTTCCAATCCTGGTTCATAGATTATTTTTTACATATATTTCTATAAGTGTGTGCATTTTATTTTTTGGTATTAGTTTATGTCACACATAATATTTCAAAAGTTTTAAAACAATGTTTTCATCATATAAAATACTTACTGAATAATAATTATATATTAACTGAATTCTTCACAGTTTTTACTAATAAAGCTCTCTAGCCTAAATCACTCTTAAAAGTTAAATTTTCAACACATCTTGCTTCCCTATATGTATCAATCAGTAAATGGCTTATATTATTGAATCAGTTGATTATTTATATTTTTCTTTCAAAAATGATTTGCATGTGGATATTTTTAACATACCATTGTAATTATTATTTACTTATTATTTATTTAATATCCATTGTAATATAATAATAGATATTTATTATGTTCTGGAACATGTATATTTTAATTTATCTATATGTTCTTCTTGCTTAGATTTTGTACTAAATATGTATTTCAATGATTTGTTAAAAATGGAATTAGCTTTATATTATTCAAGCACTGTTATTATTTTGTTATTTTATATATTCACTTCTACTTTCACTTATAATATTTTTTATCTAAATTGATTTATTGAATGTACATCACCTTTTTATAGTTTAGTACTAAATTCATTTTAAGATATGATGATGTGTGGTATTTTTGGTTTTAGTTTATTTTTAACAGTTAATTATTTTGTTTTACCTTCTCTTTTGAATAAATTATATCAAAGTTCAAGTTTTCTTATTTCTCTCTGTTCAATGATTAACTCAGAGTTATTTGTGTGTTTACTACTTTTGTGGGATGAGGTATTTTGTTTGTTTTACTGTATTCATGAATAATTTTTAGCATTAATACATCATGGTCTGAGATTAAGATCTAAATTTTATTTGTGTAAAGTATATAGCAATATTCTTGTGCCAACTACATGACAATTTTTAAACAATTTGAGAGATTAAATATAAAAATAAATATAGCCACATTACATTAAAAAATGAATGAAAAATAGAACTCTGATCAACAACCTTTGTAGCAACCAGTTTAAGAAGTCAAACCACAATCTCTGTAGCAATCTCTCAAAATAGATGATGATTAATAACTGACAGTTTCCATGATTTTCCACTTCCTTCTCCCCTTCCAACTGGGATCAAATCAACAAAGTTAAAATGAACCTCTAAACCATCACATAATGTACCCAACTTTTGGTTAACCTAACGCCGTGCCAAAAGCCTCCAACTAAAATATATTTACCTAAATCCTTTCCTTTTATATCGTGTTAAGACTTTCCCAATTCTCTGCCTGTCTTTGAGTCTTTGCCTCTTACAAATGGTGTCTGAGTTTCCTCTTACATTAAGTCTGAAAAAATATCCCCTGCTTATTTTCATTTGGGTGATCTTCATTTATTTTTACAAATTTCATAGATATATGACAGGAGTATGATTTTTTCCATTGGGATATTAATGCTTAATAATGATACATTCACTCATACTTGTAAACACACACACAGTTATCATATGCACACATAAGTGCAAATATGTATTGATATATGTAAGCTTTTAACTGTGTTTGAAAAAGGTAGGTCATCTGTATCTCTCTGTCCCATAGGCTTCAGGTAAAGATGGTCCAAATCTTAGTTCTATGGCCTAAAGAAACTCTGTTTCTTCTCTAGACTTCTGGAAATTTCAGGGAATTTATTCTCTGATGAGATAGACAAAATTATCTCTTGTACATTATTTAAAACTACTATTGTAACAGTACTAGTGACACATGGAAGTATACTGATGAGTTTGTAAATTTTGTGGAAGAAGAGGGAGCAATTTTATGACATATTGCAGAGTAAGATAATTTATAACTTTGTATTTGATATATATTTTATTGACTTTGCTATTTAGTTATACATCTTTTTTTTTTCTAGTATTTCTTTTTTTCCCTTCCTCTGAAGCCCTTTTATTCTCCTGGCTCTTTTATTCCTTTAACAAATTTCCTCCCCAAATTTCTAATTTCACTCTAACTCATGTGTGTGTGTGTGTTTGTGTGTGTATGTGTCTGAATACAAACAAAATCTCAGTAAATACTGACACTGATCAACAAAGGCACTGAGACAGTGGGACAGTGCACAAATACACGTGTTACACATAATCAAATAATTGTGTTACTCAAATCCTGTATTTGATCTGCCAAATTCTGAGGGTTATGTTTAGATTTCCCATTGGACTGCAGTTCTGTCAAATGGTTCTTTTATGTCTTTTCTTTCTTTCTTTCTTTCTTTCTTTCTTTCTTTCTTTCTTTCTTTCTTTCTTTCTCTCTCTCTTTTCTCTTTCTCTCTTTCTTTTCTCCTTCCTTCCTTCCTTCCTTCCTTCCTTCCTTCCTTCCTTCCTTCCTTCCTTCCTTCCTTCCTTCCTTCCTTCTTCCATTTTGTAATGATATTCCATAATCAAGGGCTTGGGGTCAGATTAGAAGATGATGTTGATACATCTTAATACTTGTGATTTTTGTGTGTGTGTGTGGCAGAGACAGAGAGAGTCAGAGAGAGGGACAGATAGGGACAGACAGACAGGAAGAGAGATGAGAAGCACCAATTCTTTTTTGAAGCTCCTTAGTTGTTCAGTGATTGCTTTCTCATATGTGCCTTGATGGAGGGAAAAGGGGGGATACAGCAGAGTGAGTGTACTCTTGCTCAAGCCAGCAACATTGGGCTCAAGCCAACGATCATGGAGTCATGTCTATGATCCCATGCTCAAGCCAGTGAATCTGTGTTCAAGCTAGTGAGCCTTGTTCAAACCAGATTAGCCACGCTCAAGCCTGTGACCTTGGGGTCTCAAACTGGGTCCTCCATGTCCCAGTTTACTGCTCTATCCACTGCACCACCACCAGGTCAGGCATACTTGTGATATTAATTTCATCATTTTTTTATGTGTGTCTAATTGCTACACTGTACAATTACCACTTTTCTCTTTTTTAATGAATCAGTATTATAGAACAGATACTTGGAGATCATGTATTTTTTTGTTCTCAAGCTATCACCCACTATGATTTTCATTCACTAATAAGTATAAATCTTGCCTGTATGATTATAACTTGTTTGCCTAATGGGGCGTTTTTTTCTTCTTTTTTTCTTTATTAATTAGAAATCTTCTGTAAATAATAGCTACCCATTATTGTTTATTAAATTATTACCTTTAATTATTTATTTATATTAGTATTGACTCATGAATATGTATTTTATTTGAGAATTATATCCCAAATCTTCACTAATTATTTAATTACCACATTTCTGCAGCTATGGCCATTTAGCATTCCAGATTCTCTTCTGTGTTCTTTTCACTCACCCTAATCTAGTTTTCAGTACCTCTTCTCTTCCTGGCACAAGTTATTTTAAGCTCAGCTTGTATTATTCTGGCCCCAGTTCTTCAAGGCATCAAGGCAATCTGCTTTTATTGAAGAAGGGTACAAAGAAACCGTCTCCCTCTCTCTCTCTCTCTCTCTCTCTATATATATATATATATATATATATATATATATATATATATATTCTCTTGCTGCAAACAAGTGCAGCTAGTAATTCCAGTTCCTGAGTGAGAACAATGCGGAATGAAGAAAATAGACTTAAAGAGAAAAAGGATGGGATCGTGAGGCCTCTGCAATGCCTTTAGCTTGCCAGAGCAAAACAGCCCCAGGTCTGCTTTATTATATGCAAATCAGGAAGTCTCAGATACACAGTCACACATCTCCAAGGCAACCCAAGAATTTTCCCAAGGGCAGAAATCCTCCACCCTGCATAATTGAAATCAACCAACATTAGAACAAAGAAGGGGTGAGAGAAAGGGCATGTAAACTGCTTCTAGCAACTTAAGCAAACAAGTGAAATGGGGGGAATGGAATGAGTGCAAATACTCAGCTTCTCAGCCAATATGGAGGTGGTGGAGGGGAGAACTTAGCATTTGCTAAGCCTCGAACTGCAAAGGGTTTTGCCACTTGCAGTCTCCCACATTCTATATATATTTATACATACAGTATATATATAGATTATATATATTTATACATATAGTAAATCACACATAAACACATCTATATCTATTTATGTATACAGAGTGGGACCAAAGTAGGTTTACAGTTGGTAGTACATGAAACACAAAGTTTATTCTTATATTATCTATTAATGATTGTATTCTTTTCCATATGAAAAACTCTAAACCTACTTTTGTTCTTCCCTGTATATTAAAACCATAAGTGCATTCTGATACCTGTGATTCCAATTGAAAGCACAGGTTTGATTTAGTATTCCCTCTTACCTTATCTGTACTTAGTTTTTTCCAAATCTGAGAAATGGCTCTCATTACAGTTGATGTACTTATTTTTTTAATCTTACAAAACATCTAAATTTGTTTCAGAGTGACTATACAATTCTTCTGGGAGAAATAAATTTTCTAACTAATGCACAGGGTCTGTTACAGCTTATTTTGTTTTTATTCTGATAACATCCAATCAAACCACATTTTTCAAGTTATTGTTTCTTTCCTCCTCCTCTCCCTTCAGTGTTAAGTTCATTTGTTTTGTTACAATTTACATTCTATTTTAGGTTTCTGTATATACTGGTCGATTTTAATTGATTATGTTTTAATTAAAGAAAACATTACTATGGTTCTTAGAGTCAGAGCTATACAAGTCTTGAATGCAAAGAAATGTCACTTTCTCCTTATTCTTATTACACTATTCCCATTTCCTCCCTTTTTGTTTATCCCTTTTCTACCCATTTCATGGAAGTAACTGATTTATTAGTGTCTATATGTTTTCATTCCTATATTTATTGTCTTTACAGTGCCCTGCAATAATTATACTGTCTTGCCACAATGTAGTATTTAAAGATTTTGTAAATAATCTCTGTGAAATTTTTTTAGGTTTGTCTGCTGAATTGTCTTTTGTTTTTATTTTTGTTTTTTTGTTTTGTTTTGTTTTGCTTTGTTTTTGTATTTTTCTGAAGTTGGAAACGGGGAGAGACAGTCAGACAGACTCCCGCATGCGCCCGACCGAGATCCACCCGGCACGCCCACCAGGGGGCGACATTCTGCCCACCAGGGGGCGATTCTCTGCCCCTCCGGGGCGTCGCTCTGCCGCGACCAGAGCCACTCTAGCGCCTGGGGCAGAGGCCAAGGAGCCATCCCCAGCGCCCGGCCCATCTTTGCTCCAATGGAGCCTTGGCTGCGGGAGGGGAAGAGAGAGACAGAGAGGAAGGAGGGGGCGGGGGTGGAGAAGCAAATGGGTGTTTCTCCTATGTGCCCTGGCCGGGAATCGAACCCGGGTCCCCCACACGCCAGGCCGACCAGCCAGAGACATGCTGAATTGTCTTTGATGAATTTTTAAAATCTTGTTAGTGTTTTCTTTTCTCCTTGTCATTTCTTCTAATCTATATTTCAGTTTTCTTCTTTTTATTTTATCAGAGTAGCTAATAGATTGTTCATTATTTTTTCATAGAAAAGACTTTAGTTAATATTCTAAACTAATCATATTGTATATCTCATTAATTTCTGCTTTTCTTTTACGTTTTTGTGTATATTCATTCTTTTAATTTACTTTATTGTTTTTTCGCTAGTTTTCTTTACTGGAAATTTAATCTAATTTTATTCTTTCATTTATTCTGATAAAAGTGTTTTTGTGTTAATTACTACTGTAGATACATCCTATAGATTCTCATATGCAATATTATTTTATCATGATGTATATTTAAAAATCTAAAATTTGAGTTATATTTCTTCTTTAACACCAGAGCTTTTTAATTGAAAATATTTTAATTTCCAGGTAGAAGTGATTCTCTATTTTTTCTTATTGTTGGCAAATTTAGTTTAATTGTGTTATGAACAAAAGTGATCTTTGTAATATTTCTGTTTTAAAAATTCTTGCTGTTTAATATAATATAATTAATTTTTAAATATGCCAAAGATTCTTGAGAAGAATGATAAGTAGTCTCTATTATTAGCATATAGATTTTGATATACAGTCATAAAATCTACCATATATTAACTACTCCTTCCGTTACTTTTATCTATCAGATCTCTCTTGTGTTTAGTGTTATATTAAAGCATTCTATTGTTAATGTGGTTTTATATCTACTTAAATATCTTACACTATTTGCTCATAAAACTAGTGGGTTATTGGGTACATACATATTTACAAATGTTATAGCTTCATTTCAAATTGTAGCTTTTAGTATTAAAAAATGTCCTTTGTCATATTGAAGGTTTTTTATTGGAGTTCTCTTTTGTCTAAAATTAGCATTGCTTCCCTACTCTTTTTGTTGTTTGTTTATATTTCACTGGAAGAGTTTTGTCCTTTTTATTTTTAGTTCTAAATCACTCACTATAGCTTAAGTCTATATTTTATTTTATTTTATTTTATTTTATTTTATTGTATTTTTCTGAAGCTGGAAACGGGGAGAGACAGTCAGACAGACTCCCGCATGCGCCCGACCGGAATCCACCTGGCATGCCCACCAGGGGCGACGCTCTGCCCACCAGGGGGCGATGCTCTGCCCCTCCGGGGCATCGCTCTGTTGTGACCAGAGCCACTCTAGCGCCTGGGGCAGAGGCCAAGGAGCCATCCCCAGCGCCCGGGCCATCTTTGCTCCAATGGAGCCTTGGCTGCTGGAGGGGAAGAGAGAGACAGAGAGGAAGAAGGGGGCGGGGGTGGAGAAGCAAATGGGTGCTTCTCCTATGTGCCCTGGCCGGGAATCGAACCCGGGTCCCCCGCACACCAGGCCGACGCTCTACCACTGAGCCAACCCTCCAGGGCAGCTTAAGTCTATATTTTATATGCAGCTTATAGTAGGCACTTGTTTTGTGAGACAAATTGAGATTTTTTTTAATGTATGAGAGAAATGAATTTATATTGATATAATTCACATATTTTATCTCAATTCTGTTATAATATTTTATAATTATACTTATTTTGATTTTTGCTACTTTTTCCTATAAGATGTGTATTACTCCATATATGTATATAAAAATGTGAGTAAATATATGAATATTTAAATACATATATATGTATTCTTTATGCTTAAAATTTTAAATTACCTCAGACCTCTGTTTATTTTTTTTATTTAATGTTTTTTTTACTATCTGGCTTATCAATTTTTATCAGTATTCACTTACACCCCTATTTCTAATACAATGACCTTATTCTATTTTCCTTTGGCCAATTCCTTTGTCCTTGTATTTTTCAGTTACATTATTTCTAACTTTGTTACAACACATAACATTTGTAACTTTTCTCTTTTTTTCACCTTTCTTTAAGTATTAGAAGTACATTTAATATTTTAAAAAACTCATTCTTTGTCCATTTGCTGAAGTTTTTCAGTTGTTACAATGCTGGATAAAGCTCATCTCATATTCGATAGACTCCTCACAAAGGGCTATGGGGAGAGAATCCATTTCTCTTCCTTTCTTTTTCTCTCTCTCCCTTTCCTCTCCCTTTTTGTCTTCCTCTACTCTCTCTAATTTATTTTTAGAGTAAAGTGGATTGTCTTGTAAACATGTTAGCATTGAGATTCTAATTATCTCACCACATGGTTAAAAGGTCAACAAGTCTGTCTGTCCTCTGTATTTCCTGTAAATTGAGACTTGAATAGAGAATCGTAGAATCTTGATCAGATCCAGATCTATTTTCTAAATATTGGCCTCTGCTTGCTGTTTACTGGCCAATCACTGGTCATGTTCTTGAATATTGACCCACTAAAGTAAATTTATAGTAATTTTTTTATAATATCTATTCATCAAGTAATGCAGGCATAAATAAATAAGGAATCCATGATATTATGAAGATTTTTGTATAGTTATTATGTTTTAGTTACAATTTTTTTTATCTCATTTAAGTATGAACTCAGGACAAAGAAATTAAATAACTGTCCCTGGGTGTCACTGTGCTAGACTTTTCTTCACATTTCACTGTTATTGGTATAATATTTATATCATAAAATAAGTTTTATATTTTATCTACTCTCACCCTAATTTACAGAATATAAAATATAGGAAAAATGTACAAACAAGAAGGGGTTTTGTGGTTTCCTAAATCTTTGGCATTAGCAGCTTTCATTCTCTCAAAAAGAAACAATCTCCCTCCACATTTGGCAAAATGTGTGAGAAAAACTCAGTGTGTTTTAGCCCAGAAAAAGTACTTTGGATGATAGTGGAATAAGGTTAATGTTAGAATTAGACTTCAGTTAGCAGATCAAAAATAAAAATCAAGTCTTAAGAGAAGCACAACATGTTTAATTTATATCTTTATAGTTCAAGAAATTGTTTAATCCCTGAATCAGGGTAGAAATGTCATTATATCACAGACTTTAAGCAAGAATGAAAGATTTCTTTGAAATCTAGAAACTGATACTTAAGTGAAATCATAGGTTTTAATCAGATGACTAGAAAATGAAAAAGAATTCATCTTCCTGTGACAAGGGTCTGAACTGGAAAGACTCAGGTATGCCTCAAATCAAAGGAAAAGTTACCTAGGGACTCTCATAGGGATATTTATGAGAGATGGCAGACTCAAAAGCAGACATTTCCATGTTCAGACATGGTCAGTTCAGATCATTGTTAATATACTACCCATTCGATGGTTACAGAAAGGTGAAGAGATTTCTTTTGATGCCTAGAAAAGTGGTCTGTTATGTAAACTTACTTAAAGCAGTCTGCTATCAGGGTTTTTTTTGTTTGTTTGTTTTTGTATTTTTTCTGACACTAGAAACGGGGAGAGACAGTCACACAGACTCCCGCATGTGCCCGCCCGGGATCCACCCGGCACGCCCACCAGGGGGCACGCTCTGCTCACCAGGGGGCAATGCTCTGCCCATCCGGGGCATCGCTCTGTTGCGACCAGAGCCACTCCAGAGCCTGGGGCAGAGGCCAAGGAGCCATCCCCAGCGCCCAGGCCATGTTTGCTCCAGTGGAGCCTCAGCTGCGGGAGAGGAAGAGAGAGACAGAGAGGAAGGAGAGGGGGAGGGGTGAAGAAGCAGATGGACGCTTCTCCTGTGTGCCCCGGCCGGGAATCGAACCTGGGACTTCCGCATGCCAGGCCGACGCTCTACCACTGAGCCAACTGGCCAGGGCCAAAGCAGTCTGCTATCAGTTTTATGAAAGCAAACCAATGTTCTTAGAAATGGATGACAGATGTCATTAATTTGTATTAGCACTCTCTGCATTGATGAAAACTCACGTCTTTATTTATTTACAATGAAGTGATGCAAAGTCTTCCAGGATGCAGAAAACCTGAGAGGTTTTGTTTATTATTTCATGTGAGTTCAAATTTGGGCTTTGAATTATAAGTTTCACATACAAAATGAATTTATGGGAAATTTAGGATATTATTATTATTTTTTTAATTGGATCCACATTAATAAAAAAAATTGTTTTTCTAAATTTAACCAGTGTTTAAAAATATTCTGAACTAATTTGGATTCTTACAATAGAAATGTTATTTAAAAAATAGTTAACCAATCATGAACGTATCTGAATTCTAGAGAAGTGAGTTTCCATTCTGGAAAACAGGGTTTTGTTTTTGGATTTTTTGATGTTTTAAGGCTTTTTTTTAATCACTAAGATGTATATTTATAGTGAGAAAAAGAAAGAACTGTGACTTTGTTTCTGATATAACTTGAATAAATTAGTGAACTTTCTAAAAATTTATTATCCATATTTAGCAGAAGTTTTTTTAGATAAACTATACTGCTCACAAAAATTAGAGAATACTTTATCACTTCATATACATTTTGAAATATTCCCTAATTTTTGTGATCAGTATAGAAAAGTCACAAAATGAAAAAGAAAAATAACCTGCGTTCTAGGCAGTTTACTTGTTTTTTATTTTATCTATGTCTTTTGCAGAAGTCAGTATAAGAAATTATTTCTGTTTTTGCCTTTTTGAAACGAATTATTACGATTTCATGACATGTATAAGTGGAAATTTGATTAAGGGTTTAGGAAGTCTTACATAACTCTCATGATCATGTTATTTAGGAGAATGGTTGTCAAATCTAAACCATTAATATATGGCTTTAAAAATATAGAATGACATTGAAATTTTAGAATATTGTGCATCTTTTTTAGATTACATGATAAAGATATAATTAATAATGACCTACTGAAATGGGGTAAAGAACCGATAAGACATGAATATACCAAACCAAATTTACTTAATTTATGTTACTTGTGACTGACTTGGACATAGACAAGAATGAAACAAAAAGTTAAAAAGCAATCAAAACTGAAAACACATATTCCAAAAATATTATTTTAGAAAAAAACTGGGTTTTATTAATTACAAACAAAAGAAAGTTTAATAGGTCTTCTTTATATCAAATGTATTCCTCCATTTTAAATATTTTTCTTTTTTTTTGTAATCTCATTTCATTATTATTCAGTCACTCAACTTTATGATTTGGATCTGACACACTGCTTATTCAAGCAAGGTTTTGAAGTTCCTCTACTCTAAATTTCAATTAAATTACACTTAATTATGATTGCACATTGGTTGCTAAGAAAATAGAAGATATACACATGATACATAAATTGATTCTAATTATAAAATTCACATTATTTCTTGGCCATTGAGATTATTTACCTATCTCTAAGTGGTGTTCTTGAAATTAAATCCATTTTTAGACCTTCCTCATTGCTCCTGTTATGAGCATTCATGCAGTTTCTCTCTCTTTTAAATCTGTAGTGGCTCTATTATTGATATAAAAATCCTGCAACTTATGGATATTGGTCACAGTGTTTTTTTTATGATCTTCTTTTAGAACTTATTCAATTTTTTTTTGGTTAGATATTCTTGAGCCTTTAAAAGGATTTTCTTATTCTTCATTTCACACATGTAAAAGTCATGATGAGCTTCACGTCTAGAACCCAGCAGGTTGTCGGAAATGTTGGCTAACATTTCATCTGAAGTTTGTGCTGGATAAAAAGTCTTTCAATCAATTTGGTGTGAGGTTTTATTCTGTATCTTAGGTTTTGTTAGATCAGGTCTCTGGTTTACAAATGTCTAACTTTGTATCCATTAAATTGTTTTATCTAATAATGTGAACCTGACTTTAGGATGGTAGAAATAATCTAATTTAATTTTTAGTTTAAAATAAGAATGACACTACCACTTAAAAGTCATACCACATACTACCAACTACAATATTTCCTATGGATCATATTATCTTATGTCAACTTCAAAAAATGCTGTGAAGCAATAAAGGTAGTTATCAGTAGTCATTCTTTACCTCATTGCATTGGTAAGAACACTGAAAGACAGAGATAGGAACTGATTTGCTCAAGGTCACCAGCCAAGAAGGAACAGGAAAAAAGTTCAGCTCAAGTGGTTTAGTCTGACCTGGTGCTATTTTTGCTACATCCTTCTTGATCACCATCTCCACGATCTTTTAAAAAACACTACCTAAGTTACATGCAACCTCTGCCCATTATACTCTGACTTAGACTATAGCAATTGAGAAATATGAAGCTTTAAAAATTTGTGATGATTGACCCAGCTTAAGTACAGAGGCTGGGATTTGGCACTTTAGAATAAGTCAAAGCTCTTTGACAGGACATTAAGGAATCATTTTTAAAAATGTTTGCTTCAAGTTTCTCAGGGAGGGGTTTCAAGATGGCCTCAGAGTAGGCAGATGTGCCAAGTCCCACTTCCCTGAACCAAGGTGGATTACAACTTAAATCTGAGAATACTCATCATGAAAGAAAAACTTTGGACTAAACTAAGAGGATCCTATAGCCAAGGACCACCAAAGAACCCACACTGAGACTGGTAGGAAAGGTGGAGACGTAGAGAGAGCATCCCCACTCCAGGAGTGAGTGGTGGCTGGGAGGGACTATCCTAACAGAGAGGGCTGTCCAACGAGTGGTAGGTTCTTATCCCCAAAACCAGAATCCCTGCCTAGAGCCCTGGAGTCTGGAAGGGGCTTACAAATTATATTTGGCTGAGAAAAAAGCCTAGACACAGTTTGAGAGAAGGATGCAGGACTCTCAGACCCAGGCTCCGTGTTAAAGGATGCACAGAGAACCTCGCTCATAGCCACTTTCCAGGAGCTCCAGTGGGGGAGAGCACTGGGAGGACTGGAGTTGCCAGGGGAGTAGACATGGAGTCACAAGGGGAGACACTTTGATAGAAGGACACCCTAACCCCTGGGCTGAGTCACTCCCCAAATCTAAAGTGAACATTTTCCCTGGGGATAGCATCACCAGCAAAGGAAAGTAAGTGCCCCATCCACCGGAGGCTCCCCTACCCTAGGCGTTTAAAGCCAGGCGCTATGATAGAGACACAAATAGGGAGTGCAAAGCCCTAAGCTACGCCACCCTCCACACACACACATACACACACACATACACACACACACACACACACACACAGCTGAGTGCTCACCTGGGGTGGGCAGGCTGGAGACAGCAGGGCGCAGCTGAGGAAGAGCACGCGCAAGCCGGCCCACGGAGCTGGGAACCACCGCTGCCACTCAGAGTTCCGGGCTCAAACACAATCATGCTCACTGAGTCTTCCCTTGGTGGGGGTGGAAGCCTGAGTGTCAGTGGAAGTGGTACATGAAGGCACATGTGAGCCTGCCAGCAAGGGTGGAAGTACAACAGCCACTGTGGGGGTCCGGGCCAGTACACCCTCTGTGGCAGCAGAAGCTGGGGTGACCTCTGCAGTGATCTGAGAGGGCGCATGTGCCCCCCCACACACAATCGCTGCTGAGGTCTGAGCTGATGTGCAGACCTCTGCAGCAGCAGAGGCACAGGCAGCTCTGGAAGTGGTCCGAGCGGGCATGCACGGCCCCACCCACGGGGGTGAAAGCCGGGGCAGATGCCCAAGCCCGTGAGCAAAAGTGCCCCTAGTGAAGACTGGTCCTCAGAGGCAGCAGAGGCTAGGACAGCCACAGAAGCCGTCTAAATGGGTGCGAATGGGCACACGTGAGCCTGATCAAGGTAGCAGTGGCTTCAGAGGCAGGCTGGTGCCAGCAGCACCTGAGCCCAAACAACGCAGGCAGCAACAGCGGTGGCTGGGTAGGCAGACCACACAACAGAAGCACAGGGGCCACACCCACTGGACCCCTGTGACTACACCCTACTGAGTGCTGAAAAAGAGTATATTTTAACCAAGGAGATTAAAGATTTGTACCCGGAAATTATAAATATTAATAAAAGAAATCAAGAAAGATACAAACAAGTGGAAGCATATACCGTGTTAATGTATAAGAAAAATAAACATCATAAAATGTCTATATTACCCAAAGCAATTTATAAATTCAATACAATACCAATTAAAATACCAATGACACACTTTAAAGATATAGAACACATATTTCAACAATTTATATGGAACCAAAAAAGAACAAAAATAGCCTCAGCAATCTTGAAAAAAAAAAGAATAAAGTGGGAAGTATCACTCTTCCTGATATCAAGTTATACTACAAGGCAATTGTACATAAAACAGCCTGGTACTGGCATAAGAACAGGCATATAGATCAATAGAACAGAACAGAGATCCCAGAAATAAACCCACACCTTTATGGACAATTGATATTTGACAAAGGAGATAAGAGCATACAATGGAGTAAAGACAATCTCTTCAACAAATGGTGTTGGGAAAATTGGACAGCTACCTGCAAAATAATGAATCTAGACCACTAACTTACATCATTCACAAAAATAAACTGAAAATGGGTAAAAGACTTAAATGTAAGTCTTGAAACCATAAGATTCTTGGAAGAAAACATAGGCAGTAAGCTCTCCAACATCTCTTGAAGCAATATATTTGCTGATTTACCTCCATGGGCAAGTGATATAAAAGCAGGATAAACAAATGGGACTATATCAAACTTAAAATCTTTTGTACAGTTAAAGACAATATGAACAGAATAAAAAGATAAACCACACAATGGGAGTATATATTTGACAATATGTCTGATAAGGGATTAATAATCAAAATTTATAAAGAACTTGTAAAACTCAACATCAGGAAGATAATCCAATCAAAAATGGGCAAAAGAAATGAATAGACACTTCTCCAAAGAGGACATACAGATAGCCAATAGGCATATGAAAAAATGTTCAACATCACTAATCATTAGAAAAATGCAAATTAAAACCACAATGAGATACCACCTCAAAACAGTCAGAATGGCACTCATTAACAAAACAACACATGATAGGTGCTGGAGAGGATGTGGAGAAAAGGGAACCATCATGCACTGCTGGTGGGAATGCAGACTGGTGCAGCCACTGTGGAAAACAGTATAGAGATTCCTCAAGAAATTAAAAATCGAACTGCCTTTTGACCCAGCCACCCCACTTTTAGGAATATACCCCAAGAACACCATATCACTAATTCAAAACAAGAAAAGCACCCCCATGTTTATGGCAGCATTATTCACAATAGCGAAGATCTGGAAACAGCCCAGTGTCCATGAGTGGACACATGGATTAAAAAGCTGTGGTACATACATACAATGGGATACTATGGAGCCATGAAAAAGAAGAAAATAATACCTTTTGCAACAACATGGATGGACCTAGAACCTTTTATGTTAAGTGAAATAAGCCAGGCAGAGAAAGAAAAATATCATATGACCTCACTCATTTGAGGAATCCAATGAACAATGTGAACTGAGTAATGGAATGGAGACAGAGGAGGGATCAAAGGGACCAGAGGAAAAGAAAACAGAGGGAAAGGGGATGATAGGATGGGATAAATCTGAAGGGAAGGGAGAAGGGTGCTATTGGGAGTGGGACAAGGGAGATGTTGAGGGGAATACAGGGGAGATGAGATGCATTTGGATCGACACTAGAATCTATGTAAACACAATAAATTTAAAAAAAAAAGTTTCTCAGCCCTGGCCGGTGGGCTCAGTGGTAGAGCGTTGGCCTGGCATGCGGGGGACCAGGGCTCGATTCCCGGCCAGGGCACATAGGAGAAGCGCCCATTTGCTTCTCCACCCCCCCTCCTTCCTCTCTGTCTCTCTCTTCCCCTCCCACAGCCAAGGCTCCATTGGAGCAAAGATGGCCCGGGTGCTGAGGATGGCTCCTTGTACTCTGCCCCAGGCACTAAAGTGGCTCTGGTTGCTGCAGAGCGACGCCCCGGAGGGGCAGAGCATCGCCCCCTGGTGGGCAGAGCGTCGCCCCTGGTGGGCATGCCGGGTGGATCCCGGTCGGGCGCATGCGGCAGTCTGTCTGACTGTCTCTCCCCATTTCCAGCTTCAGAAAAAAATACAAAAAAAAAAAGTTTCTCAGGGAAAAGAGAAAAAACAATTTGAACACACACTCTAATAATTCAAATTTTTTTATAACAATCCACATGACATTTCTTAACATATTATTTATCATGATACTTGCAAGATAGGACTGAAAGGGATATTTGAGGTCAAATAAATTAATTAAACCTATACATAGTGAGACAATTTCTAAATGCTAATTGATACTAACTGTGGATTTTAAAATGTATTCATTCCATATACACCTGAAAATATTAGGAATGTGTGCAGATCACATACAAAAATCTACCTGTGTGTGTGAGAGGAGGAAGTCTTAAATTAAGAAATCAAAGAAAAGTAACAATTGCACCTGGCACCACTCGAGATGGAATGCTCCTTTGAGATCACCCAATCTGCCTGACCAGGCAGTGGGGAAGTGGATAGAGCGTCAGACTGGGATGCGGAAGGACCCAGGTTTGAGATCCCAGGATAGCCAGCTTGAGCGTGGGCTCATCTGGCTTGAGCAAAAAAGCTCACTAGCATGGACCCAAGGTCACTGGCTCGAGCAGGGGGTTACTCGGTCTGTTGAAGGCCCACGGTCATGGCACATATGAGAAAGCAATCAATGAACAACTATGGTGTCGCAACGAAAAACTGATGATTGATGCTTCTCATCTCTCTCCGTTCCTGTCTGTCTGTCCCTATCTATCCCTCTATCTGACTCTCTCTCTGTCCCTGTAAAAATAATTAAAAAATTTTGGCCTGACCTGTGGTGGTGCAGTGGATAAAGCGTCGACCTGGAAATGCTGAGGTCGCCGGTTCGAAACGCTGGCCTTGCCTGGTCAAGGCACATATGGGAGTTGATGCTTCCAGCTCCTCCCCACCTTCTCTCTCTATCTCTCTCTCCTTCTCTGTCTGTCTGTCTCTCTCTCTCTCTTTCTCTCTCCTCTCTAAAATGAATAAAGAAAATTAAAAAAAAGAAATCTTAAAAAAAACAAAAATTAAAAAATTAAAAAAAAAAAAGATCACCCAATCTAATGTTCGCATTGCACTTATAACAAAGCCAAAGGCTGCAGAAGACAGCACCCACAGTAAAAAGACATGCCATGGGTAGAAATAGGACTGAGATTCATGTCTTCTGAGTTCTGTTTCTTTGTTTTTTAATAATACCACTTTGCCTATAAATGTTACCCCTTCAGAGAACCTTCCAAAGTCAGTGGGACAAATAGTACTGCCAACCTGCAGCACCCAAATGAGAATTAATTGATTAATTAGTTCACAAATCATTTACTGAGTGCTTTAGAAATGAAGATCACACAAATGAGAAGAAGCATGGGCTATTTATTCAGAGTTGGCTATAGCAAAGAAGTCAGCCACCACTCTTGTGTTTTGGCAGAGACTCAAAGGTAGAGGAGGGAATAAGGTTCTTAGTGAGGGAACAAAAGCCAGGAGGTGTTAAGTATGATTACAGGATATTAACATGGAGAAACAAGACACAGGATATTTAGAAGTAGGACATCTTATGTTTTTGGTTAGGGGAGCAAACTTGTCTTTCTTCAGTTGATTTTAAATTAGAAATGGGGTAAATACTAGAAAAGCTGTCAGTTACTAATCATGTCTTGGTTATTTGAGACTTACTGATCTGCAGATTACTATTCAGCTTCATGGACTGCTTGATATAGCTAGTAGTCTGACACAATGGTTATATAAATAGTAAGTTGACTGATTCCTACAGTTTGTGGGTCAGAATTCTGTATTTATTTAAAAGTTGGCCATTAATTGTTTTTAAATTTAGTCTTTAGTCCCCCCCTTTTGATTATTTGCTCATTTGCAAGAGGTTGAACAATTTTGGAAATATTAGAGATCCAACCTTCATCACTCAGAGAGACTGCTCAGTCATCTTTAAAGTCAACTATATTACAAGATCTTTTTGACTACTTTGTTGTTATTAGATCATTATAATGAACATCTGATGAAAGAATGCCTGCATAGAAACATTTAAGACACTGGATAGAATGCAAAAGACCAGCATTATGGCCATCATGACAAGAATAAAAACAATTCAGTGTTTCTATAAGGCAGGGGTAGGGAACCTATGGCTCACAAGCCAGATGTGGCTCTTTTGATGGCTGCATCTGGCTCACAGACAAATCTTTAATAAAAAAATAACATTAAAGATATAAAACATTTTCATGTATTACAATCCATTCATTTCCTACCACTAATGTTCATGGCTGCGGGTGGCTGGAGCCAATCACAGCTGCCCTCCAGGACAACATCAAATTTTTATTGGATAATGCATAACATACATGGGTCATTGTGAGGTCAGAAAGTAAACTTCCCTCCTTTTAATCAAGTAGTCAGCTAGCTAATTGCAGAAACCCTTTTGAGGAAGAAGATGGCTAAAGGAAAAATAGATGAGGAGTATTGTACTTTTCAGCAGGAATGGACAGAGGAATTCGCCTTTTTGGAGAGAGCAGGTTCTGCAGTGTGTCTAATATGCAATGATAAAATTGCATTGATAAAACGGTCAAATACAGTGTGTCCGTAAAGTCATGTTGCACTTTTGACCAGTCACAGGAAAGCAACAAAAGATGATAGAAATGTGAAATCTGCACCAAATAAAAGGAAAACTCTCCTAGTTTTATACATATTCAGTGCAGTTTGATGTGGGCTCACGCAGAAATTTTTTAGGGCTTCTTAGGTAGCTATCCAGTATAGCCTCTACAGACTCGTCACTGACTCATGGCCTACCAGAACGGGTTTCTCCACCAAACTGCTGGTTTTCTTCAACTGCTTATCCCACTGAGTAATGTTATTCCTATGTGGTGGCGCTTTGTTATAAACATGCCAAAATTCATGTTGCACTTTTGTCATGGATTCGAATTTAGCGAGTCAAAGAACACATTGAACTTTCCTCTGTACCGTCCATATCTTGACTGGCATGGCCATGGGCTGCTCCACTGTATACATGGTGTTACATCACCATCTGCACATGTGCACATGCTGCCACATCATCCGACAGAAAATGGGAGGGTTTTCCTTTCATTTGGTGCAGATTTCACATTTCTATCATCTTTTGTTGCTTTCCTGTGACCGCTCAAAAGTGTACCATGACTTTACAAACACACTGTATAAAGCAGCACTTTGATACATACCATACTATATTTGCATCAAAATATCCAGCAGGGGACAGCAGGAAGAAAGCATGTCAAGAGCTACTGTGCAGAGTGCAAGCTAGTCAGCAGCAACTTCGTGTTTGGACTCAACAAGATGACTGGAATTAGGCTAGCTTTGATGGTGCTTTAGCAATTGTGAGAAATGGAAAGCCATTCACAGATGGGGAGTATGCCAAGACATTCATGCTTGATGTTGCCAATGAACTTTATGATGACTTTTCAGATAAAGGCAAGGTAATTAAATGAATAAAAGACATGTCTCTGTCGGTAAGAACTGTTCAGGATCGTACCATCATGATGGTAAATCAAATTGAGGCAACACAAGTGAAAAACATAAAAGCAACACCATTCTTTTCTATCACTTTGTTCAGCATGATTGCAAGGTATGCTGTCAGTGACACACTACATGAGGAAAGTCTTGCTGTTTTGCCTATGAAAGAAACAACAAGAGGGGAGGATTTATTCAAGTCTTTCACTGAGTTCGCTAAAGAAAAAAAATCTACTGATGGATAAACTTATTTCGGTGTGTACTGATGGTGCCCAGTGCAGGTGGGAAAAAACAGAGGATTCATAGTGCTTCTTTGTGAACATGAAAAGAGACCCATCCTAAATTTTCACTGCATCCTACATCAGGAGGCACTTTGTGCTCAGGTGTGTGGTGAGTAGCTTGGTGAGGTGATGTTGCTGGTCATTGGGGTGGTCAACTTTATTGTTGTCCAAGCTTTAAATGATCACCAGGTTAAAATACTGCTGGATGAAGTTGGGAATAATTATCCTGGTCTGCTTCTGCACAGCAATGTGCATTAGTTGTCAAGAGGGAAGGTGCTCAGCCATTTCGCAGCTTGTCTGAGCAAAATCGGGACTTTTCTTGAAATGAAAAATGTTGAGCATCCTGAGTTAGCTAACATTGAGTGGCCCCTGAAGTTCTACTCTCTCGTGGACATGGCTGAACATCTGAACCAGCTCAATGTGAAAATGCAAGGCATTGGAAATACAGTCTTATCCCTTCAACAATCAGTATTTGCATTTGAAAACAGGCTGGAACTCTTCACCATTGACATTGAAACAGGTCGTTTACTACACTTTGAAAAACTGGGAGAGTTTAAAGATGCATGCACAGCAAGTGACCCTGCTCAACATCTTGATCTCCAGCAGCTAGCAGGCTGCACTAACATCTAATCTCCTGCAGTCATTTAAAGCGCACTTTGGAGAATTTTGTGAGTGCACTCATCTTTTTAAGTTCATCACCCATCCACATGAGTGTGCAGCGGACAGTGTCAATCTGAGTTACATACCCGGTGTCTCTGTCAGAGTTTGAGCTATAAGCTGCTGATCTGAAGGCCTCAGACATGTGGATGAATAACTTCAAGTCACTGAATAAAAATTTGCAAAGATTTGCATGACAGCAAGCAGAGTTGGCGAGCAAACACAAGTGGGGAGAAATAAAAAAAACTTCAACCCACAGACCAGCTGATTGTCAAAACTTGGAACATGCTTCCTGTCACATACTACACACTGCAGCATGTGAGTATTGCTGTACTGACAATGTTTGGCTCTACGTACGCATGTGAGCAGTCTTTCTCACATCTAAAGAACGTTAAGGCCAACCTACTATCATGGTCACACTTAACGGATGGAAGTCTCAATGCCTGCATGAAACTTAACCTCACCACGTATTAACCAGACTACAAAGCCATCAGCAAAACCATGCAGCACCAGAAGTCGTATTAATGGTAAGAAGTACTTTATTCTTCATTGGTTAGCAACAGCATAACAACATTATTAAAAAGAATTCAGAGACTTATTGTACTTTAAAAGTGTTGGTCTTACATAAAATGCACATATTTACTTGTATTTAGTGTTAAACATATTGTATGGCTCTCACATAATTATGTTTTAAAATATGCGGCATTCATGGCTCTCTCAGCCAAAAACGTTTCTGATCCCTGCTATAAGGTGCTTCAAATACTTTTTTCCCAACCCTTGTTTTTTGTTGTTTTGTCTTGCTTTTGTATTTTTCTTATGTGAGAAGCAGGGAGGCAGAGAGAAAGACTCCTGCATGTACCCAACTGTGATCCACCCAGCATGCCCACTAGGGGGTGATGCTCTGCTCATCTGGGGTGTTGCTCCATTGCAACCAGAGCCATTCTAGCACCTGAGGTAGAGGCCATGGAGCTATTCTCAGCATCCAGGCCAACTTTGCTCCCATGAAGCCTTGGTTGTGGGAGGGGAAGAGAGAGATAGAGAGAAAGACGAGGAGGAAGGGTGGAGAAGCAGATGGATGCTTCTACTATGTACCCTGGTCAGGAATCAAACCCAGGACTTCCACAAACTGGGTCGATGCTCTACTACAAAGCCAACTAGCCAGGGCTGCCCATCCCTTGTCAAAAGAACAAATCCCATATTCCATAGAATCAGCATAATAAAGTGCAATTACTTTTTCCTTGAATCTATCTCATTTTGCCTGTTTTATTGATCCAAATATAATAAAAGTATTAGTGGCACAGATGCAACCATGTTGCAATCTGTGGGTTGAAGTTTTTTTTATTTCTCCCCACTTGTGTTTGCTTGCCAACTCTGCTTGCTGTCATGCAAGTCTTTGCAAATTTTTAGTCAACAAGAATCTTAGGTCCTGGCTGGGAAATTTGATTATACCATCTTCTTCATATGTCAAGGTTTTGGGTTCTATCCCCATTCAGGGGACATACAAGAATCAACCAATAAATGCATAATAGCCCTGGCCGGTTGGCTCAGTGGTAGAGTGTCAGCCTGGTGTGTAGAAGTCCCGGGTTTGATTCCTGGCCAGGGCACACAAGAGAAGTGCCCATTTGCTTCTCCACCCCTCCCCCTCTCCTTCCTCTCTGTCTCTCTCTTCCCCTCCCACAGCGAGGCTCCATTGGAGCAAAGATGGCCCGGGCGCTGGGGATGGCTCCTTGGCCTCTGCCCCAGGCGCTAGAGTGGCTCTGGTCGCTGCAGAGCGACGCCCTGGAGGGGCAGAGCATCGCCCCCTGGTGGGCAGAGTGTTGTCCCCTGGTGGGCGTGCCGGGTGGATCCCGGTTGGGCGCATGCGGGAGTCTGTCTGACTGTTTCTCCCGGTTTCTAGCTTCAGAAAAATACAAAAAAATAAAATAAATAAATAAATAAAATAAATAAATGCATAATAAAGTAGAACAACAAATCGATGTTCCCCCTCTCCCCTTTCTCTTTCTCTAAAATAAAAATAAAAACTCTTAGATTAATGTGATTGTCAACTATTACTTATGCCAATGAGTTAAAATTGATCTATACTTTCTATAGGGTCGATATAGTGTCATAAATAACTTCACGAGAGTTAGTGATAGGTGTCTTACAGGTATAATAAGGTGTCTTTTCTATTTGTATAATTCCTACCAATAGACACATTGTAATGATAGTTTGCATAAGCAATGAGTGAGTAATTTTTCCAGGTAATGTGTCTGAATAACCAAGAGTGGCCTCATTTTTCAGCTCGTGTCTAAATTAGAATTTTTCTTCTATATGATTTATAGAATTAAAAAAATTATTTCTATATGTTTTATAGAATTAGAATTAAAATCTATGTGTACAGACAAAAATCTCAGAATATTACTGCTAAAATGTATGATATGTTAGTCTGAGGCAAACAGGACCAGGCATTCTAGCTGCAAATGCACATGTGGAGATCCAGAAAAGTAGGTGTTCACAACATCAGGTCAGAACCTTGGTTGTACATTAGTGGTGTTACATAATTGGATTTTTATTACTTTTTTGGTGGTATTAGGTCCATTACAATATGAATATTGTTTAATTAAAATATAGAATTATCTAGAGTCTGATCGATAATTTTTTTTTTTTAATTTTTGTTTATTTATTTATTTATTTATTTTTTACAGAGACAGAGAGTGAGTCAGAGAGAGGGATAGATAGGGACAGACAGACAGGAACAGAGAAAGATGAGAAGCATCAATCATTAGTTTTTCATTGCGCATTGCAACACCTTAGTTGTTCATTGATTGCTTTCTCATATGCCTTGACTGCGGGCCTTCAGCAGACCGAGTAACCCCTTGCTCGAGCCAGCGACCTTGGCTTCAAGCTGGTGGGCTTTTTCCTCAAACCAAATGAGCCCCCGCTCAAGCTGGTGACCTCGGGGTCTCGAACCTGGGTTCTCCGCATCCCAGTCCGACGCTCTATCCACTGTGCCACCGCCTGGTCAGGCTGATCGATAAATTTATTAATAGTTTTTCCTCCCTGAGAGAGTCACTCTACTATGTCACAGATTGATTTATTTAAGTTCAATTGCCTTTATAGGTTCAAATGGAAACACCATCAGCTATAATTTGCTGTGGTCTAATTTGATGAAACTGTAATTGGCCATAAATTTCCATCATGAGAATCTAGTAATAAATGGCATATATCAATAGAACAGTCAATAAGATTGAGGAAAGTAGCCTGACCAGATGGTGTGCAGGGGATAGAGCACTGGACTGGGATGTGAAGGACACAGGTTTGAGACCCTGAGGTCACCAGCTTGATTGGGAGCTCATCTGGTTTGAGCAAGGTTCACCAACTTGAGCCCAAGGTCACTGGCTCGAGCAAGGGGTCATTTGGTCTGCAATAGCCCCCTGGTCAAGGCATATATGAGAAATCAATCAATGAACAACTAAGGAACCACAAAAAAAAATTGGTATTTCCCTTCTCTCTCCCTTCCTGTCTGTCTATCCCTATCTGTCCCTCTCTCTGACTCTCTCTGTCTCTCCCACAAGAAAAAAAAAAAATTGAGGAAAGTGGCTACTGATTGAGATTATATAAGGATAGCATTAGATGAGTAAGTTCTGACCTAATGGCTACAATAAAAAATAAATAAAAAAGGAAAAAAGCCTTTTATGGATGGACAGCAACAAGATGTTTATAAAAATTGAGAAGAATGGTAATAAATAAACAGATTAAAAGAAAACATATGCAGAATTGGATTGGGATCTTGGCCTGACATCTTGGATAGAAGCTGTCCACTGTCCAATATCATTTTTTTATCCCAAAAGTCTTGGATCAGCTGTATGTTTCTGGAAATCAGATGCATTTGAAGAATTTCTAAGACTCTTCAATTTGGGTTTCCCTATTGGAGTAGCCTTGCAGTTGTGTAGAATTCTGATTTTTTTTTTTTTTTTTTTTAGTTTTGAAATGCAAATCTAGCAATTAATTCCTGGACTTTCAGTGAAATATTTATTATTAATAATACATGACATTTATTTTTTCCAGTGAAGTTTTTCTTAGACTTCTCTTCCAATATGCAAAAGGGTCTGGTTTAATATCATAAAGAGGTTATTAGGAAGGTAATTATGTAGGTGGCCTCAACCTGTTGATAATAAGACTCAATGTAGCACATGAGTCTTTTGCAACTTTGTCATGTCTGCATGAAGTAAGGAAAGTCTAGAATCAGAGGTTAAATCCAAAGATGCATGGGCCTTCCTGTTATCATTTTATAAGAGAGGTAGACCTTTTCTATATTTATAAGGAATGGAGCATATAGTCATAAGAGGTAATGAAAGTATTTTTGGCCAAGAGAGCTTAAAGTTTTCTGAAAGTTTTGCTAATTTTCATTCTTTCAAGTATATTGTGAGTATCTGGACAGTGTAATTTATGACTAAGGGTAAACCTTAAAGAGTTATTTTTTTTTATAATGGTTTCCGAAAAAGTGTCTGCCTCACTGACTTAATGCAAAATTTAGGATGTCCTAGGTTGCAAAATCAAAACTAAGCAGCTTTTTAGTGGCTGTAAGAACTGTACTTTTTCTGGCAAAAAAAATAAATAAATAAAAAATGCTTTAACCAACCCTTCAGGAAATATACATAAATTGGCCCTGGCCGGTTGGCTCAGCGGTAGAGCGTCAGCCTGGCATGCGGGGGACCCAGGTTTGATTCCTGGCCAGGGCACATAGGAGAAGCGCCCATTTGCTTCTCCACCCCCCCTCCTTCATCTCTGTCTCTCTTCCCCTCCTGCAGCCAAGGCTCCATTGGAGCAAAGATGGCCCAGGCACTGGGGATGGCTCCTTGGCCTCTGCCCCAGGCGCCAGAGTGGCTCTAGTCGTGGCAGAGAGACGCCCTGGAGGGGCAGAGCATCGCCCCCTGGTGGGCAGAACGTTGCCCCTGGTGGGCGTGTCGGGTGGATCCCGGTCAGGCGCATGCAGGAGTCTGTCTGACTGTCTCTCCCTGTTTCCAGCTTCAGAAAAATACAAAAAATAAATAAATAAATAATATACATAAATTAACTAAATCATATTCACATCCAGTGTTGTATAAAATCTGCACAGTTATGTTTAAAGGACACTTGAGGCTCTGGCTCCTGGTCATGTTTCACCTTCACAGTTTTTTTAGGATTATGTTGGTGATAGGTGACACAAAACTCTAAATTATTGTCACTTGTGTTTTTAAAAAGTTTCTCCACCAATGTTTATTTAAGATATAACAAAGTTATCTGTTCCATGGTAAATATTTTGAGAAATTTAACTAATATTTACTTGAAATCATCTGGTGCCCCCAAGCAGTCATCTTGATATTGCCAGGGATTACGTGAGAGAAGAGTCCAGCAGATTTTTTTTTTATTGTTCCACTTCAAATTCAGGAGCTTATACTTTATAATAGCCTCTTTGAATTACTCCAGGGATTTATTTTTTGAGAGTTTACTTAGAATAATTTTCTTAGTTAAAGTGACTTATTTGTCATCATAGTTTTCTATAGAATTTCCTTTTATTATTCATATTGTTTCCTTTCATATAGACCTATACCTTTAAAATAGTTATTTTATCTGTAGGAATGAATCTAAAAGTTCAACTTTTTTACTTTTTATGGTTTCAGTCGAGATGAAAAATTCCCTTTGTTCCCTGGCTGGTTGGCTCAGCAGTAGAGCATTAGCCAGGCATGTGAAAGTCCTGGGTTCGATTCCCAGTTAGGACACATAGGAGAAGTACCCATCTGCTTCTCTATCCTTCCCCCTCTCCTTCCTCTCTGTCTCTCTCTCTTCCCCTCCCACAACCAAGGCTCCACTGGAGCAAAGTTAGCCCAGGTGCTGAGGACGACTCTATAACTTCCCCCCTCAGGCACTACAATGGCTCAGGTTGCAGTGGAGCAATGCCCCAGATGGGCAGAGCATTGCCCCAGGTAGGCATATGTTGGTCAAATAAGTTTGTAAATATGATATATATGTTTGCTCGCTTATAGTTTGCACTGGGTGTGAGGAACAGGCTGTAAGCAGGCAGGGTCGTTATAGCCTAAGGCTTAGTTTTAAGACTAAGCCTTTCCCAACTTTTTAATTCTAAGATCTTCTCAACACTAAGCTTTTCCCCACACCCTTGACAGTTGCATGATGTGGGGTGGTGTACTCTCATGAGGAATCCCATTTGCCTCAGATAAGTGACTTTGTATCAGAGACTTCCTTGTTTGTATATTAGATTAAAGGTTTTGATTTATACACTATAAAATGGGACAGAGGAGCCCATGCTAGATGAGAGCAGAGAAAAGGCCACGCGGAGGAAAGGAGAAGCAGTCAAGATGGTGGAGTGCTGAAGGAGAAGCCAGTTTGTGCGGAGAGAAAGAGATGGGGAACCGAAGTGAATAAAGCTGGTGAAGTAGAAACCTTTGATTCTAGGAAACTCAGAAAAGTCAGTGGCTTTGGGAGCCCTAAATGGAAAGGGAAGTGTTTTCCCACTGTGTGTATCTCTTGCCCTCTGGGTGCAAGCTGTCATTAAAGCTAATGGCCCACCAATTCTTGGCTCCATTGTTTCATTACTCTCTGTCTGAATCAAATGCAAACCTGCATTGCCAGGTGGCTATGATGGTGGCGTGGCTACTGGCTTTACAGCATGCTGGATGGATCCTGATTGAGTGCATGCAGGAGTCTGACTGCCTCCCTGCTTCTAATTTAGGAAAAATACAAAAAAAAAAAATCCCCTTTGTTTCCAAAGTGCTTCAATGTCATGTACTACTCCAAAAGTATACCTACTATTTATATATGTTTACTCTGGTCTTTGGCTAATTGACAAATTATAATAAATGCAATAAGTTCCAGTTCCTGAGCTGAATTTCTCTATTTCCCTGGATATCGTACTGTATAAAAGGAGAGCTTAGGTTAGTAATAGCATACCTTGTTGGTTCCCCTCTGGTTTTAGTTTTAAAGTATGATCCATCAACAAATAATATTAAGTCAGGATTTTCAGTAGGATTTTTTATTCAACTGGAGGGAGATAGAGCTTGTTTACCTAAATTAGATAAGATAATCATTATGTTCCTTTTCTGGTAGAGTCAAGAATATGACCTAATTCAAGATTTTGTAATGGTGAAACCTAATGTAAAGAAAAGAGAGTCATTGAAACTCATAAGAAGTTAACCAGTTGACTGAAAAGTGTCTTGTGTTCTCAATCAGTAGAAATGTCTGTACTGCCTGAAGGACCACGGCTTTAGCTTAGGAGCCTGGAAGTCATGCGTCAGAATCAACCGTTGGCCTAAAACAAGGCATAATCCAATGCAGCCCAGATAACAGGTAAGACTATATTGGAAATGATCGGTTTTGATAGTTCCCATGAATCTGAGATAAAACCTCGAGGTTTTGATTTGGGGCACTAGCCAAAGATGTGGGGACCACCCAGAGTAGAGCAGTAAGCATTTCCTGTGCTCCAGGGTGAGGCAGAGCAAGGATGCTTGGAGAAGAATAAATAACATCAGCCAGGAGAAAAGACACTGGAAGATACAAGTTTTCAGAAATATTTCTGAGGGTTTCTGGTCAAAGTAGTGGCTTAGAGGTATGTGGTACTTGAATCCTCCCACAACCACATCAAAATTACAATCAAACCACAGAACGACTATCATTTAGAACCACCTGAAATCTAGCTGAACAGAAGTCCTACAATTAAGGATATAAAGAAAAAGCCACATCAAGACTGGGAGGCAAGGAATGAGCTGGTCTCACACCTATGTGGGCTGGCTAAAAATCAGGAAGAATATCTGGGCTATAAAATTCCCCTCTGAGGAACAAGAAGTTTCAACCCCATATAAGGATCCCAGCCCTAGTTTCCCAGTTTCTAGTACCAAGAAATAAAATTCCCATAACTTCTGGCTACCAAAACCAGTAGGGATTGTGGGTGAATGAGACAGAGGCTTGCTGGAATCCCAGGCAGTTCTTCTTAAAGAGCCCACACACAGACTTATTCAGACTCACTTGCTCTGGGGCAGCAGCTTACAAGGCATCAAGGACATATGGGGAGGAACTAAATTGTGTAGCATGAGTAAGAACTGAAGGGGCAGGTTTTTCCCAGAGGAACGTGCAGGTAGAGGCCATTGTTCCTTTGCTGAGCCCTCCCAAACAGAGCCAGCAGGTGGACATGATACCTGAAATTTCATCAACACTGCTCACACTGTTTTCCCTGCCCTGGTGATTCCCTGAGGCCCTGCCTCACCCACTTAGGCCCATCCAAGCCGTTCCCAGTGTCTTTTCCATATGAATGGTCTTGGTTAATACTTCAGACTTTTCTAAAATTTCTCAAACAAGCAGCATCTGGCTTCCATGTGTGTCCTGTATTTCTTGCTAAGTGACCCCAGGCTTAGAGCTAGTGGCTGTGAGGCTTGGTTTGCAGGTTGGTCTCACCTGGGTATCTCCAAGCCCAGAAAAAGTAGCAGCTATCTGAAGATTACTTTGTAGCTAAAGCCAGATGTTCCAGGGCAGGACACAGGTGGTGGCTGACCTTGGCCTGCACCTCTCAGGAAGCACCAGAACACCTCTACAGGAACCAAACTGCAAGGGCAGACTCAGTAGGCATCAGAGCCCCACTGAAGTAAGTCCTGCTCTATGGGGTGGGCCCCTGCACAGCTGATCCTCTGCTCTGGCAACAACCAGTCTTTGCAGTCAATCTGCCTGCAGGTAAATCCCTCCCATTGACCTACCAATAGCAATCAAGGTTCAACTACAACAGGAGGGTGTATGCAGCCCACACAGGGGAGAGTACTTGAAGTTCTCAGTGTGGGTGATTGGAGAGGCCATGTCACTGGACCCTACAGAACACCTACTACATAAAGCCATTCTACCAAGCCCAGGATATAGTAGCTCTGCCTAATTCATTAAACAAACACAGAAAAACTCCAAAATGAAGAGACAAAGAAACTGATTACGACTAATTAGAGTGACAAAGATACGTGAATTCCAAACTGCCCTCTTAAAGTTCCGCTTATCTGTCAGACTTCACCCTTGCTGGACTATCGCCCCTGAAACAGAGGAATTCCAAGAAGTTGGTCAACCTGCCCCAAGAAGGAGCATTCCAGAAAGCTGAAACCTAAAACCATAAAAGGAAACATACCAGGGCCTTTGACTCAGTATCCCCTCAGGCTCTCTCAAACACTATATAATTTGCCCCTAGTCTGTAACTGGCGCTCTTCTGCCCTGGGAGAAGTGCCCAGCAAGGCTCCTTTCTTCCTTTCAATAAAGCCTGTTACTCTGGTCTTTTCAGACTCCCATGGATTCCAACAGAAACATGTCCCAAATAAAAGAATAGAACAAACATACTACAGAAAAACAACTAAACAAAATTGAGACAAGCAATCTACCAGATCTATGTTTGAAAGCACTGGTTATAAGGATGCTTAATGAATTAGGGAAAGAGTAGAGGAACTTAGTGAGAATATTAACAAAGAAATAGAAAACATAAAAACAAAACTAGAAAACATAAAAAAAAAGTCAGAAATTAAAAAAAAATATTAACTGAAATAAATATTACTGGGATTCAACAGTGAAGTAGATAAAGCAGAGGATCAAATTAGTGATTTGAAAGATAAGGAAGCAGAAAAAAATTCAAAAAATTGAAGGTAATATAAAGAGCCTCTGGGATAACTTCAAGTATACTAACATTTGCATCATGGGGGTGCTAGAAGGAGAAAAGAGAAAGCAAGGAATTGAAAATTAGATGAAAACATAATGACAGAAAAGGCTGGTGAAGGGAACAGACATACAAATCCAGGGAGTCAGAGACTTAAACTAAGTGAACCCATAAAGGCCCAAACCAAGACACATAATTAAAATGCAAGAGGTTAAAGACAGAAAAAATCTTAAAAGCATCATTAGAAAAGCAGTTTATTACCTACAAGGGAGCTCTTCACAGCAAAGCTATCATTTAGAATGAAAAGACAGATAAAGAGTGTTAGTCAAATAAGTTTGTAAATATGATTTATAGGTTTGTTTGCTTATAGTTTGCATTGGATGTGGGGGACAGACTGTAAGCAGGCAGGGTTGTTATGCCCTAGCAGGGGTCTCCAAACTTTTTACACAAGGGGCCAGTTCACTGTCCCTCCGACCATTGGGGGGCTGCCAAATACAGTGGTCCTCTCACTGACCACCAATGAAAGAGGTGCCCCTTCCAGAAGTGCAGTGGGGGCTGGATAAATGGCCTCAGGGGGCTGCATTGCGGCCCACGGGCCGTAGTTTGGAGACACCTGCAAGGCTTAGTTTTAGGACTAAGCCTTTCTCACCCTAAGTGATTTGTACAGAGACTTTCTTGTTTGTAAATATTGAATTAAAGGTTTTGATTTCTACACTATCAAATGGAGCAGACTGGGAGCTTACTTTCTCTTGGTTCCTGAGATTAGCATTAGAGGAGAGAGAAGAGAAAGGAGAGCAGAGAAAGGCCATGTGGAGGAGAGGAGAGGCAGCCAAGATGGCAGAGTGCTGAAGGAGAAGCCAGTTTGTGCAGAAAGAAGGAGATGAGGAACAGAGGTGAATAAGGCTGATGAGCTAGAAACCTTTGATTCTAGAAAACTCAGATAAGTCAGTGGCTATGGGAGCCCTGAATGGAAAGGGAAGTGTTTTCCCACAGTGTGTATTTCTTGCCCACCGGATGCAAGCTAGGATAAAGATGATGGCCCACCAGTTCTTGGCTTCATTGTTTCATTACCGTCTCTGAATCAAATGCGAACCTGCATGGGCCAGGTGGCTGTGATGGCGGCCATGGCTACTGGTTTTACAAAGAGCTTCCCAGACAAGAAAAAGCTGAAGGAGTTTATCAGAACCAAACCAGTACTACATAAAATGTTAGAGGGTCTTCTTTAAAATGGGAGGATAGATGAAAAAAAAGATGAAGGGATTAAGAAGTACAGATTGGCAGTTACAGAATTGTCATGGGGATGTAAAGTACAGCATAAAGAATGAAAGTAATAATGTTGTATTAACTATATATGGTGTCTGATGGTTACTAAATTTATGGGGGCAATAATTTAGTGTTTTTGTTATATAATGTCTAATCTCTGGGTTGTACACCTGAAAGTAACATAATATTCCATGTCAACTGCAATTGAAAAGTAAAAATGTTATTTAAAGTAAAAATTTTTTTAAATAAAGAGTATTTCTTAAAGATATATCTTTAGTATTAGAAATAAAATGTTATAAAAATAAATAAAAGATGATTAACAAATATGAATAAGTGCATATTTTTATATATGCCTACTATATCTAAAACAATATATATAAACATGTATAATTATTTTAAAAAATGTTTTCTTTTTATCCAGTCAGGATTTTCAAAAATTTTCATTAATTTCCTCAGCTTCTCTGTATCTGAAAAACATTCTATTTCTCCTTCATATTTAAAGAATAATTTTGATGGATGTATTATTTTGAGACTCATGGATGTTACATCCCAGGAGACAGGCTACAGCAGACACAAAGTGAATTTTATAAGTTTTATTGCAGACCTGCACAGGGACTGCAGGCAACCCATGCAAGGGAGCACTGCAGCCCCCCAAACCTGTGCAGGGATGCAGGTAACCCACACAGGGGAACACTGCAGCCCCCCAAACCTGCGCAGGGACTGCAGGCAACCCACGCCTCTGAAGAGACTGGAGCACTGCAGCCCCCCAAACCTGCGCAGGGACTGCAGGCAACCCACGTCTCCGAAGAGACTGGAGCACTGCATCCCCCCAAACCTGCGCAGGGACTGCAGGCAACCCACGCCTCCAAAGAGACTGGAGCACTGCAGCCCCCCAAACCTGCACAGGGACTGCAGGCAACCCACGCCTCCGAAGAGACTGGACCACTGCAGCCCTCCAAACCTGCACAGGGACTGCAGGCAACCCACGCCTCCGAAGAGACTGGACCACTGCATCCCCCCAAACCTGCGCAGGGACTGCAGGCAACCCACGCCTCCAAAGAGACTGGAGCACTGCAGCCCCCCAAACCTGCGCAGGGACTGCAGGCAACCCACGCCTCCGAAGAGACTGGAGCACTGCAGCCACGAGCTTCTAAAATGGCTCCTTTTTATAGGGTGGCTATCTAGGGTGAGCAAGCATCATACAGAAGCTGATGTGGCTGTCAACTATTGGCTAGGGAGGTCGTGCACAGTTATGGGGGGGTATTACTCAGTGGAGAATTTCAAACATAAACTTCTGATAAGGGTCTCTGACTCAATGCAGGATGTTGCTGAACTCTTTGTTCTCAGCATCACAGGGACCTTGTACACTCTTGGCAGCCCCAGCATGTCAGTACTCCCTGAATCTAACATTCCCCATCTCTTTTGGGCATAAATCAAATCCTTGATTCATCAATGGGGAGAATGGTATAAGGCTGGGGCTCATGAGAATTTTCTACTTTAGCTGTAGCTATAAGCTAATTAGGTCAGGGGTCCTCCCTAGTATGTGCTGGCACGCTGATAGTGTGCCCTTAGTACTACAAGCTTTACGGACTAATTTCTTTCTGCTTCTCTGTACTAACTTCTTACAACTTGTACAAACCTTCTGCAACTTACACAAACCTTCTGCAACTTACATAAACCTTCAACTTTTATGCACTTTCTTATCCAGGAATAACTGGCCTTCATAACAACTTGCTTTTCCTTTTCTTTTCAAAAGTACCTCTACACCTTATACCTTCTATTATCAAAACCATACAATTCCTTTCTAATTTATCAGAATTCTTAATTCCTAAAAACCTTAACCTTCAGCAAGGACTAAGTTAGTACTAAGTAATCCTCTTTTAAAGATTGCTTTTTGGAGGTGTCCTTTTCATAAGTAGCCTATTGGACACATGACCAATATTCACAGATTATTCTATAGTGGTAGCTATGAGCACATATATAATTTTCATTTACCTTAGTTTCTCTCTCAGCCAAGGGACCTACACCCCCTTTCTGTATGACTCATAGCAGTACATGCATCAAACCTTAAGATGACTTACTTGGCTTTCCTTTACCTTAGTTTCCCTCCCTCCCCAAAGTCTCCATGCATGGACCAGTTAACTTCTGGTTTGTGGCTGAAGCAGGGCATGCAGTCCTTCTCAGGGTCAGCTTACAAGGGTTGGCGGGGTCAGTCTTTGCTGTCCACAAAGGTGTTTCTGCTGGGACTGCAAGCTTCAGCTGGCTGCGGTGGACCCAGGCAGGTATGCCTTCTACCTTGGCAGTAGTGGGAGTTGTCAGGATCATGGTGTCTGGACCCGTCTACGTGGGAGTCAGTCCTTGGGTGGTGTACTGCTAGAAGTGCCTCTTGGACAGTCTTTGAACAGTTTGCTGAGTAACCTACAAAACCTGTAAGTACTTAGGGAAAGGGTGTTACATTTCTACACTTTGCAGTTAGAGTTTAAGTCCTAGTGACTACTGCTTCTAGCTGGAATTAGCAGCAGGTCCCAGCCTATAATAGGCATGGGGCATTGAGATAAGAGAAATAAAGGAGACACTAAACATAAAGCAATAAAACTAGACTGTCAATACCCACAGTAGAGATCTTTGAGGGATAAATAAAACTTCAATATTCAAGCAAGGCATAGTAGATGGCCCTTGTGTTATTAGCTTATCTGCTACTTGGAAGAAATACCTTAGGCTCATGAACAATGTCCTTGGGCCTTCAGTGGCAATTCCCAGCATGCTGGGCAAGGTCAGGTCACAGGTAGCTGGAGCAGGGCTAGAAGAGACTGAATCCTCCCTCCATGGAGCAAGGGGGCAGCTTACCTTCTCGTGTCCCTCTTTCCACAGCACAGGTGTGTCAACCGGTGGGGCCGGGAAGCCTGGCAGGCTTCAGTTCAATGACCTTTCTTTCCACTCTGGAGCAGGGCCTTGATGACAGCTATGAAGCCCCTTAGGGCGCTGGAGCCAAAAGTTGGTATTTCCTGACTTCTTTTGGGCCTTATTTGCCTTTTCTGTTACTTCCTTGGTCATTATAGACCTTAAAAGCCATGCTCAGAAGATCTCACTGAGGAGCTTGACTAGGAGAGCAAAATTGGGTATCCTGTATTTAAAGAAGCCTAAAGCAGTGGATTTAGAAGGAGCCGTATTCCCTAAATCTTCTCCTCAGGTCTAGCTTCAGATAGGAGGTGGGGATTCCCCGGAGCCAAAGCAGAGGAGGGCAGGGGCTATAGCAAGGTGATGATAACCTCTAACTTACTGTGCTGTTACTTTTGCCTGACTAAGCAGTGGCTCAGCCCTTGAGCCAGTGCCCAAGGGGGAGGGGCAAGTGCCTGAAACTGTGAGGGGAGCCTGCCGCTTCTCCTGCAGCCAGCTGCAGCCTGGCTGCCTTTTCTTTCTCTACCTCTGCTGCTATACTGGGCTGCATACTGACCGTGCCACCTGCCTGCAGGTGGGTGCTGGTGATAGTATGCTAAACTCTCTATGTTTTCTATGGGTCTAGCAATCCTTGGTTTGGCCAGTCTGCTCTTAAGTTGGCCATTCTAGTAGCAGACAAACAAACCAAATATGCACACAAAACAAACAAAACTTCTAAACCAAAACCAAAGGGAGAAGGCAGCGTCCTGTGTTCCCCAACTGACCAGGTGGGGAGAAATCAGGTGGCGTCCCGCCTGCTCCACTACACCCTTTTCTAACCAGAGCTCTGTTTCCAAATATTCAAAGAGGAAGCTTCCTTACCAAACAGTCTCAAGACCCCAAATGTTTCGAATCAGCCAAATTCAGTTTCTAAATGGCAACTGCCAGAGGCTAGCCAGCTACCAAAGTCTGCTGCAGCCCACTCCATGAGAAGGGGTCTTACACGGCCAATCTCGCTGGGGCCTCCATCTGTTACATCCCAGGAGACAGGCTACAGCAGACACAAAGTGAATTTTATAAGTTTTATTGCAGACCTGCACAGGGACTGCAGGCAACCCATGCAAGGGAGCACTGAAGCCCCCCAAACTTGCGCAGGGATGCAGGTAACCCACATCTCCGAAGAGACTGGAGCACTGCAGCCCCCCAAACCTGCGCAGGGACTGCAGGCAACCCACGCCTCCAAAGAGACTGGAGCACTGCAGCCCCCCAAACCTGCACAGGGACTGCAGGCAACCCACGCCTCCGAAGAGACTGGAGCACTGCAGCCCCCCAAACCTGTGCAGGGACTGCAGGCAACCCATGCCTCCGAAGAGACTGGAGCACTGCAGCCCCCCAAACCTGTGCAGGAACTGCAGGCAACCCACGCCTCCGAAGAGACTGGAGCACTGCAGCCCCCCAAACCTGCGCAGGGACTGCAGGCAACCCACACCTCTGAAGAGACTGGACCACTGCAGCCCCCCAAACCTGCGCAGGGACTGCAGGCAACCCACGCCTCCGAAGAGACTGGAGCACTGCAGCCCCCCAAACCTGCGCAGGGACTGCAGGCAACCCACGCCTCCGAAGAGACTGGACCACTGCAGCCCCCCAAACCTGTGCAGGAACTGCAGGCAACCCACGCCTCCGAAGAGACTGGAGCACTGCAGCCCCCCCCAAACCTGCGCAGGGACTGCAGGCAACCCACGCCTCCGAAGAGACTGGAGCACTGCAGCCACGAGCTTCTAAAATGGCTCCTTTTTATAGGGTGGCTATCTAGGGTGAGCAAGCATCATACAGAAGCTGATGTGGCTGTCAACTATTGGCTAGGGAGGTCGTGCGCAGTTACGGGGGGCTATTACTCAGTGGAGAATTTCAAACATAAACTTCTGATAAGGGTCTCTGACTCAATGCAGGATGTTGCTGAACTCTTTGTTCTCAGCATCACAGGGACCTTGTACACTCTTGGCAGCCCCAGCATGTCAGTACTCCCTGAATCTAACAATGGACATGGACAAAAATGAAGTGGCCATCAAAGGGAGGAGGAGTGAGGAGAGCAGAGTAAAGTTGGCAATATATGGTGACAGAAAGTGGTTTGACTTTGGGTAATGGGCACACATGCAGATGTATACCTGAAACCTATGTGTTCCTATGAAACAATGTCTCCCCATTAAATTTAATTTCTAAATAAAAAAATTAAAATAAATAGTTTGTAAAGATAATACATGCCCTAATAGATAATTTTTTTCTTTTTTTTATTAAAAAATGTGTGACAGTTATATGTCAACTTGACTGGGCCACAAAATGCCAGGTATTTGATCAAACATTTAACCTAGTGTTTCTCTGGTAGTGTTTTTACAAGATTAACATCTAAGTCAGTAGAATGAGTAAAGGAGATTTCCTCCATAATGTTCCATATAATCAGTTGAAAACCTGACTAGATCAAAAGACACCATTTTCCTAGAATGAGAGTAGTCCCCTGCCTGAAAATCGTCAAACTCAACATTAGCTCTTTCTGCTCAATGCCCTTCAAAATGTGACATGGGCTCCTTCTGGTTCTACATAGCTGGCTTGGTCTTCTTTCTGAAAATGGGATGTTGGCTCTAAAAATTTTAGACTAGCCAGATTTCATAGCTTTGTGAAATAACTTATTATAAGTTTTTCCTTCCTGCCTTTTCTTCAATCTCTCTGTCTCTGTTCTATCTATCTATCTATCTATCATCTATCTATCTATCTATCTATCTATCTATCTATCTATCTATCTATCATCTATCTATCTATATACATACATGTAGCATGCACCAGGTATGAGAACAAACATCGAAAACTTTCAGGAGTATAGATGTAACTTTATTGGCCAGTATAACCTGCACAGGGGCGAATTCCCAAGATGTCCAGAGACACCGTACTCACAAGGAGCTGCAACTGGGAATCGCACCTGGTGCTTACAGCCTTCCCCTTTTATAGAGCCGAGCAAGCAAGCGGTTTACAGAAGCAGACGTAGCCATTAGCTATTGGATAATTCAAACTTGCATCATAACAACCCAAATATGGAGTGGAAAACTTCAAAAACCTTTGAGTAAGTGGCGGGAAGTTAACAACTTAAATAATCTAGGTGGAGCAGGATACAACGGTCAGGATCAGGATCTTTACTCAACCCTTTCAGTTCTAATTGTGACTTAGGCTCCATGTCCTGCCATTCAGAACTTTCTAACCTTTTCTGATTTTCTGATCCTAACAAAACACACATACATATGTATCTTATTGACTCTCAGTCTGGATAACTAATACAGATTTTGGTACCATGAGCTTTTCTAGAATCTAGATTAAGAACAGACAGAATTTTAACAATAAATATTTAAATTGGGTTGGGGATTTCTTGAAGGAGCTTTCTAATCTGATTCAATTTAGAGACATTAAGACTCTATTTATAATAATAAAGAGAGCACTCATAATCTTTAGCATAATTTGACAATAGAGATACACAAAATATCTTCATTGAATATTTCCAATTAAACATTTGAAAGCAAAGATCTAGGTGATCTTTTATATGATATTTTTGAAAATTGTTGTCAAACTAATAAGTTTAAAAAGATTTCTTGGTTACCCTAATGTTGCTAGACAAATTGATGCAAGGAAATGATGAGCTCAGTAATTTAAATCTTCTGTTCAAGTGCCACATAAATAACCTAAAAGCTTCTACCTCTGCCTTAAAAGAGATCCTTATCCCCTGTGGCTGCAGAGTTGAGGTTGTTGAAAACCAAGCCAAGCATCTCATTTTACAAATGACTAAATTACAATACAAATTGAATTCCTAGCTTTACTGAGTGTGTACTGTTAAAAAATGTTAATTGGAAATAAATTTGATGCTGAAAGTTAGAATTGTGTTATATTTGAAGAACCTGATGGATCTGGGGACACTAAGCCTCTAAATTCTAATATCTTCATTTTCCAGTAGAAGCAACCTCTCCACCCCCAGTAGAATTGATCTCCCCATCCATCTCTACCCTCATATGAAGGAATTAACCCTGCATTGCCTGAGAAAACTGTAATGGCTTCCTCTTAGTTAGATGCCTACTAAGACAATTCTGACTCTTCTAAAAACTCCCATCATCTTATTTTGCTTCTAAAACTATAACTAGATTTAAATTGGTGAGTTGCAAAGTTTAACCTGTGAAGAGGTGAATTGCGATCTAAAAGAACTACTTGAGTTATCTAATTTATATAAACAGAAAACTTGGGAATATTTAAGAATAATTATTCATGGTATGGGATAATGGTGAAAAGAACATACAATTGGATCAGGCTGAGATTATTGATATGAGCCCACTAAGCAGATTGAGCATTTATTGTAGCAGCTCAAGGAGTTAGAAATTTCTCTAACAATATGTTTGGTTGATTGGCTGAAATATAAACAGAAAGGTGACCCACACTGTGTGAGTTAGAAATGCCAGATCTGCTCTGGTTTAATGTTGAGGAAAGGATTCAAAGACTTTGGGAAACTGGAAAATTAGAGTGTATTTGTCATTTAAGAACCACCCTGGGAGGGTCAAGAGATGTAATTTGTGAAGAAAGCCCCAGCAACCTTAAAAAGTTCTCTGATCATCTTCTCTGTAGGCCAGATGTTAGAATGAAAACTATGGTCATTAAATTGAAAAATCTAAATGCAAAGAAGGTAATTAGATCCAGGAGTGTCAGGGACCAGTTGACGAGATTAAACTACCAAAAGTAAGGTGGTTATGGTTAACATAATGGATACCATATTCAAATCAGAAGTCAGAGTAACATGATTTTTGCAGGCATACGCATTGGCTAGTTGATCATGGTGTTTTAGAACTGAAATATATAGGAAGTCTACTAAATTCTTACTTTATTTGTAAAATTAAAAAGAGTTCCAGGTCAAGGGAACTAAATTATAAAAATAGAGTCATGACTTCTTAATTAATTCTCAGACTTGAGTCAGTTTACAAACTCAGAACCACTTGAATAAAAGAAAGTATAGGTCCTCTTGAGAAAGAACTCTGGTACACTGCCAAAAATTTATACTATTAATATTTCTCTCAGTCTTCTTCAAAGGGAGCCAGTTTTATAATATGATAATTGTATATTAAAGAAAAGGAAATCAACTAATGAACAACTAAGGAGCTGCAACAAAGAATTGATACTTCTCATCTCTCTCCCTTCCTGTCTGTCTGTTCCTATCTGCCCCTCTCTCTGACTCTCTTTGTCTCTGCCACATAAAAAAGAAAAAAGTTAAAGGAAATAATCAAAACTTTAAGGGTCTATTGGACACTGCTTCTGAGATGAAGTAGTTCTAGAAAACCCAAATTGTCACTGTGGTCCGCTGATCAAAGTAGGGTCTAACGGAGTTCAGGAAAACAATCAAGTTTTAGCTCAGATATGTCAAAATAGGCTCTGTTGGTCCCTAAATACTTTCTGTGGTTATTTCCCAGACCTCAAATGCATACATATAATAAACATAACAGCTGTCAGAATCCCAATATTGGTTTCTTGACTTTGGAATAAGGGCTATCTATTATAGATGGAAGGTCATGTGGAAGCCATTAGAACTGTCCCCACCTGGAAAAATAGTAAACAAAGCAATACTGCATTCCTGGAAAAACTGCCACGACTGGTGCCACCATCAGTGTCTTGAAAGATGCAGGAGTGGTGATTCCCACCACGTCCCTGTGAAATTTGCCTTTTTGGTCTATACAAGAGACCGATGGGCCTTAAAGAAAGACAGAGGATTATTGTGAGTTCAACCAGGTGATGATTCTTATCACAGCTGCTGTATCAGATATGGTTTCATTGCTTAGACAAATTAATACACACCCTGGTACCTGATATGCAGGTATCAAGCATAAAATTGCCTTTTTCACCATACTTTTTAAATAAAGAGAACGAGAATTAGTTTGTTTTTAGCTGGTGGCAGCCATATATACACCTTCAGTGTTCCACCTCAAGAGTACCATATTTCCCCATGTAAGATGCACCTTAATTTGGGGACCCAAAATTTGAAAAAAAATGTATTACATAAAGTTATTGAACTCAAGTTTTATTCATCATAAAATTTCAACAACTCCTCGTCACTGTCAAAACTCCTATCCATTAACTTGTCCTACTGTAATATACCAGTAACAAGTGCAAAACAATGAGTGTAAAGATAACAAGCATGAAAAAGTGGAAAATGCAGGTAAAAGAAATCTACAATGACTGTGTAAGATGCACCCAGTTTTTTAAAAAAATATTTTTAAGACTTTATTCATTTTAGAGAAAGAGGGAGGAGCAGGAAGTATCAACTCTCATATGTGCCTTGACTGGGCAAGCCCAGGGTTTCAAACCAGAGCAACCTCAGTGTTCCAGATTGATTCTTTATCCACTGTGGCACCCAGTTTTTAGACCGCAAATTTTTCAAAAAAATGTGCATCTTATACATAGGGAAATATGGTATATTAGTTCTCCATCTCTATGTCATAATTTAGTTTGCAGAAATCGTTTCCTTCCACAAGCTATCACACAGATCCATTATATTGAAAACATTATGCTGATAGGACCTGGTGATCAAGAAGTAGCAACTACTCTAGATATTTTGGTAAGGTGTTTATGTGTAGAAATGAGAAATCTGACAAATCCTCAGGGTTTTCTACTTAATGAAAATGTCTAGGAGTCAGAATTGCAGTATACAAAAATATTCCTTCTGGAGTTAAAGGTACATTTTTTGCATCTGGTCCTTATAGCAACCATAAATAAACACATACCTAGTAGGACTCTTTGTCTTTTGAAGACAATATATATTTCATTTAGGTGTGTTTCTCTGGTTCATTTACCAACTGATCTATTAAACTGCTAGTGTTGAATGGGACCCAGAATAAGAGAAGGTTATGCAATAGATCTAGGTGCTGTACAAGTTACTCTGGTGTGTGAGCAGTTTGCACAGCTCCAGTGGTCCATGAAGCGCCAGTGTCAGGGATGCTGGTTGGAGTTCTGGCAGCCTGTACATGTAAATCAGCACAGACCTTCAGAATTTTGGAGCAAAGACTTGCCATCCTCTGGAAATAACTGCTATCTATTTGATAAAAGATTTTCACTTTTTCCTAGCCTCAGAAGGTTGAACACTTAATCATCGTATACCAGGTTACCATACAACCTGAGCTGTTTATCATGAACTCGATGTTACTGGCTCACCAAGTCATAAATTCGGGCATTCAGAGTATTCCATTATCAAATGAAAGTGATATACATGACTGGGTCTGAGCAGACCATGAAGGCACAAGTATGTTTTGTGAAGTGGCCCAAATGCCATGGTCTCACTCCTGCCACGTTACTTACTTTACCCTAGCCTATACCTGTTGGGTTCAAATGGAGTTCTCCACTATATGATGACAGAGAATGAGAAGACTCAGTGCCAGGTTGCAGAGTTCTGTGTGATGTGTCAGCATCAGCCAAATATTTGGCAGTTATAGCACCACTTCCCCTTTCTGGGACATCCCAGAAGGACAGTGCTGAAGGGAAATCCTCCCAATGAATAGAGCTTCAAGCAGCACACTTGGTTGTTTATTTTGCTTGAAAGATGAACCTCTAAAATTAAGCAAAAAAAATAAAAAACAAAAAACCCACAAACAAAAACAACCCCCCCCAAAAAAAACATGCAGACATCAGTGTTCCAAATGAATGTCCATCAAAGGGTGACTTCATCAGAAGAGAATTTTAATATTCCAGTGGGTAAAATGATCTGTTCTGGGGATACCAGATAGTCCCTTTTCCCAGAAAGCCCCGTCATCACCGAATGGGTCCATTAATAAAGTCACCATAGTGATAGAGATGGAGGTTATGTTTCGACTAAGTAATATGCACTTTGACTTATGATGGCTGACTTGGCTAAGGCCAATTCAGAATGCCTAATCTCCAAAGAGCAGAGACCACTGGATTCTTGATAAGGCATCATTATCCAAGTCAGTTAGCCATCTACCTGGTGGCAGGTTGATTACTTTAGACTACTTTATTCATGTAATCGGTAGTATTTCCTTCTTACTAGAGCAGACACATACTCTGGGGACATATTTGTCTTTTATATACACAATACTTCTCCTACAACTATTTTCTGTAGTATTACAGAATTCCTTATTCATCATCATAGTATTCCATACAGCATTGCTTTTAATCAAGAAAGTTACCTCACAGCAAAACAGAAAAGGCAGAAATGGGCCTATGCCACCAAATTCACTGATCTTACCCTGTTCTGCAACATCCTGAAGCTGCTAGTTTGTTAGAACAATGGAATGGCTTTTTTTTTTTTTCAGAGACAGAGAGAGAGTCAGAGAGAGGGATAGATAGGGAAGACAGACAAGAATGGAGAGAGATGAGAAGCATCGATCATTAGTTTTTTGTTGTGACACCTTAGTTGTTCATTGATTGCTTTCTCACATGTGCCTTGACTGCGGGCCTTCAGCAGCCCAAGTAACCCCTTGCTTGAGCCAGCGATCTTGGGTCCAAGCTGGTGAGCTTTGCTCAAACCAGATGAGCCCGTGCTCAAGCTGGCAATCCTGGGGTCTCAAACCTGGGTCCTTCCGCATCCCAGTCCGTTGCTCTATCCACTGTGCCACTGCTTGGTCAGGCTATGACAACACTTTTAACAACAACATGAAATAGCACAAAAGGAAAGGGTCTAAGTTTATAATATGCTATAATGTATATTATGTTATATATGCTATTGTATTCCTAACTCCCCCCTAAAAAAACTTCTTGTTCATTTATTCCTTACTATAGACAAGATCCACCATCTAGTTGAAATATAACAAAAAAGCTAATACCATAATATCTTTCACTTTTGCCAGAGTACCCAGTTCTTTTTGTAAGGAAATGTCAAGCACACTGAAATCCTTCCTAGCTCCATAAATGGTAAGTGAAATGCTTGACCTAAGCAGACTACCCACTGGTTCCTTATAAAGGAATATTTTTACCAATCTTTGAGAAAAATGAGGAATTAGAGTAATAGACCCTTCATATCCTCAAAATGTTGTCGAGAAGTTGTGTTCCCCTCAAAAAGTAATTTAAAATTGATCACATAGTTTAAAGAGAAAAGTAGGTATCAAGCCAAACCAAAATGAAAAAACCCAGCATAAAACTAACTGAAATAAGAGAAACTTCTTTCTAACTATGTTGGTTGTAGCTGGGTGTAAATGCAACCTAACCTCTAGGTTTCGGGAATCTGTTAATATTTGCTTACCAAAATATTCTACATAAAAGCAAAATTTAAAATTGATGTTGAAAATAATACATGGTCTTCTTACTAGTTAATGCTGTCACTTAGAATATTCTTAAATAAAGAGCAAGACTGGCCTGACCAGGTGGTGGCACAGTGGATAGAGCATTGAACTGGGATGCTGAGGACCCAGGTTCGAGACCCATGGTGCCAGCTTAAACGTGGACTCATCTGGTTTGAGCAAAAAGCTCACCAACTTGAACCCAATGTTGCTGGCTTGAGCAAGGGGTTACTCGGTCTGCTAAAGACCCATGGTCAAGGCACATATGAGAGAGCAATCAATGAACAACTATGTGTCGCAATGCGCAACAAAAAACTAATGATTGATGCTTCTCATCTCTCTGTTCCTGTCTGTCTGTCCCTGTCTATCTCTCTCTCTGACTCTTTCTCTGTCTATGTTAAAAAAAAAGAGCAAGACTGTACTTATGGATATAGATAGAACTTTAGAGCTCACTTAAAGTCTTCACCAATAATTATACTACTAGTGTCACTGGATGCGAAGGGAAATTGACCCAGGAGGGTTCTGCACATTTTGATACATGCACATAAATAACAGCTAAAACCTCCTTTGCCATGAAAACTTGATTACCCTCCTGTCTCACCCAATCTTATGAATGTTTATTTTTATATTTATGTTTATATATTCCTTTCATTATCTGCTATCTACTCCATTGTCTGCAGGTGTTTGGTATTTTATTTATTTTTGAAACTACTATTGGTACTACATCTGAGATACGTTAAAATGATCAAATCCATTGATTTAATGAGGGAATTTTCCTACCACAGCCACAGTCTTCAATGTCCATTTCATGCTACAGTCTCATGAAGTGAAGTGCTTTCATTAGTTTCTATGATATTCAAAGCAATGACATGAGGTCAATCAGTCAAAATTCATGGCCCCATTTGATATGTCCAAAGGCAGACCTCAGAATTAAGCTAACTTCTCAAGTTAGTATTACAAGTAGATGAGTTTCTAAACCAAAACAAGAGTTATTTGATTTCCAATGGGCTTCTTTCTATCACTTTCCTAGGTAGAAAATGGACAGCACAACATAAAGAATGTTGTATCTCTTGCTGTCTTAGGCAATGGGTAATGCCATACTATCATTTCAGCACTGAGACTGCTAAGGGCAAATATTCAAAACAAACCTAAATCTGTTGTCCTGATGATTTTATAAAGTTTCTACTATTGGCACAAATATTTGTCCCCTTGTAATTATATGATTCTTAATGATGCAGTTTAATGTACTATCACCATGACTGTATGAGTCTCTGAAGGAGAAGACCATCTAATTTCCACATTATCTCAGGGAACAAGAAAGGGTAGAAAATTAAAATATACCTTGTTACAGCAGGACCCTTGGGAAGAATAGTATGGGTTTATCACGAAGGCACTTGAAAATCACAATATTTAGGTGATGACACTTTTTGTTTAATATTCTACAGTGCAGTGAAAACTTTACACTCTTCACCAGTGCTTTTTCAGGATTCCAAAATATGTATGCTCACATATCTGCTCCACTTAAAATGGCAACAATAATTCCTTTTAAAGCTTTAACCGATATGATCCATATTCATGCACCCTGTCAGAGTCTAAATAGTCTTAATGTTTAAGTAATGGCATCTTTACACTTGACCTGCGCTGACAGCATCTAATCAGTCAGTGAAATGTTGGCTCCATGAGACAAAGCCAGAAAGGGATTGATCTATGCAGACAGACCTGTTATGGCAGGATAAAATTATAGGAGAAAGTGTTAATGTAGATTTGGAGTCTTCAACTTTCCTTCCTGTACAGAAACAAAGGCTTCCTGCCCAAGCCACTCATTCACTAGCCTCTCACAGCCTAACTCCCTGAATGCCCAAGCTACTTGCAAAAAAGAATTTCCCTCATTTAAAAATGATTTAACTTCAAAGAAATAAAAAGTCATAATCCATTTAGCAAGTTATAAATATACACCTAAGTACCAACCATTAGTGGAAGAGGAATTATCTTTGAAAAAATAAGGAAGGTTGGAAAATATGATATTTCAGAGCATCCCCTGAATAAAAGCAGATTGAAAGTATTGTGTCTGCTAAAACACATCTTTTCCGTATATTGCCACATATGTTCCGATGGCATGTTAGACTTGACTTTCCAAGTTCTAAATTTTTAAAATAGAACATATTTTTAATGTTCTTGTGTTATATCTAGATTAAAAATTATTTACAATAGTAAGTACATAGAAATTACATACAAATATAATTGGTAAACCCAAAGATATATTTGTATTTTGTGCACTGAGGTATTTACAACCCATACTCTAAATAAACAATACTATTATTAATTCTTTTCAAATATTTTTTTTGTATTTTTTTATTTTATTGTTTGATTTGAGAGAGAGAGAAAGAAAGAGGGGAAGCAGGAAGCATCAATTCATGGTAGTTGCTTCTTGTATGTGCCTTGACCAGGCAAGCCCAGGGTTTCAAACCAGTGACTTCAGCATTCCAGGTTGATGCTTTATCCACTGCACCACCACAGGTCAGGTTCAAATCTTCTTGAACTTCTGTCTCACCTCTTGATTACAAATGTGTATCAAAATCTTTCACCAGGAATTTGGGGGTGGGAGAAAAGTTTAAAAAATATCTTACACTCCAATTCCTTTTCTTTCATAGAATAGTGAAGCTTTTAAGTCTGCTTTAGAGTAATATGTAATTCATTTTCATTTGGAGCTTAAAAAAATCATTTCAGTACTTATCAACTCAGACTTGGGGGTCAGAATAAAATGAAGATAATGTGTTTGCAAAAGAAATATGGGCATTTCTATAGACCAAAGCTTCCTTCTTTTGAAGGTTGACATGTTGTGCCAGTTTAAGTCAATAAGCAAATCCATTGGAAGGTGATTTATGTTTAACTCTCTCCTTTTTTTATAAGATGGTCTGAAATGGAACTTTTAGTCCATTAATGAGCAAACCCTCTTCTTCCTAGACCAACATCACAGAGGTACCTCAGGCCTCAAGGTGCCATATACATAGCCCTTGGTATTGTCAACTAATGGTTGGTGGTGTTAATTCAACACTAATAGAATTTCCTAATTTGGGGTGTGGTGAAGAGGAAACTATTCAGTGCAAACAGCTCTATTGTGCTAGAGCACAGCTGTGTGAATGGCACCCCTATAGAATAGCTCAATAGTGTTACAGCACAATTATAAAGCAGCACACCTGCAAAACAACATAGCTTTTAGGAGGCCCTGGGGTGACATGGCTTTGCAGCCAGGCCTCTCTTTAACTAGAAAACTCAGCTCAGCTCAGCTGTGCTCTGCCTTGCTCTACTCTGCTCTGTTCACTCTGCTCCCAGTCTTGTCTGTGACCAGGAAAATGTACTCTTCAGTCTTCATGGAAAGAGAAAGTACACCTTCCCAACTAGAACAGGACTGACTTATGAAGACAGAAGTCCCTACACTTAGTCTCTAATTGCTCTGTCCTCATGCAAATGAGTACTTCAAATATAAGCAATTTGATTGGTCCCAAAAGACACTCTCCTGATTGGTTAAAATAAAGACACTAATTGGTCAATCAAAATGTTGGAATAGGCCTTGGCCGGTTGGCTCAGTGGTAGAGCATCGGCCTGGCGTGCAGAAGTCCCGGGTTCGATTCCCGGCCAGGGCACACAGGAGAAGCGCCCATCTGCTTCTCCACCCTCCCCCTCTCCTTCCTTTCTGTCTCTCTCTTCCCCTCCTGCAGCGAGGCTCCATTGGAGCAAAGATGGCCCGGGTGCTGGGGATGGCTCCTTGGCCTCTGCCCCAGGCGCTAGAGTGGTTCTGGTTGCAACGGAGCAACGCCCCGGAGGGGCAGAGCATCGCCCCCTGGTGGGCAGGGCGTCACCCCCCGGTGGGCGTGCCAGGTGGATCCCTGTCAGGCGCATGCAGGAGTCTGTCTGACTGTCTCTCCCCGTTTCCAGCTTCAGAAAAATACAAAAAAAAATGTTGGAATATAGCTGTGCAGCACTAATTGGTCAAGAAAAGCCACTGTACTATTAGCTGAAATACAATTCCAGGAAATCCATTATAAATGTTGGTTCCTGGGGCAGAAGTAGTGCAGGCAGGTAGGCAGGCAGTTTTTAGTGTGAGTGGCAGGCAGCTTACTACAGGCTTCTCCTTGAGGTGTGGATTGCATGTGAGGCCCCTGTGTAAAGTGGCTGCTAGGCTTTGGTTTTTCAATTTGAGTCCAGTTAAGCCACTGGAAGCTGTTCTTAGTAGGTGTCTTCTTTCTCAGGAGCCACAATATCTACCAGTCAGCCTTTTTCCTGGTAGGACATTATTACTTGGTCCTACTCTCTCTCTTCTTTGGTCAAGTAGCAAGTATGTATCTGTGCACTATCATGTTGGGTCCTGTCTGATTTGAATTCAGATTAAATCCATTCAACTTATTGCAATGCATTATTTTGTTATTAAAATTTTCTCAATATAATCAATGCCTACAAATAGAAGGAAGGCGATTGCTTATGCAGATTTTGGTAGGCTCCAAATATAAAATAAAATAAATAAATCTCTGATAATGGAAATTTTGAGTTTCTTGATAAATTAGAAAGTAAGTGTAAGGCCAGTAGCCATGGCCACCATCACAACCACCTGGCCCATGCAGGTTTGCATTTAATCTGGACAGATGGTATGGAATTAACACAGCCAAGAACTGGTGGGCCATTTCCTGGAGGGTGAGAAAATACGCACAGTAGAAAACATTTCCCTTTCCATTCAGGGCTCCCAAAGCCACTGACTTTCTCCAGTTTTTGCTAGAATTAAAGGCCTCACTCAGTCCCCTCTGCATGTCGCCACTTTTGCTGGCTCTTCCACATGGCCTCTCTGCAAAATGGCCTCTAGCTCCTCCTTTTAAAACTTTTCAGTGCAAAAGTCCCTCCTCAGCACATATTAGCATAACCAAGCACCTTCCCAAACATGAAAGGCAATTAGCTGTATCACATGAGAGCATAATCACGTGAGCAGCAGCCATTTTTAACAAGAAGAGTGAGCATAAAAATCACATTAAACTCATTTGCCCAACAGTAAGGAAGAGAAGAAGATATATTTTTAGGCAGCAAAGAATGCAAGCATGTAAAAGATTGTACTTACTGGTAAATAGAGGCAGATTAAGGTCAGTTGAGGCTCTGGGCACAAAAGAAAATATTGGGTCCCTTAAAAAAAAGAGAGAGTCAGGGAAAATAAAATTACATGTTAACCATATTTTTAAATAAATAAAAATATTATGCATTATTAATGTTAAATTTGCACATATGAAACCAAACTTGATGTCATTAGAAAAATGTGTAAAGTTGGGGTTTTGGAGGGGCCCTTTAGAGTCAGGGCCCAGGGTGTGTGCCCAGTGTACCTGCTGTTAAATCCGCCTCTGCTGGTAAAAGTGTATAAAATCTTAATTATCATAATTTACCTATAGTCTCTAGAAGTTATGTTTCTTCTGAATTGTTTCTGATTAATATAATGTTAATTTAGAAATCTTGTTGTTTGTTTTCTGGTTACCTTAGAGATCTTTTTTTTGCTCTTGCCATTACCATGGAGATTTAGGTAGGCAGCAACTGTTCTAACACTCCACATGAGGTAACATTTTGTAGCCTTCCAGGGAACAGAGGGCTAGATGAAGCTCTTCTCTTTCATTCCTTATCTCATTTTCAAATATGGCAAAACTATACCAAGCTAAGGACTCAGGGAGACAGCTATCTTTGTGTTGGTCTCTTTTCATATTATTTGGGAAGGTTTATTGGGAAGGAAGCTAAACATATTTGACTTTTGGACCTATTAGTGCCCATTCTCTAAACACAAAAGGTTTTACTTATTATGGAGGGGGAAAACTGTACATAAAATATATGCTCAGGTAAAATATAAATAAATAAAACATTTTTTCTCTTTATTTTTCAAATCTCTCATATAAGCTATATCTATTACTATTTTTGCAGCTCTAATTGTTATATTTGCATAGTGACAGTTGAACTCAGTGTTGCAATTTTCTTATAACAGAAGGTACTTGATCTATTTTCATTGATCTAATTAGAAAATTTACATATTGACAGACTTTGGAAGATGCTATCTGAAACTTGACCTTTTCATTTCTTGAGACACTGTTCTAAGTCTCAAGGCTCTTCCCTTTTAGGTATGAGCTAGTTTTTCATTAGTTAGCATGCCCTGGCACCCTCTGGAGGTGTTTCCAGTCCACTGTTTCCAGCAATTTGAAACTTGATTCATCTCTTTTTGTGAATAGCCTATCACATATAATATAGTGCTGATGTTTAGTTTGACTAATACACTGATATGCAATTGATGCTGCTTTCACAAATGACTTAAATAAAGAAAATTATATCTTCTGTGTGCAAGAGGCTCATTTAATAAAATATGTATTTAGGTTGCATTTTATGCACTTGCATAAATTACGTGAAACATAACAGAATACTAAGCAAAAGTGAGTAAGATACTTTTACTAAGGTTTCATATAATTTTGACCTAAAAGCACCAGCTAAACAAATTACAGAAAGCAATTTACATTTGTATTAGTATTTATTTTGTATATGCTTAAGTACCGCCAGGAAAGGAGTTTACAAGATGTTCCCTATTAAATTTAAAAAAGAAAAATAATAAGTTATATTGTTGTTTGTTAGTGCTCCTGAGTTATAAAATTTTTATAATCTTGTATACATATGAAGTATTTTCTTTATGAATTATTCTGTAAGGAATAATAAATTACCATATCTCTATTTGAATGTTTAGAAGAGCTGAACAGATAACCAATAGAAAGAAGAAATTTTTTTTAAGAAACAGTAATAAGAAATTACTTCTTAGATAATTCTACAACAGGGGTCCCCAAACTACGGCCCGTGGACCACATGCGGCCCCCTTAAGCCATTTATCTGGCCCCCACAGCACTTCTGGAAGGGGCACCTGTTTCATTGGTGGTCAGTGAGAGGAGCATAGTTCCCATTGAAATACTGGTCAGTTTGTTGATTTAAATTTACTTGTTCTTTATTTTAAATATTGTATTTGTTCCCGTTTTGTTTTTTTACTTAAAAATAAGATATGTGCAGTGTGCATAGGGATTTGTTCATAGTTTTTTTTATACTCCGGCCCTCCAACAGTCTGAGGGACAGAGAACTGGCCCCCTATGTAAAAAGTTTGGGGACCCCTGTTCTACAATTCTGTAAGTCAGCCTCTAACATGGGAGGAAAGTATAATACTCTAGGCAAAAGGGAGTTTACCACTTCCTCTTTATTTTTTTTATAAATTTTTTCTTTATTTTTTATTTATTCATTTTAGAGAGGAGAGGGAGAGACAGAAAGAGAGGAGAGACAGAGAGAGAGAAGGGGGAGGAGCTGGAAGCCTCAACTCCCATATGTGCCCATATAGCTTGGTTGCTGAGCATCAGAGCAGTGGTCTCTGATGGGCAGAGCATCACCTAATAGGGGGCTTGCCAAGTGGATGTCAGTCAGGGAGTATATGGGGGGTCTTTCTGTGTGCCTCTCTGCCTCTCACTTAAAAAAAAGATGTATCAAAAGATAAAAAAGGACATTAAAATAGGTACACAAAACTAGATTATGTTATAAGAAAGTTTTAAAATATTAATAAAAAATATTAAATAACATTTGACAAAAGACAATTAAATTATTATTTAAAATATTTTCAGTAATAGCTTGTCACCTCCTGATTGTTTGACACTTTTTCTCTTTATGTTAAATGTTTGTTTACTGAAATAACAAATGCAAGGGAATTAAAATGTAGAATTTCATCAAAGGTATAATGAGTCTTATGAAATGAATAAATAAATATTACAAGCATAGTTCCATCAAATTTTTTTCACCTATGGATGGAATGAACATTACTATGGGCTCTTAGAATATGCTGTTGCACAGATGAACATTAAAAAAGAGTAAGGAGGCCCTGGCCGGTTGGCTCAGCGGTAGAGCGTCAGCCTGGCATGCGGGGGACCCAGGCTCGATTCCCCGCCAGGGCACATAGGAGAAGCGCCCATTTGCTTCTCCACCCTGCCCCTCCTTCCTCTCTGTCTCTCTCTTCCCCTCCCGCAGCCAAGGCTCCATTGGAGCAAAGATGGCCCGGGCGCTGGGGATGGCTCCTTGGCCTCTGCCCCAGGTGCTAGAGTGGCTCCTGTCGCGGCAGAGCAAAGCCCCGGAGGGGCAGAGCATCGCCCCCTAGTGGGCAGAGTGTCGCCCCTGGTGGGCGTGCGGGGTGGATCCCGGTCGGGCGCATGCGGGAGTCTGTCTGACTGTCTCTTCCCGTTTCCAGCTTCAGAAAAATACAAAAAAAACCACAAAAAACAAACAAACAAAAAAAAGAGTAAGGAATGTAAATTAGTGATTTCCATATTGTGCGGGTGTCCAGACACCCACCTTAGAGAGAATCCTGATTACAAGTGCCATTTTAACAACCGGTTCACTGAACTCAACAAAAAATTAAGTATCGGTTCTTCTGAACCAGTGTGAACTGGCTTGAATCTCACCACTGATTGATCTGTTCTAGTATGTGCCCTGACCAGGGATTAAACAGACAATTTTTGTATATCTGGATGACATTCTAACCAACTGAGCTATTCAGCTAGGGTGAGAAATATTTTATATTTACCTAACAGTTAACAATTTCTGTTTAAACCTTAGCTAGTCCACAATAAAGAATATTAAAAATTATTTTTATAAAGAGTTTATTCATTCCAATGATAATTTTATTTATCCCACTCACCTCTGCCTCTCATTCTAATATATCATTCTTATGGTTCAAAAATCCAAAATACAAGTGGTTTTCATTTTTTAGCCAAAGATAAAATAATACTTTAGTATGTAAGTGGCTATATATTGGCTCAACTGCAATATGGATGTAAAGCTTATTCAGGAAGACACAACTGAAATGACAAAAAGCTCTACCTTATTTTGACTAGAGACAGATAAGCATGGCCTAAAATTACATTTGTAAAATTTCAAAATTTTGATGAGTTTATATCTTCTCCTATGCCTTTTTCAATAATATTTTGAAACTATTTTTCAAACCATGCTGTGATTGATGAGTTTCTTGTTGAATACAGTTCATTTTGAAGATGCTATTTCTCATTTCAAACATTCTGCTATCTTTTAGGTGAAGCCATTCACAAAAGCTTATGTATAAATGAATCATGAAGTAAGAAAGCAAATTCCCCACTCAATATTCAGGGTTTAATATTCAAAAGAATAAAATGTTTGAAAAGAAATACTTTTTTTCTTTTGGTATTGCATATACTTTCATAAAACTTTAAGTTCTATGCACTAATCTATAATACTTCTAATATTTAAATCTAATTTGAACAAAAGTTGGGATACTTATGTAAATAGATATGTTTGAAATAGCATACCATTTTAATAATTACAAATAAAAATAAATAATCTATATAATTTTTTTACATAGAATATGTTATTGCAAAAGTAATGCTACCATATAACCATATCTATAATATAAGTATGTTCCACTGATGAATTTCAGGGAAAGAAATTTTCACCAATACTGTAATTTTCTTATACAAATAATTTATCACTTATGCAATTTAGTAAAAGTAGTAAGATTGCTGAGAAAACAAAGAATAATCTTAGTTTATTTTCCAGAAATCCCTTTTCTTATCATTACTTAATTTGATGATGCCTTTTAAAAAATTTATTGAATCTCAGCATATGCAAATTGTTCTCTTTAAACAAGAAACATGTAATGGACCAAGAAAAGTATTTTCCAAATGGATATATGAATCAAATTATTTCATGAAGCTGAAAGAATCTAGGTTCTCAAATAAGAATGCTGGCTTTTCAGAAAAAAAAAATATGTGCAGATAGATGATAAAATGATAAAAGTATGCTCTACAGGTATTCACTGGAACTGCTCAGTGTCTAAAATTGATGTCTTTGTGAGTGTAGATGATGGGTTCTACCTTTTCAGCAAAAGTCTTCTTACCATCTACTAGCACAAAACTGACTAGCTTTTCTCTGGCAACTTAGATGTCACCTATTGAGACCTGGAAAAATACATTAGGTTAGGTATTTTACATCTTACATTGCTGGGTTCTAAAAGTCTAATTCTATCCATTTCTGTAAAAACAAACAAACAAATAAACAAACAAAATTAAAAAACACCATCATCACTACCATCACAACAACAATCACCACTAAGATACCAACAGGCTATTCTCAGACTATATACTCAGGTAGTGACTTTGAGCATAAACAGTGACTAATTTATTTTAAAAATTATGCACTAAATCAAGTCAAGATATATAATATATATATAGTAAATTCCTCTTTATCTCCAAATACCTTGCTAAGAGTTCCCATATCTAGGGCATACTATTTTACCAGAAAATAAGACAGAGAAAACCTAAAACTTATGATGATTTAACTTTGGAAAGAGTAAGTTTGACACAGAAGACAGTTGAAAATATTTAGGTTTACAATATACACTGTTGAGTAAGGGAATAAAAAAGCCACACACGTAACAACTTAAAACAACGTTCTTTTTTGTGCTGAAGTTTAAAAATACTGGAACCAGAAACATTTTTTGTTTGTTTATTTCTCTGTTAAATAATGCAGAGAAAAAGCAAAAATAATGAAAATACTTTATAAAGGGGAACATTTGCTAATGGAAGAAAGAATGTGAACCAAATAAGTACGTGATTATCAAGAATTACAGTTTGTTCATCAAGCGTTTACTTCAGACTCTGACTTCACTTTTCCCATCAACTCAAAGTTCTCATCTCAAAAAATTGGCCCAATCACAAACAGCTCTTTACCAAGCAAGTCCTGCTTTAACTCATCCAGTTCAGGGTCTAAAAATACTATAAATTTTGTCAGGTGCCCCTTCTAAGACCAGTTAAAATTCTTTAGTGTCCTAATAAACTTATCTGTGCTTGACAAAAAGGCTATTCTCGCAATCTTTTAGTGAGCTCATACTTGACAATCTTGATTCTCAAGGTTCTATCAATACTTTTTTTTTTTTTTTTTCTGAAGCTAGAAACGGGGAAAGACAGCCAGACAAACTCCCGCATGCGCCTGACCGGGATCCACCCGGCACGCCCACCAGGGGCTTCGCTCTGCCCACCAGGGGGCGATGCTCTGCCCCTCCAGGACATCGCCCCACGGAGACCAGAGCCACTCTAGCGCCTGGGGCAGAGGCCAAGGAGCCAACCCCAGTGCCCAGGCCATCCTTGCTCCAATGGAGCCTTGGCTGCGGGAGGGTAAGAGAGAGACAGAGAGGAAGGAGGGGGGTTAGAGAAGCAAATGGGCGCTTCTCCTATATGCCCTGGCTGGGGATCGAACCCGGGTACCCCGCACGCCAGGCCGACGCTCTACCGCTGAGCCAACCGGCCAGGGCCTCAATACTTTTTTAAGACAATCATACTGCAATGGTTCAAAACCCTTAATTAATAAAATCTCATGGGTTTCTGGGCCTCTTGCTCAGTACAGTCTGTCAAAACATAAGAATGAAGTAGACTCTACTTTAGATTTGAGGTTTAAGTTTCCTTCATTAAGCTTCCAAACTAAATGTTTATTTTGCTTTCTAGGAATAAGCAACAACTTTAACAATTATGTGAATAATTTATCAAATTTGAAAACTTTCACCCTTTCTGGAAAATTGCTTTGTTACTAAAAGCATTACTATTTTTCTCTCTGTATCTTTTTTACATTATTTTGTAAATATGAAAAATAAATTTTATAAAAAAAAGAGTGGAAGGTCAGATAAGTCTATGAGAGCTGGCCTTGAGGCTTGATAATGTTAGTGTTTCACATCAAAATTGCATCTTTAAAAACAAACTTTTTCTTGGGTCAGTTATGAAACCTGTATGAGAAATTTCCTCAGCCATATCATTTTGTTTATGAGAATCTTATTCAGAAATGATCTCTCCAAACTTTCCTTGTATGAGAATTTCAGATTTTGTGGGTCTGCAATTGAAGATGGCTAAGTGTTAGTTTAGAGGTCTAAACGATACAAGCAACATATTCAACAGATTATTGCTCTACACTCATTTATTTATTTATTTATTTATTTATTTATTTATTTATTTATTTATTGTATTTTTTCAAGGTGAGAAGCGGGGGGTGAGGGAGTGGCAGGGGAAGACATACAGGCTCCTGACCAGGATCCACCTGGCATGCCCACTAGGGGGTGAGGCTTTGCTCATCTGGGTCGTTGCTCCACTGCAATCGGAGTACTTGACGGGGAGGTCATAGAGCCATCCTCAGTGCCCAGGCCAACCTTGCTCCAATGGAGACTTGGCTGCAGGAGGGGAAGAGAGAGACAGAGAGGAAGGAGAAGGGAAAAGGTAATGAAGCAGACGGGCACTTCTGTGTGCCCTGGCCAGGAATTGAACCCGGGACTTCCATATGCCAAGCTGACGCTCTACTGCTGAGCCAACCGGCCAGGGCCTGTTCTACATTTTTAAAAGTCATCTTGGCCTCAATACAGATTCAAATTGAGCCAAACTCCTGTAACTTAAATGTTTTTGAATTAAAATTATAATTCCCCTGACCAGGCAGTGGTGCAGTGGATAGAGTGTCAGACTGGGATGCAGAGGACCCAGGTTCGAGACCTCGAGGTCGCCAGCTTGAGCACAGGCTCATGTGGTTTGAGCAAAAGCTCACCAGCTTGGACTCAAGGTCGCTGGCTCGAGCAAGGGGTTACTCGATCTGCTGAAGGCCCACGGTCAAGGCACATATGAGAAAGCAATCAATGAACAACTAAGGTGTCACAATGAAAAACTAATGATTGATGCTTCTCATCTCTCTCTGTTCCTGTCTGTCTGTCCCTGTCTATCCCTCTCTCTGACTCTCTTTCTGTCTCTGTAAAAAAAAAGAGAAAAAATCATAATTCATTTATCTTTTTTTCTGTCATAATAAAGTAATACTTGCAGAATTAGGTTAGCTATTTGGGGAATTTTAACAAGCCATGAATTATTCATTTGTGAAACATTAAAATGAAAAAAATAAGTACATTTTAGAAATTTCTAATTTCTGATAGTCTATTTTTTTTCCACTGGAATACAGATGCTTGCAAAATAGATAAAGTCTATTCTTTTTTTTTTAAATAAGCTTATACCCAAGTCACATAACCACTGAAGAAAGTAAAACTATGTCTATTTGAGATCTTCCCAAACCACAACCTGAGTCTCACTGCCTTTATTTCATGATTCCCTTTCTCCTGTACATGGCCTTTATTACCTTCTCCTCTGAGCTCTCTTCTCTTACCTTTCTGTTAACAAGAAACTTGAGGTTTCTACTGCCTATTAGTGAATAGCCCTGTTTGAAGAGAACAGCCTATTTGAGGTTGACTTTTAGGAATAGTTTTGATGTGAACTGAGAGCCATTGTTAATAATAGCAAGTCAGGTAATAGCAAATGTTGGAGAGGCTGTGGAGAAAAAGGAACCCTCATACACTGTTGGTGGGAATGTAAAGTAGTACAACCATTATGGAAGAAAGTATGGTGGTTCCTCAAAAAACTGAAAATAGAATTACCTTATGACCCAGCAATCCCTCTACTGGGTATATATCCCCAAAACTCAGAAACATTGATACGTAAAGACACATGCAGCCCCATATTTATTGCAGCATTGTTCACAGTGGCCAGGACATGGAAACAACCAAAAAGCCCATCAATAGATGACTGGATAAAAAAGATGTGGCACATATACACTATGGAATACTACTCAGCCATAAGAAATGATGACATCGGAACATTTACAGCAAAATGGTGGGATCTTGATAACATGATACGAAGCGAAATAAGTAAATCAGAAAAAAACAGGAACTGTATTATTCCATACGTAGGTGGGACATAATAGTGAAACTAAGAGACATTGATAAGAGTGTGGTGGTTACGGGGGGGAGGGGGGAATGGGAGAGGGATAGGGGGTGGGAGGGGCACAAAGAAAACAAGATAGAAGGTGACAGAGGACAATCTGACTTTGGGTGGTGGGTATGCAACATAATTGAACGACAAGATAACCTGGACTTGTTATCTTTGAATATATGTATCCTGATTTATTGATGTCACCCCATTAAAAAAATAAAATTATAAAAAAAAAAAAAAAATGTTCTAGTGCTCACACCATTAAACAGAAATTTACAGAGGAATTTATTTTGCAGCACATAATCTCAAGATCCCATCCAATGTCACTTATTTCTTATTAGAAGAATGATCAATACAATAATTTAATAGAAGAAAAACTAACTTAAACGACTTAAACTGAATTTGTAGCAACTAGAGGAGTCTCAAAAATGGTAAAGGGAAGACAAAGTTTTGGAGCATATTTCTAAAATACTTTCTGTGAAAATTAACTAGAGTATAATCCAGTCATTATAGAGAACAGAAAAAATAAATTGGTTAATTAATTCATGGATGGGCTTCTTATATCTAAGACAGCATGGAGGAGTAGCAGTTATGACCACAGTCTGTCCCTTACAGTTTGTGAATAGTCTTCAGCTGGAAATAAATAAATTTACATGCAAACCAAAAAAAGAAAAAGAAAAAACAAAAACATAAAAACAAGGATAAGTTGATGAGACATATCTCCATTTCATATCACCTATTTAATCCTTTCAAATTCAAAAGAGTAATAAAAATAAAAGGCAATGAAGACTCAGAATGAACACATGGCTGTAGAGCTAAACTAACTAGGTTACTCTTTCAATAATTATTAAATCTAGAAAATATTTCTTTTCAGAAATGGACATGCATAATTATATGCAGAACATTAATTTCTTAGTACTACTGTAACAAATTACCACAAAATGATAGTTTAAAACAACACAAATTTATTCTCTCACAGTTCTGGAGGTCAGAATTTCAAATCTAGGTATCAGGCTTGGTTCCTTCTAGGGACTCAGAGGGAGAATTTGTAATATCTCTCTCTCTTAGGTTCTGGAATTTTGGGTGATCATAGCTTGTGGCAACATTAATTTCTATTTCTGCCTGTCTTCACATGACCTTTCCCTCTGTGTGTCTTTGTATCCAACTGTCTCTCAACCTTCTAAAATATTGGCAAAATTCTATTTCTAAGTGAGGTTACATTCTAGATTATGAGAAGACACAAACTTTTTTGGTTAAAATTATTCAGAACACTATAAGCTTAAAGGGCATTATAACCACAATTGTCCAGCTCTAGGTAAAAAAATGAAGAGGGAGAAATAGGTCAGTTGTTTAATGAAGGCATTCTCAGGAAAAGTATCACTCTATTTTTCTTATACCCTTTAACTTACAGGAAGAAAATGCCTCTAATAATTTTTAAAAACTTCACAAATATCTGATACATGGTGAATATATCAGTCTATAAACTCCTCCATTATTGTAAAGTCTCTTCTGCAGAATCAACAAACAACTCCATGATGATTATCTCTAATACTTTTGATATTTTCCAGAAATTAATGCACAACTGTCCCTCTTACATTTTTTACTCAGAAACATTCTTTTTTGCTTTATGATGTTCCCTCAATAACTTCAAAGAGAATTTACAGTGTCAATGGAATTGCCAAATTAAATGCTCTCTTGTGACCTGTGGTGGCACAGTGGATAAAGCATCGACCTGAAAGGCTGAGGTTGCTGGTTCAAATGCCTGGGGTTTCCTGGTCAGGGCACACACAGTAAGTATGTAGTATGAGTAAATGTTTCCTGCTTCTTTCTCTTCTTACTTTCCCTCTCTTTCTCTCTTTTCAAAAATCAGTAAATAAAATCTATAATAAAATAAATATAAAAATAAGTACTTTCTTGATGTCTTTTTATTGGAAAATCCAAAAATCTGTACTATTCACATGCAACTAGTTCCAGTGGTGACTTACTTATACTGCTTGCTTTTAAAATAAGACCAAATTTCATCCCACAGGATATGCCAGCCTCTATTATTTCAAATTATATTGACATATGCAGTTATTGGACCTGAACCTTTCAAGAATTATATTGAGTAAATAAAACACTTATCCAAGCATTCACAAAACCTTTAAAACTGAAAACTAAAACCTAATAGAGACAAGATTCATCTTGTCATCTTGCCACCTTGTCATACACATACTTTCATTCAAGAAATCCAATGAGAAAGGTTATAGATATTTTATGATTTCAGAACCATAAATAAAATAAGTATGTTCTTCTTTCTTAGGGAACAAAACCAAATAGTTATCCTCATCATAATCTTAGGCTATATAGTTGACAATAGAAACTATGTTAATTAAGAAAGACCTTATATATATCCTTTTAGATAGTCATTCCTTAAAATTAGAACTATATATTTGGACAGTTAGTCCTTTGGAGTTCACTAAGAAAGCCACCTATTTTTTTTTTATGTCTTTCACCAGAACTTCAAAGATAAATATTTTCATCTGATTCTACTCTTGTTCAATATGTGGATGAAATATTGCAATGTTCTAAAAATGAGATGCACTCTAATGCTATTGATTAAATATAACTACATACTGTTCTAACTCAGAAAAGACAAAGTTTCTAAAGAAATGTGATACAGTGATCACTTTGGCAGTACATTTACTAAAATTGTAGTGATACAGAGATGATTAGCATAGCCTCTATGCAAGGATAATATACAAAAGAATAACAAAAGAAAGAGAGATAGAGAGAAAGAAAAGTAAAAAGAAAGAAAAGAAAGAGAAAAAGAAAAAAGGAAGGAAGGAAGAAAGGAAGAAAAATAAAAAAGAAAGAGAAAGAAAAAAGAAAGAGAAAAAAGAAAGAAAAAATAAAGAAGGAAGGAAGGAAGGAAGGAAGGAAGGAAGGAAGGAAGGAAGGAAGGAAGGAAGGAAGGAAGGAAGGAAGGAAGGAAGGAAAAGAGAAGAAAGAAAGAAAGAAAGAAAGAAAGAAAGAAAGAAAGAAAGAAAGAAAGAAAGAAAGAAGAAAGAAAGAAAGAAAGAAAGAAAGAAAGAAAGAAAGAAAGAAAGAAAAAAGAAAAGAAAAGAAAAGAAAGAAAGAGAAAGAAAGAAAAAAGAAAGGCAGTACATGCACTATTATGGTTAACCACACTTTGACTCAAACTTCTTATCAACTCTTAGTTTCACAGATTAACAGCTGGAAACAAAGGATTTTTTTAAAGCCCCAGATTTTTTTTAAGATCTTATTTTTTAGAACAGTTTTAAGTTCACAGCAAAATTGAAGAGAACGTAGAGATTTTTCCCTACAATATACCCTATGCATGCATAGCCTCCCCTTAATCAACATCTCCCAACAGAGTGGGGCATTATTTGTTACAACTGATAAACATACACTGGTACATCATTATCACCCAAAGTTTATGCTGTACATAATGGTTTACTTTTGGTTTTGTACAGTTTATGGATTTGGACAAATATATCATATAATGCTTGTATCTGTCATTATAGTATCAATAAACAGTATTTTCACTGTTCTATTTTTTTAACTCCCCAAAATTTACTGATAGTAATGAAACCTCAAAGAAAAAGAAATAATCAGGCATTATTAACAGCTATCATGGAAACTGGAGATTAAGTGCAGAGAATTTTTAGAACTTTTAGAGTAATAAGATAGTGTTTATTCAAGACCTTCAGTTCAAGGAGATGACAGGATGGAGACAGCATCCCACAATATCCTTAGAACAAGATCTAGGTATCCAGACCACATAATATATGTTTTATTCTCCATGTTGTTGTTTTTTTCTATATCTTAGTAGCTATGTTCTTTCTTTTTGATAGTTTAAAATTCTAGCTCATTACCATTTTTTATTCACAAGGTTATTAATAAAGTGTTTATTTTTCATATTGCTATTTGTAGTACTTACTTCATGTCATCTATCCAATACCTAGGTATAATCTAATTAACTAAAAAGAAAAACAAATTTTTGAGATAATATTCACTTCCTAATGAGTGTCACACAGTTTCCTTTCATAGTAAATTCTGTTTTAAGCCAGTTAATTTGGGGGTAATTAAATTTGCTTAAATAGTGATATTTTAGATAGAAATCAATTCAAGTCAGGTATTCAGAAGTCTATCTCAACCTCCACTACAATATACCTAAAAATACTGTTTGTTTGTTTGTTTGTTTTTTAACACAAAAATAATACTTGAAAGTCTGTCATGAAAGTAATGAAATAAGTCATGAAAGTCATCTATTGTACTATTGCACTTAAGCATTTACAATAATAAAATTGGAAAAGAGCAAGAAAAATGATATATATAAATATTAAGAAATCATCAAAGTTTTCAGGTATATTAAGAAAGATACATTGCTTAGACACCAAGAAGCTGGAGTTGACACTTGAACAACAAGAGATTGAACTGCATGGATCCACTTACACATAAATTTTTTCAATAAACTCTATAAATATATTTTTCTCTCTTTTTTTTTACCTTTTTCATTTCTCTAACTTATTTTATTATAAGAATACAGTATATAATTTGCAAAATATGTATTAATCGACCTTTTATATTATTGATAAGGCTTCTGGTCAACAACAGGCTATAAGTAGTTAAGTTCTGAAGAAGTCAAAATTAACATGCAGATTTTTTATTGTGTGTGGGGAGGTTGGCATTCATCAGCCCTGTGTTGTTCCAGGGTTTCCTGGCTTTTACTGAAGCTTACCTGATAATCTTTCTAGTAAAAATTTTGTCTCCTACTGCTATATCAATCTTGAAAGGAGTGGCAAAATATTTTTTATTCTATTCAGCAAATATACTATATGGATACTTTGGTTACAATATACATTTATATTTTATATTATATATAATACTACTTTATATGATATATTATACATAATATATCTATATCTATCTATCATCTATCTACTATACATATATATTTCCATGAATATGTGATTCTAAAAATTGCTATTTAGTTTGTGGCCTGCAAATCTACAGGCTACTTTCCAGAAATTGGTTAAGTGCTTATTTTAAAATACTGATAAATATATTCAAAAGTCTCTGATATTATTCAAAGGGATCAATTTCTGACTCATTGATTTCTCATCTCTGGAAAAAATAATAATTTAATTTAAAAGGAGAAAAATTAAACTTAATTTTAGTAGAAAAGCAAATAAAAAACAAAAAACTTTAGCCCCAAAGTGGAATTTTAGACTATTTATATCTGTCTCCAAACTTTTTTTAATGTTTTATAATTGGTCTAAAAAGTGGAATAATCTTACATGTTATGGTGCTGAGAATATTGTGAAACCTAGAAAGTGATAATAAAGCCATAGAACTTTTTTCAAGAAAAGTTTAAGAAGTTGTACAGATTGTGGTTCAATTAGATTTATATTAGAAATAATGCAGTCTTGTTGATATAATGAATATGTACTGTGTTTAGGAGAAGCATATTGCATATATCCCTAAAGACCTCTCTTATTTTATCCATTATGAATAATATTTAAAAATATACATTCAAACAATTTACTAAAATACACAATCTGACAAAACACACAATAATAAGAAATGGACGATCTCAATAGGTTTATATTTATTAAAGAAATTGAATCAATAATCAGTAACTTTGCAAAATAAGAGTTACTAGGCCCAGATTATTTCCTTGATGAATTCTACCCAACATTTAAACAAAGAATTTTACCAATTATGTATAATACTTTTTGGAATGTAGAGGCTGAGAAAATACTTTGTACATAAATTCTTTGAAATCAGTATAACCCTAGTTAGCATCAGAATCTGACAAACTACAGATCAATATTCCTCATGCACAAATGTGCAAAAATTCTCAACAAAATATTAGCAAATTGATTTCAACAATATATAAAAACATGTACATCACAACTAAGTAGGCTTTATTCTAGGTATGCCAGACTAGCTTAATATTTGAAAATCAATTAATGTATTCATCACATCAGTGAATCAAAACAGAAAAATTATATGACAATATGAATAGATGGAGAAAAATTATTTGACAAAATCAAATAATCATTCATAATAAAGATTCAGTAAACTGGATAGATGGAACATGCTATCCCAATGAAAAATATCTATAAAAATTCTACAGCTAAATGTGAGAAACTCAAAGCTTTCACACTAAGATCAAGAACAACAAGACAAGAATTATTCTCCCCAGCACCATTTCTTTTCAACATCATACTGTAAGTCCTTGTTAATGTACTTAGATAAGGAAAAGAAATATAAAGTATGCAGATTTAGAAAAAAGAAATGAAACTTTCTTTGGGCCTGACCTGTGGTAGTGCAGTGGATAAAGCAGCAACCTAGAATGCTGAGGTCGCCGGTTCGAAACCCTGGACTTGCCTGGTCAAGGCACATATGGGAGTTGATGCTTCCTGCTCCTCCGCCTGTTTTCTCTCTCTCTCTCTCCCTCTTTCTCTCCCCTCTCTCTCTAATAAAAATGAATAAATAAAATCTAAAAAAGTAAATAAATAAAAAAAGAAACTTTCTTTGTTCACAGAGGAAATGATTATCTATAGAAAATAAGAATCAACAAAACAAATCTTAAAAATAATAACTAATTTTAAAAAAGTTGCAGGATATAAGGTTAATATAGAAAGTGTATAACTTTCCTATGCAAGAGTAATGAAAAATTGGAATTTGAAATTAAAAACATAATACTATTATATTAGCACCTCAAAAGTGAAATACATATTTATAAATCTAACAAAATAAGTTTGGGTCCATATTAGAAAAACTATAAACCTATAAACCAAACCAAATAAAGAAATATTGCATGTGATAATAGAAAACCTCAATATTTTAAAGGTATCAATCAGTTCTTCCCAATTTAATCTAAAGATAATGCAATCTCAGTCAAAATTTAAGTAACTTATTTTTTAGGTAGAAAATCTAATACTAAAGTTCATATAGAAAAATAAAATACACGGAATAGCCACAAAATTAGTGAAGGAGAACCTAGTTAAAGAGTTGACTGGCTTCAAGACTCACTATAAAGTTATGGTAATCAAGGCTATGGTATTGGCAAAAGAATGGATAAGTAAGAAAATGAAATATAATAAGAGAGCCAAGAAATAGACATATATATATATATATATATATATATATATATATATATATGGTCAACTGATCTTTGATAAAGGAGAAAGGGGGCAAAACAGTGAAGCAAAGATTGACTTTTCAACAAAAAGAGCTGGAAAAACCTGATATCTACATATAAGATAATAAATATAGATCTAAACTTGTACATTTTAGAAAATTTAACTCAAAATTGATCATAGACTTAAATGTAAAATAAAAAATAATAAACTCCTACCTGATAACATGATAGAATATCTACATGACTTTTGGTTTTGCAATTCTTTTAGGTAATATACCAAAGGCATCACAATTCATGTGAAAAATAATGGATAAAGTGAAATTTATTAAAATGCAAAACTTTTACTCTGTGAGAAAGAATGTGAAGAGATAAAAATATAAGCCAAGCACTGAGGGAAATATTTGCAAAAAACCACATCTAATAAAAGAATGGTGTCCAAAATATACAAAGAATTTTCAAAACTCAGCACGCAGAGAACAAACCAACCGATTAAAAAATGAGCCAGAGACTTGAACAGATATCTCTCCAAAAAATATACACACTTTGGGAGACAATTTGGATGCCTCTTATAAAACTAAATATAATTTTTTATACAATGAAAAGTGTGGTATATCAAAGAAATGTTATTTAGTAGTAAATATATAGAAATAAGCTATCAAGCCATAAAAAGACGTGGAAGAAACTTAAGTGCATATTACTCAGTTGAAGAGGCCAATCTGGAAAGGCTTTATATTGTGTGACTCTAGCCAGAAGACTTTCTGAGGAAGGCTAAATTATAGAGACAATAAACAGAACAGTTGTTGCTAGGAGCGGGGGAGAAGAGGGATGAATAAGTAGAGCATAGAGGACAGTTTTAAGACACTGAAATTACTCTATATGGTACTGTGATGGTGGATGCTTATCACTATATATTTGGCCAAACCCACAGAATGTACAATACCCAAGAGTGAACTGTATGGCTCATCAACTGTAACAAATTAACCATTCTGATGAAGGGTAATAAAATGGGGGAGGCTATGTATATGTAGAGCAAGGAATATCTGGGAAATCTTAGTATCTTCCTTTCAATTTTACTATGAGCCTAAAACCACTCTAACAAAAAAAAATAATTTTTTTTTAAAAATTTGGAGAATACCACTGTATCTTGCTCTATGTACTCTTCAGATTGGGATAGTTTATTGTATTAGTTATCTTTGCCATACTAGAAATTTCCACACACTTCATGAGTTAAAACAATATGCATTTGTTAGCTTATAACATGTCAGCTTGTTTGATTAAAGCCAGCATGGGAGAGAGTGTTCTAGCAAGAAGGATTTTATAAGTTCTTATAATGAAATCATTACTTCCCCCTCCAGGCTGATGTATTCTCCTGCTTAGAAGCAAATTACTCAAAGGGAGAAGATTATTTGACTGTGAATAAGAACAAATACTTCATATAGGAACCTTTTTCAACGATATTGATTTATGTATTTTTGTTACTTTGTGGATGTTTTTTGTTTCTTTGTTAATTTTTGTTTCTTGGCTTACAAGTAGTGTGTGTGTGTGTGTGTGTGTGTGTGTGTGTGTATTAGTATTTGACTGTTGCAGTCCTCAAATATGTAATTTCAGAGTCTCATTTTAAGGAGCATGGCTGATTTCCTAACAAATGATCTACAAACCAAACCAAAATAGCTGACACTTCCCAGAAATTGGAATAGCTGTCTTTAGAAATTCTAATCACTATTATACATTTAACAGTGGTGAAGATTGACTATAATCTTACCCAATAATGATCTGTCATTGTAAGTTTAGACCAGTCAAAAACAGGAGAGGAGCTTGGGAACTAAAAAAGAGTTTCCTCTTTTTGATATAAACAATACCAGAACCAATTTAATTTGCCTTTCTAGCTTTAAAATGTTTAGATATTAAACTTTGTTGTATTGCATAAAGTTTTTAAAAATACTTATATATTGATTTGAGAGAGAGAAGAAAGGAGGAAGGGTGAGAGAAGAAGGGAGAAAGAGAGAGAGGAAGGGAGGAAAGAGGAGGGAAGGAGGGAGAGAGAAAGAGAGAAACATGTATTTGTTGCTTCCCTTATTTATGCATTTATTAGTTGATTCTTGTATGTGCCCTGACTGGGGATTGAACCCACAACCTTGGCATATCAGGATGATGCTCTAACCAACTGAGCTATCTGGCCAGGGCACAATGCAAAGTTTTGAGTGAAAAAAGAAGAGACCATATGCCTAAGAATTAAAACCAAGATATATTTTGGTTCTTATTTTAAGAATTTTGTGACCAGGTATACTTCCTGCTTTTATGGTAAATAATACTGAGCAAAAATGAATTCAGGTCCCGGCCAGATGGCTTTATTTGTTGGAGTATAATCCAGAAGCTCAGAGGTTGCTGGGTCAATCTCTGGTCAGGGCACATAGAGTAACAGGTTGATGTTCCTGTCTCTCTCCTTTCTCTTTTTCTCTCACTAAAATCAATTAAAAATTTTTTAAATGAATTAGGTACTTACTCTAGGAAACCTTGATTCAGGACTTTAAGACTGTGAACCAACAAAAAGAATCTACTCTTTAACAATAATTGATATGTCATCAGTTCAAAATCCTTGCTTTACTATGTCCGCTTATCCCAAATTATCATGTGTAAATAACGCTTAATTCTAATCAGTTTCCCACTTCCACAAACTGCTTTAATATCCTTCAGCTCAGGCCCTAAGTCTCTGTAAACAGGCTAGTCAGTGGCTGACTGGTTATTACTATCTCAGACATGTCAAACATGCTCATCTTCCTCATCTCACAAGACAAAACTCAAATAAAACCTCTCAGTCTTGAATTCTAATCTTGTTATCCTACTCTCATTCCTTTCATGATGCATGTAGCCTGTACAGTCCCCAAACCCTATTCTTAAAGGGTCCCATAGATAGTTTAATGCTCTGCTGCCATCATGTTGAAATTGTTAGCAATTTTTATTTTTATCTCTACGCTGTCCCTCGAAACTATGTTGTCAGTTTTGCCTATTAATATATTCTATTAATTTTCTCCTTTTTGAGATATGACTAAGAATTGTTAAGGAATTTGCTTTTCTTGCCGAAAGCCTTATGCACTACCTTGGCTTGATTAATATATCTGGTGCTCTTTCATGAAGTTAATAGTTAATATCACTGTTGACATATCCTGTCTTATTTATCTTGCTGTTACTAAATTTTGCTTCACAAAATAAAATAAAATTTAAGTTTGACCAATAATGAAGAATTTAGTTTTACTGTTATTATATGATTCAAAATACCAATGGGGAACAACAGTGAAAATTTAACTAAATGAAAATAAGATCCTGCTTTTGCACAGAAACATTGTGTAAACATTTAAAAAAAGTTTAAGTTAGCTTTGATCTCAGCTTTGATGATATGAACACATGTTCTAGTTCATCTGCTAAAGCAGAGCACACTGGAAAATTTACCTTCCTTTCCTTATTTTTCCCTGATACAATGGGAGTCATCATACTTTCGTAACGGGTCTTCCATCACAGTTATACAACTATGTTCTAAATACAGTCATCTGTCTGAAGGTTTAAGTTAGCCCTGAACTATACATCATACTCTAATAACCAATTCATCAGCTCTAGAGTGAAATGGCGTCTTCCAGAGGAGGGGACACAGTTTTCCTAATTACACAAAGTCATTTTATAGTTTAGCAGTGGCATTGTGCACAAAAGTAGACGTTTAAATGGTAAAAATAGCTATTATTGGGACCAAAAGTGTGAGTTGAAGATCAATGGAGCCTAGGTACCACTGCCTTCTTCTTTTCTCCTTAATGTCTAATAAAAAGAAAGGTCTAATTATATGTGTTTCAATGAAGCACCCAGTGGTATGCATTTGGGAGAATGAGGAACATCTGCTTTTCCTGGCTTTTATTCCTCAAGTGAACTCAGGCTTTAGAAAGAAAATTAGCTAATGGTTGTTGCATACTAGTCAGTGACTGACTGGTTATTACTATCTCAGACATGTCAAACATGCTCATCTTCCTCATCTCACAAGAGAACACTCAGCTAAAACTTCTCAGTCTTGAATTCTAACCTTGTTATCTTACTCTCATTTCTTTCTCATTCCTTTCTTATTATTGGAGTAATTCCTTATCTCTCCTAGAATTCTTGGCTCAGTGCAACAGGGCCTTTATTTTTGCATATGCAGCTTTCTAGTGAACAGTTAGATATAATCAGGTGACGTCACAAAGGGATTGGAAGGAAAAAGTTGCTTAGAGTGGATTAAGGTTAGTAATTGGGGCTGTACAAAAAGCTTGTCTGGAAAGAGTCAGTAACTGAAGTGTAACATAAGTACCTAGGGGGAAAAAAGGTAATTTAAAATAAGCCCAAGAAATTGCTCCCCATGCAACTCACATGAATGTAGAAACTGATTTTTCCAAAGATGTCTATGTGAATATTTTATGTAACCTAGACAGACCAAAGACAAGGTTTACTCTCTTTTTGTTTCCAGTGGATAGTTTAACAATCCATAGAAGGATTTTAAGACAGGACCAGGCACAGCCTTACCTGTTCCATTTGCATGAGAAGTCATGCGGACACTACTAATAAAAAGCATATATACTATTCATTTAAATTTTACCCATATTTTATTTATTATTTCCAGCTGTACAACTAACAAATTGGTGTAGTGTTAATTGAGAACCAACCATAAAGCTGAGAACTAGGAGAAAAACCTGTAAAAATATTGAATGAAGGATCAGGATAATAGAGAGATGCTAATAACTTCATGTGAACTCCACAAGATTTAGGTAGGAGAAAACAGTACTGTCTATACTAAGACAGAAGAGTAATGGATGATCACCGTTTCCTGTCAGTAGGAAGAAGAAATGATGCTACACCTTGTTTTGGGAAAGTAAAAAGTACCATTAGAACCTGGGTCCTTTGGCCCTGCTACCCATCACACCTTCTTATGGCAGAGTCCCCTGAATTCTGAGTGTGGGGCATTTCACTAGGTGTTTAGATGTAGGAACATTCCACAATACATCATCATCCATGGTGGGGATAAATACTCAGCACAATAGAGAGTGAAAAGTAAAGTGTTCTATGATGTAATTGCAAGAGTGGGCCACATCAGTGGTTTTGAACATTTTTACACTTGGGGACTGGTGAAAATAGGAGAATTATTTTGAGAACCACTACAGCAGAAATCACCCTAAGTGAATTCAACTAAAATCATTGCATCTATAAGCAGTCATACATACAACATAAGGGTGGTTAAATCTTTTGTAACTGGCACAAAAAACACTGGGCTGCATCATCTTTATTAGAGGGAATATCCAGCTTACCATAGTTGGGATGGAAACTGTGATATAAATGATTCCAGCTTCAGCAAGAAGGCTTTTAAGTACAGTATAGGGAAGTATAGGGAAGAAGCCTTAGACTTAATTGGTATTAAAGTAATAACTTTGGCAGTGACTTAAACCAAAGATTATTACTGTCTTTATTTTATGGCTCATACATATATTCTCATACATAATTTTTTATATTATGTTGTGTCTCTCTTACATATAATTTTCTTCCTGAGCCTGTTTATTGTCCTTGGAGAGAGATTTACATATGTAAAACTCCCACAGGAAACTAACAATGGAGCTAAGAAGGCAAAGAATTCAAAATTGGAGAATAAGAGTTTAACAACAATATGCTAATTATTTAATTATATGGTTAAAACCAACCCACTAATAATGAACTCAAAAATTTGATCTGAATTTTTAATTAAAAAAATAGAATGGTAGAGAAATATTACAGATTTGCAAAGAGAAGTAGTCTATGAAAGGCTTCATGGAAGACTGAGAAATTATAATGCAAGGATAAGTAGGATTTATGTACACTGGGGACAAAAGCTGAGTTTTTATAATAATTCAGAGAGCAAAATCTTCAAAACAGTTTTTTGTAAAATTGTTGCTGTGTAAATTGATGGAATAATTAGTTTCTACATCCTTCTCACTAAAACATTTGCTACACTTAATCTCTTCAATATGGGTCAAGTGTAATCTCAACTTTTGTTAAAATTATAGGCAAGCTACACCATTAGCAGGGAGAATTATATCCTTTTAGTTAGAAAGGAAAACCAAAACAAACTCAAAAACTGAATTGAGTTCTCTATATTAGGATCACTAATGTCTTTAAATAATCAACAGATCACTGGATTAGGCATAGTCTTTTTTATTTATTTTCTCTTTAATAGTTTTAGAAGTATATTCATTTGACAGAAGGAAAAAATAATTAGTAGTACTGAAAAAGTATTGTTTTTAAAAGCTGCAGCAGCAATAGGATTTATTATTTTGAAAATGTTAAAACAATGAACAATATTATGCATATATTATATCATAACAATATTGTGTATGTGTATATATTACAATAGTGTGTATATATTACATCATAACAATAGTTATTCATGTAAATAGAATAAAGTATTTTACTACAAAATTAAAAGAAGATCAGCTAATAATTTTCAAATGCTTTTTTAGCATTCATATTGGCCATGAGATAGTATCATCTTGGCCAAAGGCTCAGCTTCTAGAACTTTTGTCAGGACAGTTTAGCCAAATTACTTAAAGTTGTTGAGTCTTAATTTCTTGATCTGCTAACTGAGATAATGCCTGTATTTACATCATTGGATTGTTTCTTGAGAATTAAGCAAACTAATATTTAGATATTCAGAAAATTAGATATTTAGAAAATTAGACATTTAGAAAATATTTAGATTAATGACAGTGCACAAAATCTCAATAAATATTTTTCTTATTATTACATCACATACTATGTGGAAGAAAATATTTTAGGCAATTTTGGTGACATGAAGACTGAATCTTTACATTGTAGCAGACATTCTTCTAAAAGGTTAATGTATGTTAATTAATTTAATTTTCCCACAAATTAATGGTAAAGAATAAGAACATTCCATTAATAAATAGAGAACCAGGACTTAAATTTAGGATTATTTTCTCCAGGATTCACTCCCTTAAAGTTACAGATAGATAAATAGATAAATAGAAATATAGATATATTTGTATGTTTCTTTAACTTACATATTAGAAAAGAATTTTTTAACTAAGTGATAAGATCACAGATGATGTTTATTTTCTGTAGTTTATTTTTTAAATTTTTTGAGTTAAATAATAAAATAACCAAAATTATATTTTATTTTACTAAAATATATGCAGATTCTCAGATGCAAACTGTAATCTACTAACTATTGATTTAATTGAGTAGTGATTGGATAAGAATTAAGATTTTATATTTTATTGGCTGACTAGGCTGTGTTGCAGTGGACAGAGCATCAGACTGAAACACAGAGGACCCACGTTCAAGATGCCACGTTTGAGACCCTGAGGTCGCCAGCTTGAGTGCAAGTTTACCTGGTTTGAGCAAGTCTCACCAGCTGGATCCCAAGGTCGCTGGCTTGAGCAAGGGGTCACTCAGTCTGCTGTAGCTTCCCTGGTCAAGGCACATATGAGAAAGCAATCAATGAACAACTAAGTTTCCGCAAAAAAGAATTGATGCTTCTTATCTCTCTCCCTTTCTGTCTGACTGTCCCTATCTGTCTGTTCCTATCCCTCTTTCTGTCTCTCTTTGTCTCTGTCACACACACAAAAAAAATTTACATTTTATTATAATAAAAATAACTGTTAAGGATATTAACATTTTAAATGGTCTAGTTTCAGTGTGGTATGTCAAAAGAAAAGGAGGCTGATTGCAGGAGAGCAGATCCATGATACTAGTTATTGAGGGTATGAGACACTAAAATGACAATGAAAAATTGGCAGAATCAATGAATGCAGGAGAGATTTGCAAAAAAAGCACAGGCAAAGCTTAGTGTTGTTTTCTAGTAGATAGAAATGTGACTCAAATATGATACTGTAGGACATCCTGTAAAATTTCTCACACTGTTTAGCAGTGCTCTTGGTGACATGCCATCTTATAAATCACCATAACCAGCTTTTGTCATTGTAATATAAAAGTTCAATATGACAATATGTGAAGAATAAGAATTATCAACTGACAATGTTAAAGGGGGAGCAATGAGACCATGATTCTTGCCTTCTTGAGAGAAAGAATTCAATCAAGAGACAAAGTGCAACAAGTAAAAGAAGAATTTATTGGCCATTCAGGAAGAAAGTCAGAGAAAAGGGGATCTTGGAGAGGAGTTCAGGGGATTAGCCATGACGAACTACTGCTGCTCACTGCTTCCCTGGTACAAGTCTCATGGGGTCACTTAGAGCTTAGGAGAAAGAGAAGGGCAAGGAAAACAACAGTGACTAGGGGGAATAAGGGAAGGAGAAGAAGGAAGGGAAAGGAGTGAGCATGCTCCCAGAGGGAGAATGCTTTGGGACCTCAGTCCTAAGGGATTTTAAGCAGTAGTGGGATTCAGCCAGTTTGCGCAGGTTCGGCAGAACTGATACCTACTTTTTTGTGTTCGGCAAACCAGTTGTTAAAATGTCACTTGTATTCAGGGTTCTCTCTAAGGTGGGAGCCTGGGCAGCTGCCCAATGTGGAAGTCACATCTTTTTGTTGCTTACTCTTTTTAAAGGCTCATCTGCACAATAGTGTTTTCCGAGTGCCTGTAGTAATGTTAATTCCCTCCATAGGTGAAAACACTGCAAGTAAGAACACCAATCAAGAAGCAATATGGAAATATCTTAAATTACAGTTTTACTGTTTTTTGTCAGTACTATTTAATATTGTTTCATTAATATTTTAAAACTTTTATAATAACCTAGTTTTATGTACCTCTTTTATTATTATTTAAGTATTAAATGCATGAAATAATAAACTACCTTTCAGTATATCATTTTTTATTATACTTTAAAATGGTCATTAGAGCAGAGAACCGGTTGTTAAATTATTTGAATTCCACCACTGACTTCAAGGATGGGGATTTTTGGAGAGGTCCCAGTGGAGGCTCTAAAAAGAATATTCATCAGCTCTCCAGGTGTGTCTTTTAGGGTTATGATCTTCATTAATTAGTCAGTATCAAGGCAAGGGAGCATAAGTCAATGCAGTTGGTCAGCTGTGTCTTTCTGTTGTTTGGTTTTTCTGCTTTTCTGGGCTTGGAGTTGAAACATAAGTGAGGCCTAAATGTTACCTCTAGGGGTTAATGCTTACGCACTATATTCTGGCTTTCTTGTTTGTTCCTCCTCTAAGGAAGTCTAACACCACTTAACCAACTATATTCCAGGGGAGGAAAAGTCAGGGAAGGGAATGAATCCCATGACAAGCAATATGAAATCAGGAGGTCTTAACCATGGGACCAGCTAAGGAAGGAAAGGTTACACTGGGGGCAAGGTACTTGTTTTCCCACGTTTTTCCATTGGTAGGCACCTGGGGCTTTCTACCCTGGTGATCTCCTGTGGGTGGCCTATTGTCCTTGATCTGCTCATGTCTGTCTAATTGCCTACCACAACATTAGTAATGACTATGTGTTAATGTACCCTTGCGATACACTAATGATAATTTTTTAATCTAAAATTATAACTAGAATGTCTGAGAAAATACATTTAATCTCTTTTAACATCACAGTCTTTTAATGCTGAGAAATCTGAGTGGCAAAATACAATTTAATTAAAACTTGCCAGATGAGCATAGAGTTTAAGTAAGGGTGGTTAATTACACAATTTAAACATTAACTGACATGAGCTAAGGTAGAGTGACAATTTTACCTGTGAAGTTATCTTTATACTCAGACCAGGGGGTCTTTGTGCTAGAACTCTCCTTAGAGAGGAGTGAGGGTGGGTATATATATTTTTAGAACAGCAATGACAACAGATCTCTGTAAGTCTTCTTATTCTCGACTTCATTAGTTGTGGACACTACTCATAGCACTTCTGCTTATTGACACAACTTTATGTTTCTTAATAAATTTAAAAAGGTTTTACAGTTAAGACCATCTAACCTGTGGATTACTTGGAAATCAGATGTGATTTTTCATTTCTTGGCTGTGATCCACTGTGAGTTGATTTACTTCTTGCTCAGTGAACAGTAATGGAAGCTGCCCTTTGACTTACTGTGAGAATAACTGAGCTAATATAAAAACATGCTTAAAGGGTGTCTGGCAAATGTACGCACTCTAGAAGTATTTGTTATCCTACTATGATTATTATCATTTTATTCTATTTTTCTTAAATCTTTAAGAATGTAACACTACAGAACAATAGTACTGACATATATCCCAGGCTACTCTCCTTGATGACAAGTAGACTGATTCCATAATTCAAAGAGAGCAAAGAAATTATGGTCACATTTATGTTTGGCTTCCAGCTGTAATACTTACTAAATGTGAGTAACTAACTTTTGTAGCTGAAAATGTGGTCTTACCACCTTTTCATGTTGTTTGGAGAACTGAATACATATAGCAGCTGTTGGCAAAAAAGTTTATAAAATGTGATTTTTATGTTGCTCACTTTTATTGTTAAAAATGGCTGTCCAGATATGTGATCTGTGAAACTGCTAATTATCTTCCTGCTAGGGAAGGGCCATTGTTATGCTAATGTTCCCTGGAGGAGGGATTTTTTCACACCAAAAAAAGTTTGCGAGGAAGAAGGAGAAAAAAAAGAAGCCAAGTGCTCATTTTGGCAGTACATATACTAAAATTGGAATGATACAGAGAAGATTAGCATGGCCCCTGGGCAAAGATGATATGCAAATTTGTGAAGCATTCCATATTTTTGTGTCAATAATTACACTAAATGTAAATAAATTAAACTCACCAATAAAAAGACAAAGAGTAGCAGAATGGATTAAAAAAAATCCAACTGTATGCTGCCTACAAGAAACTCATCTAAGCTACAGGGATAAAAACAAATTCAAAGCTAAAGGCTGGAAAACAATACTCCAAGCAAATAACATCCAAAAAAAAGCAGGCATAGCAATACTCATATCTAATAATGCTGACTACAAGACAGCAAAAGTACTCAGAGACAAAAATGGTCATTTCATAATGATTAAGGGGACACTGAATCAAGAAGACATAACAGTTCTTAATATATATGAACCAAACCAAGGAGCACCAAAATATATAAGACAGCTACTTATTGACCTAAAAACAAAAACTGACAAAAATATATTCATATTTAGAGACCTCAATACATCGCTGACAGCTCTAGATTGTTCATCCAAACAGAAAATCAATAAAGATATATTGGCCTTAAATGAAACACTAGAGAACCTGGATATGATAGACATCTACAGGATATTTCATCCCAATGTGCCAGAGTATACATTTTTCTCTATTGTACATGGAACATTCTCAAGAATTGACCATATGTTGGGCCACAAAAATAACATCAGCAAATTCAGAAAAATCAAAATTGTACCAAGCATATTTTCTGATCATAAAGCCTTGAAACGAGAATTAAACTGAAAAAAAGAAGGAAAAAACCCACAAAAATCTGGAAACTAAACAATATACTTTTTAAAAATGAATGAGTCAAAAAATAAATTAGCACAGAGATCAAAAGATATATAAAGACAAATGAAAATAACAATATGACATATCAAAATCTCTTGAGATGCAGCAAAAGCAGTAATAAGAGGAAAGTTCATATCGCTTCAGGCCTATATGAACAAACAAGAGAGAGCCCAAGTAAACCACTTAACTTCACACCTTAACGAACTAGAAAAAGGAGAACAAAGACAACTCAAAACCATCTGAAAAAAAGAAATAATAAAAATCAGAGCAGAAATAAATGAAATAGAGAACAGAATAACTATAAAAAAAATTAATAAAACCAGAAGCTGGTTCTTTGAAAAGATCAACAAAATTGACAAACCCTTGGCAAGACTCACCAAGGAAAAAAGAAAAAGGACTCATATAAACAAAATCCAAAATGAAAGAGGAGAAATCACCACAGACATCATAGATATACAAAGAATTATTATAGAATACTACAGTAAACTACATGCCACCAAATTTAACAATCTAGAAGAAATGGATAAATTACTAGAACAATATAACCTTCCTAGACTGAGTCATGAAGAAGCAGAAAGCCTAACAGACGAGTTAGCAGGGAGAAATTAGAAAAAACTATTAAAAACCTCCCCAAAAATAAAAGTCCAGGGCCAGACAGTTATACTAGCGAGTTCTGTCAAACATTCAAAGAAGACTTGGTTCCTATTCTACTCAAAGTCTTCCAAAAAATTGAAGAAGAAGCAATATTTCCAAACATACTTCATGAGACCAATATAACTCTTATACTGAAACCTGGCAAGGACAGCACAAAAAAAGAAAACTACAGACCAATATCTCTAATGAATATAGATGCTAAAATACTAAACAAAATACTAGCAAATCAAATACAACAACATATTAAAAAAATAATACATCATGACCAAGTGGGATTCATCCCAGAATCTCAAGAATGGTTCAACATACGTAAAATGGTTAATGTAATACACCATATCAACAAAACAAAAAACAAAAACCACATGATCTTATCAATAGATATGGAAAAGACATTTGATAAAATACAACACAACTTTATGTTTAAAACACTTAACAAAATGGTATAGAAGGAAAATATCTCAACATAATAAAGGCCATATATGATAAACCATCAGCTAACATTATATTAAAAGGCATAAAACTGAGGACTTTCCCTCTTATATCTGGAACAAGACAGTGTTGTCCATTCTCTCCACTGTTATTTAACGTGGTGCTATAAGTTCTAGCCAGAGCAATCAGGCAAGATAAAGGAATAAAAGGCATCCATGACAGAAAAGAAGAAGTAAAGGCATCACTTTTTGCAGATGATATAATTCTATACATTAAAAACCCCAAGGAGTCCACAAAAAGATTACTAGAAACAATAAGCCATTACAGTAAAGTCGCAGGATACAAAATTAATATACAAAAGTCCATAGCCTTTCTATATGCCAACAATGAAACATTAGAGAACAAACTCAAAAAAATAATCCCCTTCACGATTGCAACAAAAAAATAAAATACTTAGGAATAAACATAACAAAGAATATAATGGACCTATATAACGAAAACTACAAAGCATTGTTAAGGGAAATCAAAAAATATATATACAGTGAGATGGAAAAACATTCTTTGTTCTTGGATAGGAAGAATAAATATAATCAAAATATTACACAAAGCAATATACAAATTTAATGCAATTCCCATCAAAATTCCAATGACATTTTTTAAAGAAATGGAACAAAAAATCATCAGATTTATATGGAACTATAAAAAACCCCGAATAGCCAAAGTAATCCTGAGGAAAAGAATGAAGCTGGGGGCATTACAATACCTGACTGCAAACTATATTTTAGAGCCACAACAATCAAAACAGCATGGTATTGGCAGAAAAATAGACACTCAGACCAATGGAACAGAATAGAAAGTCCAGAAATAAAACCACATATATATGGTCAAATAATTTTTGATAAAGGGGCCAACAACACACAATGGAGAAAAGAAAGCCTCTTCAACAAATGATGCTGGGAAAACTGGAAAGCCACATGCCAAAGAATTAAACTCGACTACAGTTTGTCCCCTTGTACTAAAATTAATTCAAAATGGACCAAAGACCTAAATATAAGACCTGAAATAATAAGTACATAGAAGAAGACATAGGTACTAAACTCATGGACATGGGTTTTAAAGAGCTTTTTATGAATTTGACTCCAAAGGCAAGAGAAATGAAGGCAAAAATAAATGAATGGGACTACATCAGACTAAGAAGTTTTTGCTCAGCAAGAGAAACTGACAACAAAATGAACTGATAGCCAACTAAATGGGAAATGATATTTTCAAACAACAGCTCAGATAAGGGCCTAATATCCAAAATATACAAAGAACTCATAAAACTCAACAACAAACAAACAAACAATTCAATAAAAAATGGGAAGAGGACATGAATAGACACTTCTCCCAGGAAGAAATACACTATTTCCATTTTATTTATATATATTTAAGTCTGAACAATGTTTTATTTTATTTTTTTATTTTTTTAAAGACTTTATTCAATTTTCAGATAGGAGAGAGAAGGAAAGAAGGAGAGAGAAGAGAGAAAGGGGAGGAGCAGGAAGCATCAACTCCCATATGTGCCTTGACCAGGTAAGCCTGGGATTTTGAACCGGCAACCTCAGTGTTCCAAATCTATGCTTCATCCCACTGCGCCACCACAGGTCAGGCCCAGGAAGAAATACAAATGGCCAACAGATATATGAAAAGATGCTCATCTTCATTAGTTATTAGAGAAATGCAAATCAAAACTACAATGAGATACAACCTCACACCTGTTAGATTAGCTATTATCAACAAGACAGGGAATAGCAAATGTTGGAGAGGCTGTGGAGAAAAAGGAACACTTATTCACTGTTGGTGGGAATGTAAACTAGTACAGCCATTTTGGAAGAAAGTATGGTGGTTCCTCAAAAAACTGAAAATAGAATTACCTTATGACCCAGCAATCCCTCTACTGGGTATATACCCCAAAAACTCAGAAACATTGATACGTAAAGACACACGTAGCCCCATGTTCATTGCAGCATTGTTCACAGTGGCCAAGACATGGAAACAACCAAAAAGCCCATCAATAGATGACTGGATAAAGAAGATGTGGCACATATATACTATGGCATACTACTCAGCCATAAGAAATGATGACATCGGATCATTTACAATAACATGGTTGGATCTTGATAACATTATACGGAGTGAAATAAGTAAATCAGAAAAAAAACAAGAACTGCGTGATTCCATACATCATAGGTGAGACATAAAAACAAGACTAAGTGACATGGACAAGAGTGTGGTGGTTGGGGGGGGTGAGGAGAGGGAGGGAGAGGGGAAGGGAGAGAGGCACAGAGAAAACTAGATAGAAGGTGACAGAGAACAATCTGACTTTGGGTGATGGGTATGCAACATAATTGAATGACAAGATACCTGGACATGTTTTCTTTGAACATATGTACCCTGATTTATTGATGTCACACCATAAAAATTAATAAAAATTTATATTAAAAAAAGAAGCCAGGATGGCAAGGTGCTGAGGAAGAAGCTTGTTGAGCAGAGAGAGGGGTATGCAGATGGGGAACCAGAGGTGACTGAGGCAGTGGGGGCCTTTTTCCAGGAAAAACCAGGAAAGATTCTCCTTGTTGTAGAACTAGAGAATGTGTGAGTGGGTTTTGGAGCCCTGTGTGTTTGTTTTTACTCACCAGCTTGTTGCAAGGCTAGAATAAAGGAATGGGCCACCAGTTTTTGGATCTGCAGTTTTTTTACCATCTGTCTGGATCCGATGGGAACCTGCACCTGCCTGGCTATCATGGCCGTGACTACTGGCCATACAGTAGCCATTTGCCCATTTCTGGATAAAGTAATTGCCATTTTGTAAAACCTTAGTGTTATTCATTAAATGTAAAGATTCCAAAAATTAAAAGTGTTTACAACTATGTAGCCCTGATTATTAATTGTGTATATTTCCAACATTTAAATAAGCAGATTCAAGATAAGGGGAGAATGGTACCCATAATAAATATTTTAAACCATTACTCACTTCTACAAAAAAGGTGTACTATACTAGATATGCTAGTAATTTTTCCATTAAAATATCATATATAGAGAATTTTCCTACCTTCTCAGAAAAAACAAGGCATAACTTCTTTAGCCCAGTCATCCTATATTATTCCTCTTGGAACTTTTGAACCAGGACTCAGACCTAGAAAGTTAACAGTAGGTCCTGAGTCTCTATGCCACCATAGGCTCGGGAGCTGTTTATACCATTCATTACATGCCTTTTGAAATCAGGAAAAAGAGCAGAAACAAAAAAACAAGCAGAGGAAAATAAAGAGTGAAAAATATGTTTGTTGAATTTCAGTTAGACTTTTTTCTCTTGAGTGTGTAAAATACTCCTACATCCTGGAAATAAGTCATTTTTATATGAAATCACCTGGAACAAGTTTTGGGCTGTTTGCTTTGTTTATTTACAAACAAATGATTTTTGGCTAAAGTAGAGTGTGTTCAACATCATCATTTTCAGTAGTGGCACATATTTGGAAAGCCAAGGATGTTGTCAGCAAAGTACGGAGCTTGAGATAAAGCTCTGAAACATGAAACATTTATTCTGTTCAGTGTTATTAGGGCACAGGGTGCAAAGCTGGAAGGCACAAAAGCTAAAGGGAGTTAGGCACGGCTCATGGATTGTCTTATTTGCTATGCTAAGTTTGATTATTTTTTCTCTGACAGGCAGGAATCGTGACATGGATAAATTTGCATTTTAGAGAGATTGCTCTGGGAGCTGTATAGAGAATAATGCAGGAAATTGGCAAATATAGATAAGGGAGGACAGATTAGGTCAAGGTATATAAGGTAAAATAAGTACATTGTTTATATGTGCCAGAAAAAATGTGAACATTTTATTTACCCCTTAAAAAAATTGTTTGAGATAATGTCAACTTCTGTTTCAAATGTGGTGAAAGCCTCTGATGATTTAAGTGGAGGCCAAAATTTGCATAGCTAGTCTGTAACCAAGATTTATTTTGAATCCAAAATTCTCACACTTTCAGATGTATATTCTAGAGCTACAGAAAACTTTAATATGTTTTCCTCATTTCCTGAGAGGTATCCCAGTGGTCCACATGGCATCTGGGAGAAACACTGAGTCACTGGAGACTGGTTAACTTTTCAGCAATTTCATAGAGCCCTCATTTGGAGTTTCACTGTTATCTGATAGTTCACTTCAAGTTTTCACTATATTGAGTAGGACACTGAAACCATATCAACATAATAAATTAAAAATGACATTTTTGTTTTTACTTAAGATAAAAAGAATTAAGGTCAGGATGGGCTATACAGTTCTTAAAAAAAAAAAAAAAACCAAATATGTAACTATACCAAAATCAAACAGGGTTAAAAAAAATCAAACTCTTGAAACCTACACACTAAACAGTATGACCTTGAAGCTATTGTTCAAACAAAATGCCTTGAAGCAGGCAATGCAGAGAAGTGATCCTTGTGGTGCTACATGCTTCCAAATTGAAATTGGTAGGCTTTCATGAGGGAAGGAACTAATGTAGAACAAAGACGAGAACTCAGTTGTTAGCATCACCATTCTCCCTCAGGTTAAATCTGAATAGCAACTAAAACCTGTTTTTAAGACATTCAGCTTCTAAATTAACTAAAAGTATACCTGATGTGTCTGCTTTGAGTGTTTTAAGTATACGGGCTATTTCAGCTACCCATTGAGTATGATAATAAAGTCTTTAATGAAAAAATCATTTTTACCAAAAACCAGAGATAATTTCAGATCTAGGAGAAAAACCCCAGTTAGAAGGTGGGTGTAAGGCATGCCTAATTTGCAATTATATTGTATTGTATAATTAGACTGTATAATGCAGGAGCACTGTTCAGTAGAAATAATAATGTAAGCCCTGTAGATAATTTGAAAATGTTTAATAGTCACACTTAATAAGGCAAGGAAAGGCCCTCGCCGGTTGGCTCAGTGGTTGAGTGTTGGCCTCCCATGTGGATGTCCTGGTTTGATTCCTGGTCAGAGCACACAGGAGAAGTGACCATATGCATCTCCACCTTCCCCCTCTCCCCTTGGTTCAAGCACATTGTCTTGGGCACTTAGGATGGTTCCATGGAGCTTCTGCCTTAGGCGCTAAAAATAGCTCAGGTGTGAGCATGGACCCAGATGGACAGATGGGCAGCCCAGACAGGGGTTGCCAGGTGGATCCCACTCAGGGCTCATGCAGGTGCCTGTCTCTCATTCTCCCTCCTCTCACTTGGAAAAGAAGAAAAAAAAAGGCAAGGAAAAAAAAAAACAGGTAAAATTTTTATAACATTTTATTTAATACAATATATTCAAAATATTATTCTAACATAATGAGATAGCAATTGTTAATGAGATATTTCACTTAACCTAGACATTACATTATTATTGGGAATTCTTGGTCTATATTTGATTCTATGACATTTACAATTGCAAATATAAATTCACTTGACCAAGTCATTCCAAACATGCATAAGTGTTTTCCAATAACTAAATCTAGTTTTAAATTTGATTGAACTAAAATTAAGTAATATTAAAAATTAAGTTCCTCAGTTACACTTGCCACATTTCAAGGGCTCAGGAGCCACTTGTGGCCTATGAGTATATTAGAATGTCTGTAGATATTTACTGAGTGCAAATGATCAAGAAATGGGGAGTTGTAATTAAATACTTTTAATACCAAAGTCCATCTGTAGTTTTCATGCTTAATATTAAAAAACCATTACATTTTTGGCCCTGGCCGGTTGGCTTAGTGGTAGAGCGTCGGCCTGTTGTGCGGGAGTCCTGGGTTCAATTCCCGGCCAGGGCACACAGGAGAAGCGCCCAGCTGCTTCTCCAGCCCTCCCCCTCTCCTTCCTCTTTGTCTCTCTCTTCCCCTCCCACAGCCAAGGCTCCATTGGAGCAAAAGTTGGCCAGGGAGCTGAGGATGGCTCTGTGGCCTCTGCCTCAGGTGCTAGAGTGGCTCTGGTTGCAACAAGCAATGCCCCAGAGGGGCAGAGCATCACCCCCTGGTGGGCATGCCCGGTGGTTCCCGGCCGGGCGCATGCAGGAGTCTGTCTGGCTGCCTCCAGTTTCCAGCTTCAGAAAAATGAAAAGGAAAAAAAAATCATTACATTTTTTTAGTTCATTTTTCTGCCATGTATAGCCTAACTATCAGGAGTTTCATGGTTGCAATTTGTTAAGATATTAACTGGAGATACATGAGGTATAGAAGATTGGAAAGAAGAAAACTTGAAACCAGAAAATCATAGGTATTGTTATCTGTTCATTCACTCTTGTTTGCTTTAGTAAACCTTGAAACTTCACAGGTTTTCCTCTTTTTTCACAAAACAAGTGATGGCTAAATCACTTTGTCCAATAGAAGTAATTGATATTCTGGGAAGTGTATTTTAAGACAGAGGTTTTCAACTGCTGATCTGCAGATGGGTCCGCCAGAAATTTTGTGCTGGTTGGCAAAAGTTAACCACCCTGATGTTTTAAGAAGGTTATAGACACAATAATCTTTGTTTAATTTGCTTATGCTCAGGGTGATTTCTGCTTTAGTGGTCTCAAAATAATTCTCCAGCCCTCAAATGTAAAAAGGTTGAAAACCACTGTTTTAAGAGACTTGCTTCATAAGTAAAGTAATACTTTACTTTGAGTTCATATAGTCCTCTGATTTGTTTTTATATTCAGATGCTCTTTAAAAAAAAATTCAGGTTTATAGAAAACTTGAGAAGGTGCAGAGATTTCCTATATATTGCTTATTTAGGGGAACTCACTGTGGCGATGTGACATGGCTTCAGCAGCAGAGGCACCTGGGGAGTGCTCTCTGTCACTCTGCAACCTTACGCAGACTGACTGCTTGGAAAGCCAGAATGCTGATGCCCAAAGACAAACATCACACCCCAAGCAGGAGGTACATGAATGCTCAGAGTGTAACAACTGCTTGATGTTATCCTTTAACATAGAAATGCATTGTTTTCCTGGTGGTCTCCATGACTATCCACATATGGTTTTGCTATTAGCCCCCTATAAAAAAAGACCCTGTTGAAAGACCAGGTGGTGGTACAGTGGATAGGGCATCAGCCTGGGATCATGACAACCCAGGTTCAAAACCTCAAGGTCACCACCAGCTTGAGCTTGGGATCACAGACATGACCCCAAGGTCACTGACTTGAGCAAGGGATCACTGGCTGGGCTGGAGCCCCCACCCCACCCACTAGGTTAAAGGTACATATGAGAAAGCAATCAATGAACAACTAAGGTGATTCACTATGGGTTTATGCTTCTCATCTCTCTTCCTTCCTGTCTGTCTCTTTCACACACAAAAAAAAGTGGGGGGACCTTGTTCTGGGAGGGGTGTGGAGTTTGCCGGGAAGAAGCATCTGTAAGTTTCACATTAAAGTTCAAATGAATTTGGATAAAGCTACGTGTTGGTTCTTCAGAACAGGAGCTGCATTTAGATTTTTGGGGCTTTATCCCAACACCATGCCTCCCCCATTATCAACATGCTCCACCAGAGTAATACATTTGTTACAGTTGGTGAATGCACACCCTTATATTATAATCATGCCATGTCTACATTTCACATCCTGGCTTATCCTTGGTGTTGTATGTTCTATAAGTTTGAACAAAGCTTAATGGAGGATATCCATTATTACGGTATTATGAGGGTATTTTTATTTCTCTGAAAATCCTCTGCACTCTTTATTTTCATCCCTCTTCTTCCAAACCCTTGGCAATTGCTTATCTTTTTATTTTCTCTGTAGCTTGCCTTTTCTAGAATTGCACTGTTTGTAGCCTTTTCAGATTGGTTTTGATCACATAATAATAAACATTTGAGGTCCCTCCATGCCTCTTCATTGCTTGTTAGCTCATTTCTTTTTAGCACTGAAGAATATATTCCTTTGTGTGGATGGACCACACTGCAGGTTCACCTGCCACAGGATATCTGCATTTCTTTAAAGTTTTGGCAATTCTGAATAAAGCTGCCATAAGCATCCATGAGTATGTTTTTGTGTAGATATAAATTTCATAACCTTTGGGTCAATGCCAAAGAGAGCAATTGCTAGATCATATGGTATGAATATGTTTAGTTTTGTAAAAACTTCCAAACTGTCTGCCAAATTGGCTGTTCCATTTTGCATTCAGCCAACAATGAATAAGAGTTCTGTGGCTTCGTTTCCTTGACAGCACTTTTTGTCAGCATTCTTGGGGTTAGCCATCTTAATGGGTTTTTAATTTAATGTCATTATTGTTTTAATTTGTATTTGCCTGATGACATATGATACGGAGCATCTTTTCCTACAATATTTTTTATCTGTATAACTTCTTTGGAGATGTGTTTTAGGGTCTTTGACAATTTTTTTTTTTTAAATCTGGATTGTAGCCCTCTGATTTTAATGTGCTGCTAGCTACAATTTTCCATTATGGGTGCTATTTGCTAGACTATTATTCTAAAGTTAACATGATGTTTAAACTGGCAGATGGGAGTTATACCATTCTAGGTACTTCTGAATATTTTTGAACTTGTCCAGAGGTTACTTCTCTGGGCTAAATTTATTAACAGAATTGATATTTGAACCCATTCTGTCTGATCTCTGCTTTTGTATTACAACTTTCTTTGTACTCTTAACTACCACAAGAAATTAAGTCATGCATTCCTGGATGATAAACACCTTTCCAGAAATTTTTTATTCTTAGGGTTGTTCCTTCAGTTATGTAGCTTCTCGCACAGCATATATTTGTTTCCTATGTTCAATGAGAGCTATATTACTTATAGGTAAAATAATTTAGGTAAAATTAATACTTAATAAGAAAAACTAGAGTTTAAACCTCTATCACAAGCTAAGTCCTATTTAAATATTTATCTGAAAACAAGTTATGCAATATGTATAAAATTATGTGCAGAATGCTGTCAGAGAAATGGCACCATGAGGAGTGATCCTGATACCTCTCCTTGAAACTTCAACAAATTCAATAACTAGAGACAGAAAAAATATCTCAGGAGCATCTGAAATACACATACATCAAACAAAGGTACAATTGGGTGAAAAGGTGGCTAAATTGGCTGAATATATAACCCACTCTGAAGGAAATAAGACAGAAAATGGAATATTTTGCTTTCCTCACTGACCTGAGCAAGGGCTGCTTTCACTTGGAACTGAGAGAAAGCGAGGGCTGGGGGCATGGAAAATGCTGAGCTAGGGCAAAGATGTTTAAGCTGAGAAGAGTGTGCCTGTGGCTCAGCCCACATGGAGCTAATGCCAGCAGCAGACCCCGGCAGAAGTGAGCAAGCACTTGCCTTGTTTACTCCTGGTATCCCGGTCGGCAAGCGTGGGCAGTGTGCGAGTGGATCCACCTGGAGCTTCGGGCATGGATGCCTATGTTCCCAGACGAAGGAGCTGGGTCAGAGACTGTCAAAAGTGACCCTCTGTGTGGGTTGTGACCAGAGTTTCTGAATAATCCCTGCTTCCCAAACAACAGCACACGGGAAGTGCACGAAAACCAGATTCCCTACACCCAGACCTGTCTGGGCGTGGCGCCTCTGCCAGCCATGCAGGCTAACAAAGAATACTCTTGGGGAAGAGAATTTTGGAAGTGGTGGGGGGAAGGGTGCTCAGGCAGCTTGCAGACAGCCTTTGGAGAGCAGACCTGTGGAGTACTAAGGCATACTAGAAATGCCTGGAGGCTCTTAGAAAGACACCTGAAAGGCAATCGGCTCCCAGCCCTGCCTGATTATGCTGGTGGCTCTGGCTGGTAAAGCCTTACCCAGAACCCTGCATTGAGTGGGGATAGAGGGGAGATTTGGCAACTCTTAGAGCCTCTTGCTCTCCAGGCAGTGGCTGAGGGAACCTCACAGTTGGGTTCCAGGCTGCTGGTTCAGGAAGGAGAGATTTGGGGAGAGGCTCCAAGAAAATGGACTCTCCCATTGTCGGAGCCTGCAAACGATAACAAGCCCTGCCTACCAATGGGACTGGGGCCTAGTTTATGTCATCACCATAACAACACAACAGCAAATCTCTACCTAAGAGTTCTACAAAGGCAGAACCTGGGGTACAGTGCCACTGGCCAAAAAGAGAGAGAAGAAAGAAAAAGGAAGAAGATAACTTCTCAAAACCAGGAAAAGTCCACAATATAACTTTTTAATTTTTTTCTTGTATTTTTTTATTGTTTTTTTTTCTTTCACCTTGGTCATTTTATCCTCTTTCTGTTTTATTCTTTTCTTTTCATTTTGAATGTTATTAACCATAGGCATTACATTTTCCATTTTTTTTATTTTCTATGAGTGTTACATCCCAAAATATTTAACTAATTTTTTTCTCTCTCTCTTTGTTTCTTCATTCTCTTTCACTTTTTCCTTCATTTGAATCTCACCCACATACAAATTATTTTATTCTGGATTCAAATATTTTCTTTGTGGCATTTTGTGTGCTTTTTATTTCACTTTTTATCTCTTTAGCATTTTCCTCAACTCTGGCTCTTCGTTCTATAGTTTTTGTGCCACTTAATACAATAGAATTTTCATTTTTCACTGTATTTTTTATTTTTTCTCTTTTTATTTTTTTCTTTTCTCTTACACTATTTCTCTCATTTGTCCATCATTTACAAACAAATTATTTTATTCTTAATTCAAATTTTTTCCTTGTGGCATTTTGTGGGTTTTGCCTCTTTTTTTCTTTTGCCTCTTTGTCACTCAGTCCCCCAACCCAGGTGCTCCATTCTGCATATATTTGTTCCACTTTGCACAACAGAATTTTCAGTTTTTCACTGCATTTTCTCAAAAAAAATTTTATTAACTCTTTTTAGTGTTATTAACAGTACCACCCTCAAATGACATTAAAGAAAAAGAAATAAAATATCATGGATACAAAAGACAGTGATGTATCTCAGATAGATGAGGAAAAAACTAAAGAAAAGAATTTTAATAGCTTAGAAACCTTGGAGTTAAATGACAGAGAATTTAAAACTGAAGTCCTAAAAATACTCAGGGATATACAAGAAAGACAATTTAGGGAGCTCAGAAAACAATTCAATGAACAGAAAGAATACTTCACCAAGGAAATGGAAACTATGAAAACAAATTAAACAGAGATGAAAAACTCAATTCATGAACTGAAAAATGAGGTAACAAGCTTAGTCACTAAAACATGCAGATAGAAGAGAGAATTAGTGACATACAAGACAGGCAACTAGAGATAGTACAGAGAGAAGAGGAGAGAGACTCGCAAAATTAAAAAAAAAGAGATAGTCCTACAGGAATTTTCTGACTCCATCAGAAAGAGCAACATAAGAATATTGGGTATATCAGAAGGAAAAGGGAAAGAAAATGGAATGGAGAACATATTCAAACAAATAATAGATGAGAACTTCCCAAGTCTGTAGAAAGAACTAAAGCTTTGAATTCAAGAAGCAAACAGAACATTGAGTTATCTTAACCCTATAAACCCTCTCCAAGGTACATCATAATGAAATTTGCACAAACCAATGACAAAGAAAATATTCTCAAGGCAGCCAGGGAAAAGAAAAATACAACATATCAAAGAAGGCCCATTAGATCATCAACAGATTTCTCAGCAGAAACTCTACAAACTAGAAGAGAGTGGACCTCAATATTCAAAGTTATGAAAGAGAGGAACTTCCAGCCAAGAATACTATACCCATTAAAGCTATCCTTCAAATATGAAAGAGAAATTAAAACATTTACAGATACAGAAAAGATGAGGGAATTTATCACCAGAAAACTCCCACTTCAAGGAATACTAAAGGGGGTTTTCTGACCAGACACAAAAAACAAAACAAAAGAAAACAAAACTACAAGTAAAAGCTCCATCAAGATTGCAATAGAAACAAGATTAATCTGTGACAAAAAAAGAGGAGAGAACAATGGTTAACAGAAACAAAGGAGGATGGAGTGCAGAAGCACTCATGAGAGAGATAATGTACTACAATGAAGATGATATGTATGCTTTCCATTACTTAATGGTAACCACCCCTGAAAAAAACAACACAGAAGTACATGGGTTGAAAAAAAAGTAACAGAAAAGAAGTATGGATTACAACCAAACAAAAACAAATGATAGAAAAATAAAAGAAGAACCAAACAAAATACAAAACTATCAGAAAGCAATATATAGAATGGCAATAGAAAACCCTCAAACATCAATAATTATACTAAAAATAAATGGATTGAATTTACCAATAAAAAAACACAGAGTAGCAGAACAGATTAAAAAAGAAAATCCAACTGTATGCTGCCTACAAAAAACACATCTAAGCTACAAGGATAAAAACAAATTCAAAGTGAAAGATTGGAAAACAATACTCCAAGCAAATAACATCTAAAAAAAGCCAGGTGTACCAATACTCATATCTAATAATGCTGACTACAAAATGGAAAAGTTAATCAGAGACAAAAATGGTCATTTCATAATGATAAAGGGGACACTGAATCAAGAAGACATAACACTTTTTAATACATATGCACCAAACCAAGGAGCACCAAAATATATAAGACAGCTAATGACTGACCTAAAAACAAAAACTGACAAAAATATAATCATACTTAGAGACCTCAATACATCACTTATGGCTCTAGATTATTCATGCAAACAGAAAATCAATAAAGAAATATTGGCCTTAAATGAAACACTAGAACAATTGGATATGATAGACATCTACAGGATATTTCATCCCAAAGTGCCAGAGTATATATTTTTTTCCAGTGTACATGGAACATTCTCAAGAATTGACCATATGTTGGGCCACAAAACTAACATCAACAATTTCAGAAAGAAAAACAACTATTAAAAACCTCCCCAAAAATAAAAGTCCAGGGCCAGACAGCTATACTAGTGAATTCTATCAAACATTCAAAGAATACTTGGTTCCTATTCTACTTAAAGTCTTCCAAAAAATTGAAGAAGGAGCAATAGTGCCAAGCACATTTTATGAGGCCAAAATAACCCTCATATCAAAACCTGGCAAGGACAACACACAAAAAAGAAAATTACAGACCAATATAATAAATATAGATGCTAAAATACTAAACAAAATATACTAGCAAATTGAATACAACAACACATTAAAAAAATAATTCATCATGATCAAGCAGGATTCATCCCAGAATCACAAGGATGGTTCAGCATACATAAAACGGTTAATGTAATACACCATATCAACAAAACAAAGAACTAAAACCATATGATCTTATCAATAAATGCATAAAAGGCATTTGATAAAACACAACATCTTTTTATGTTTAAAACACTTAACAAAATGGGTATAGAAGGAAAATATCTCAACATGATAAAGGCCATATATGATAAACCATCAGCTAATATATTAAATGGCAGAAAACTGAGGACTTTTCCCCTAAAATCAGAAACAAAACAAGGTTGCCCACTCTCTCCACTCTTATTCAACATAGTGCTGGAAGTTCTAGCCAGAACAATCAGACAAGAGAAAGAAATAAAAGTTATTCATATTGGGAAAGAAGTAAAGGTTTTACTTTTTGCAGATGATATGATCCTGTACATCAAAAACCCCAAAGACTCCACAAAACGACTACTAGAAACAATAAGCCAATACAGTAATGTCGCAGGATACAAATCATTAGCTCTTAAGGAAATGCAAATCAAAACTACAATGAGATAACACTCACACCTGTTAGATTAGCTATTATCAACAAGACAGGTAATAACAAGTGTTGGAGAGGCTGTGGAGAAAAAGGAACTCTCATCCACTGTTGGTGGGAATGTAAAGTAATACAACCATTATGGAAGAAAGTATGGTGGTTCCTCAAAAAATTAAAAGAAGAACTACCATATGACCCAGCAGTCCCTCTACTGGGAATATACCCCCATAACTCAAAAACACTGGTACGTAAAAACACATGCAGCCCCATGTTCATTGCAGCATTGTTCACAGTGGCCAAGACATGAAAACAACCAAAAAGCCCTTCAGTAGATTTTTGGATAAAGAAGATGTGGCTACTCAGCCATAAAAAATGATGACATCAGATTATTTACAACAATATGGATGGACCTTGATAACATTAAACTGAGTGAAATAAGTAAATCAGAAAAAACTAAGAACTATATGATTCCATACATGGGTGGAACATTAAAATGATACTCAGGGACATGGACAAGAGTGTGATGGTTGCCAGGGGTGGGGAGGGAAAAGGAGGGATTGGGGGGAGAGGAGGGTGACAAAGAAAATCAGATAGAAGATGACAGAAGACTATATGACTTTGGGTGATGGGTATGCAACATAATGAAATGTCAAAATAACCTGGAGATGTTTTCTCTGAACCTATGTACCCTGATAGATTAATATCACCCCATTAAAATTAATAAAAAAAATTATGTGCAGCAGGTAAAATTATCTTTACTGTGCAGATAAGGTACAGGGAGATTAACACCTTGTCCAGCCTCAGCTAGCAATTGGTGGATACAGGATTCAACTAGAACAATAACTATAGGCTTCCACTCCATGTAAAGCATTATAAAGCCCCAAATTGCTGCATGAGCCCTGCAATAGATTAAAACTATTTTTGAAATTAGGTGAGAACCTAACAGGTGAGAAGCCTGAAACCTATTTAAGATGAACAATTTAAATACCAATTCAATTAAACCAAATATATTGGAAACAATAATGAAAAAAGCTGGGTGATCATTAGCAGAAAGAGATTATTAGGATAAGTCTTTTGTAATGTTTAGAGTAACTGAACCCTGAAGTATGAGCAAACTTTGATTGTTGGAAGGAGCAGAGATGAGATTCCAAAGAAAGGTTAAAAATTAATAAAAGTAGAAATATATGCCATTTTTGGAGCAGTTGGGGAGAAGTACTGATTATAGCAAAGCTGCAATTTAGGAAAATAGACATTTTAAAACAATGAAAAATCAAGTTCCCACAGAACACTTCTTCCTGGGGGTACAGATGCAGCATCTACTGTGTTTTCAATAGATTTATTTCTGTCTAAGAACACTGCAGCTCAGCTCCCAGCAAACAGTCAGCAATTGTCTCTGAGCATTTATTTGTACAGCCCTTGTGTTCATAAGCAAGTGCTATCTGATATCACAAGATGTTCACTATTTTCTTCCTTCCTCAAGACAGTCCCACACCCTCTGTCAAATGTAAGAATACTTAACTGAGGTTATTCCTCTCCTCAAGTAACAAACTCAAGCCAGTAACAAATTCTATGGAAAATCCACATAGACAAATAGTGCTTGGCAAGGCCAGAAGGACCTGAAATCTGTGGATGAGACACCAGTTAGGCTAAAGCCTGAACCACAGTTAGACTCACATTGTGTAAAGCCCCCACTTTTGGCTATTGCCTTGAAGAATATAAGCTCTGAGGAACTTGCTATTTCACAGGAGAGATACTCACTTAGACTTCACCTATTCAGGGAGCTCTGTGGATTAGAAGGTTAGAAAAAAAAGAAGGGTCACAGAATGTTGTAAACATTCAGAGCAGGATTACACTGTCTGGTATTAAAAAAGGATAAGGAGTTAGGTTGTTGAAGTAAGTTACAAACAAATATAAAGTTAACTAACTCTAAGGGCTAGTTCGTGATTGTTCATCTAGGCAATAAGTCATTATCCAGAAATTTTGAATGTGATCCAAACTGTGTTCTACCAACTTTCACTTGGTGCCAGTGTAAAATAACATTTTAGAAACTATTAAAGTAATTATGATTATTATTTTATTGTTATTATTAAATGGGTGAGGAAGAAATATTAGGTAATAGAAATAATTTATCCCAATAATGGTCAAAATTTACCAGGTGTTTGCTTGCATATAGAGTTGTCCATAATGTTGTATGGGTCTGAGAGTTATCCATAGGGAAACTGTCCCATTAAGTGTTCAAAATCAGTAGATCAAGCTTAGGTTTATTAAGTTTCTTTTTCAAAATACTAATTCTGTCATACTCTTGTGTAAGAGAACTGCCAGATTAATTTTATCAATTCTCATTTATTTTGTCTATGGAGATATAACTGAAGAAAGGATTATTAAAAATCATGAAATAGTTACGTGCCTGTTTTATTGTGATTCATAATTTCAAAAGCTTATATATTTTAAAATTCACTAAACTTGTAACTATTATTATCCAGTATACATTGTATCCAGTAAGCATAAGCAAAATTAATAAAAATATTTATGACATATTTTCTTTTTTTTATATAATTTTATTTTTAATGGGGCGACATCAATAAATCAGGATACATATATTCAAAGATAACAACTCCAGGTTATGTTGTCGTTCACTTATGTTGCATACTCATCACCCAAAGTCGGATTGTCCTCTGTCACCTTCTATCTAGTATTCTTTGTGCCCCTCCTCCTCCCCCTTTCCCTCTCCCTCTCCCCCTTCCCCCCGTAACCACCACACTCTTATCAATGTCTCTTCGTTTCACTTTTATGTCCCACCTACGTATGGAATAATGCAGTTCCTGTTTTTTTCTGATTTACTTATTTCACTTCGTATAATGTTATCAAGATCCCACCATTTTGCTGTAAATGATCTGATGTCATCATTTCTTATGGCTGAGTAGTATTCCATAGTATATATGTGCCACAACTTCTTTATCCAGTCATCTATTGACGGGCTTTTTGGTTGTTTCCATGTCCTGGCCACTGTGAACAATGCTGCAATGAACATGGGGCTGCATGTGTCTTTACGTATCAATGTTTCTGAGTTTTTTAGGTATATACCCAGTAGAGGGATTGCTGGGTCATAAGGTAATTCTATTTTCAGTTTTTTGAGGAACCACCATACTTTCTTCCATAATGGTTGTACTACTTTACATTCCCACCAACAGTGTATGAGGGTTCCTTTTTCTCGACAGCCTCTCCAACATTTGCTATTACCTGTCTTGTTAATAATAGCCAATCTAACAGGTGTGAGGTGGTATCTCATTGCAGTTTTGATTTGCATTTATCTAATAGCTAAAGAAGATGAGCATCTTTTCATATATCTGTTGGCCATTTGTATTTCTTCCTGGGAGAAGTGTCTGTTCATGTCCTCTTCCCATTTTTTTATTAGACTGTTTGTTTGTTTGTTGTTGAGTTTTATGAGTTCTTTGTATATTTTGGATATTAGACTCTTATCTGAGCTGTTGTTTGAAAATATCATTTCCCATTTAGTTGACTGTCTGTTAATTTTGTTATCAGTTTCTCTTGCTGAGCAAAAACTTCTTAGTCTGATGTAGTCCCATTTATTAATTTTTGCCTTCACTTCTCTTGCCATTAGAATCAAATTCATAAAAAGCACTTTAAAACCCAGGTCCACGAGTTTAGTACCTATGTCTTCTTCTATGTACTTAATTGTTTCAGGTCTTCTGTTTAGATCTTTGATCCATTTTGAGTTAATTTTTGTACAGGGGGACAGACTGTAGTCCAGTTTCATTCTTTTGCATGTGGCTTTCCAGTTTTCCCAGCACCATTTATTGAAGAGGCTTTCTTTTCTCCATTGTGTGTTCTTGACCCTTTTATCAAAAATTATTTGACTATATATATATGGTTTTATTTCTGGGTTTTCTATTCTGTTCCATTGGTATGAGCGTCTATTTTATGCCAATACCATGCTGTTTTGATTGTTGTAGCCCTATAATATAGTTTGCAGTCAGGTATTGTAATGCCCCCAGCTTCATTATTTTTCTTTAGGATTGCTTTGGCTATTTGGGGATTTTTATAGTTCCATATAAATCTGATGATTTTTTGTTCCATTTCTTTAAAAAATGTCATTGGAATTTTGATGGGAATTGCATTAAATTTGTATATTGCGAGGGAGATGACGTCAGAGTAATGGCGGAATAGGAAGCAATACCGATAAATCTCCCCCAAAACTGAACAAGATCTTCAACCAGAAACAGAAAAACCTATACTTGGAGCCTCCAGATGCTTCGCAATACACCCGAAGGTATGGTCGAGTGAAAAATTGGCTAAATATATAACCAAACCCTGAAGGAAATAGGGAGTAAGAAATGCTCCGCCTTCCTCACTAACCTAAACAGGGCGGCTTTCTCTGGTAACTGTGAATATAGAAACTGAGGCGGGCAAAGGGGGTGAATAGATCCAGGCCGTGGCACAAACGGCTGAACCAGGCTGTGGCACGGAGATCCAAGCCGAGGAAAAACTGATCCTGTGGCAAGCCAGGCAATACAAGCTAACACTCGTGCCAAACCCAAACAAAGAAAGACAAGCGGGGCAGCCATTTTACCCAATCTCCTGGTCGGTGCGCAGTTAGTGGGCGAGAGATTTCTTCCTAAGCCCCGGGAGTGGGTGTCCGTGTTACCCCACAGAGAGGCAGAGTCAGAGGCCTTTCTGTGGGCTGAAAGCAGAATCTCTGGGCAGCCCCAGTGCCTTGGGAAAGCCGTGCACGGGAGGGAGCAAGAACTAATTCCAATGGTGGAAATTTTCCGTACTGGTGAGGGTTTCACTCAGAGGGAAACGCGGCCGGCCTCATATACTGGTCTGCGCGCGCAGTTAGTGAGTGAGAGATTCCTCCGAGTGCCTTGGCAGTGCGCGCCCATGTTATCGCATAGAGGGGCAGAGTCAGGGGCCTTTGTGTGGGCCAAAGCAGAATCTCAGGCCACCCCAGCGCCTTGCAAAAGCCTGCCACGGGGACGGAGCGAGAGCAAATTCCAATGCTGCAACTTTTCCATGTGGTTCGGGGTTTCACTCAGAGCGTGAGACTGCTGGCCGGATATCCTGGTCTGCGCACGCAGATAGTGAGTTAGAGTTTCCTCAAAGCGCCCCGGAAGTGGGCACCCGCCTGTGTTACCAGACAGAGTGGCAGAGCCAGAGGTCTTTGAGTGGGCGGAAAGCCCGCCTGATTATGCTAGCAGCTCTGACTGACTGAGCTTTACCCAGAGCCCTGTGCTGAGTGGAAATAGAGTAGGGAGTTGCCAGCTCTTTGAGCCTCTTACTATCCAGGCAGAGGCAGCAGCAACCCCATAGCTGGATTATAAGGCTACTAATTGAAGAAGGAAAGACTAGGAGAAAGGCTCCAGGAACACACTCTCTCACTGTCAGAGCCTATAAATGCTAATGAGCCTCGACTGCCAATGAGACTAAAGCACAATACATGACATTGCCATAGAGACTTATCAACTGCAAACATCTACCTGAGCGTGCCAAAGGGGCAGAACCCGGGGTACAGAGTCACCAACCAGGAAGAGGGAGAGAAAAGAAAAAGCAAGGAGATAACCTCTCAAAATCAAGAATAATACGCAGACTATATAGCCTATCCCATTTTATTATATTTGTTCGTCTGTTTCTCTTATCTTCATTCTTGATACTTTTTTTTCCTCCTCCAATTTGGCCGATTAACTCTCTGTCGGTCTTACTCTCTCCTCTCCTTGAACTACACTACCCATAAGTGTTACATCTCCCATTATCTTTTCTCTCCTCTTCCCTTCTCTCTATGAGGGTTGCACTCCAAAACCCTTAACTCTCACTCTCTCTCTCTCTCTATCTCTCTCCTTTCTTTTTTCTTCTATTAGTGGTTCCCTCTTTTTTTCTCTCTCTCTCTTTCTTTTCTCCCTCTATATTAGTTTCTTCCTTTATCCTTTACATCTCCTCTCATTCAAACCTCAACAACAAACAAATTATCTTATCTGGGACTCAAACTTATGTTTGTGGTATTTTGGGGGTTTTTTACTTCACCTTTTGAACTCACTAGCAGTGCTCCCATCCCTGGCTCTCCATTTGATCTAGTTCTTGTTCCACTAAATACAATAGTATTTTTTTAATTTGTCCCCCATTTTTCTGTTTTCCTCTTATTCATCTCATCATAACTCTTACACAACCAAACCTAAAGGCAAATAATTTTATTCTTGACCCAAATTTTTTCCTTATTTGCTTTTTGTGGGTCCATACACCCTTTTTTTTGTCTTTTTTTGCCCCTTTATTACTTTTCCCCAATTCAGGTCCTCCATCACAGGGATTGTTTGTTATAATTCACAGTTCATCAAAAGATTTTCTCAAGAAAGAAGGGAAAGGAGAGGAGAGGAAAAAAGTAGGGGGGGAATAATTTCCTTTTTTAAAACAATTTTATTTTATTTTTCTTTATTTCATTATTAATTTTCTTTAAAAAAACAACTTTTCAATTTTTATTTTTTTTAACTTTTTATTCTTTATTAAATCTCATTAATACTATCAACAAAACCACCCTCAGATGCCATTAAGGAAGAGAAAATCGAATATCATGGATACAAAAGAAAGAGAGGTAACACAGCTAGATGAGGAAAAGTCTATGGAGAAAAAATTTAATATATTGGAAACCTTGGAGCTAAATGACAGAGAATTCAAGATAGAAATCCTAAAAATCCTCCGAGACATACAAGAAAACACAGAAAGGCAATTTAGGGAGCTCAGAAAACAACTCAATGAACACAAAGAATATATGTCCAAGAAAATTGAAACTATAAAAACAAATCAAACAGAGATAAAAAACTCAACTCATGAGCTGAAAAACGAAGTAACAAGCTTAGTTAATAGAACAGGTCAGATAGAAGAGAGGATTAGTGAAATAGAAGACAAGCAACTTGAGGCACAACAGAGAGAAGAAGAAAGAGAATCAAAAATTTAAAAAAATGAGATAGCCCTACAAGAATTATCTGACTCCATCAAAAAGAATAACATAAGAATAATAGGTATATCAGAGGGAGAAGAGAGAGAAAATGGAATGGAGAACATACTCAAACAAATAATAGATGAGAACTTCCCAAGCCTGTGGAAATAACTAAAGCCTCAAATTCAAGAAGCAAACAGAACACCGAGTTTTCTTAACCCCAACAAACCTACTCCAAGGCATATCATAATGAAATTGGCACAAACTAACAGCAAAGAAAAAATTCTCAAGGCAGCCAGGGAAAAGAAGAATACAACATATAAAGGAAAGCCCATTAGAATATCATCAGATTTCTCAGCAGAAACTCTACAAGCTAGAAGAGAATGGACCCCAATATTTAAAGTCCTGAAAGAGAGGAACTTTCAGCCACGAATACTATACCCATCAAAGCTATCCTTTAAATATGAAGGAGAAATAAAAACATTCACAGATACAGAAAAGATGAGGAAATTTATCATCAGAAAACACCCACTCCAGGAATTACTAAAGGAGGTTCTCCAAGCAGATACAAAGAACAAAAAAAAAAAAAAAAAAAAAACAGAGCCACAAGTAAAAGCTCCAAGAACACAATAAAACCAAATTTAAACTGTAACAACAACAAAAAGAAAAATGGGGAGAAGATGGAGATTAACAGTAGCAAAGGACGATGGAGTGCAAAAGTACTCACAAAATAGTTTGCTACAATGAACAGGGTAGGGACCCTTTTCATTACTCAAAGGTAACCAGTATTCAGTATTGAAAAACCACCACAGAAGCACATGAAATAAAAAAGATAGCAACAGAGGAAAGATGTATGGAATACAACCAAATAAAAACAAAAAAGAAAAACGAAAGAGAAGGATCAAACAAGATACAAAACTAACAGAAAGCAAGATATAAAATGGCAATAGGGAACTCACAAGTATCAATAATTACACTAAATTTAAACAGATTAAACTCACCAATAAAAAGGCACAGAGTAGCAGAATAGATTAAAAAAGAAAATCCAACTGTATGCTGCCTACAGGAAACTCATCTAAGTAACAAGGATAAAAACAAATTCGAAGTGAAAGGCTAGAAAACAATACACTAAGCAAATAACATCCAAAAAAAAGCAGGTGTAGCAATACTCATATCGAATAATGCTGACTACAAGACAGGAAAAGTACTCAGAGACAAAAATGGCCATTTCATAATGGCTAAGGGGACACTGAATCAAGAAGACATAACAATTCTTAATATATATGCACCAAACCAAGGAGCACCAAAATATATAAGACAGCTATTTATTGACCTTAAAACAAAAACTGACAAAAATACAATCATACTTGGAGACCTCAATACAATGCTTATGGCTCTAGATCGGTCATCCAAACAGAGAATCAACAAAGACATAGTGGCCTTAAACAAAGCACTAGAGCACCTGGATATGATAGATATCTACAGGATATTTCATCCTAAAGTGACTGAGTATACATTTTTCTCCAGTGTACATGGATCATTCTCAAGAATTGACCAAATGTTGGGCCACAAAAACAACATCAGCAAATTCAGAAAAATCAAAGTTGTACCAAGCATATTTTCTGATCATAAAGCCTTGAAACTAGAATTCAACTGCAAAAAAGAGGAAAAAAATCCCACAAAAAATGTGGAAACTAAACAACATACTTTTAAAAAATGAATGGGTCAAAGAAGAAATAAGTGTAGAGATCAAAAGATATATACAGACTAATGAAAATGACAATACGACATATCAGAATTTATGGGATGCTGCAAAAGCAGTGATAAGAGGGAAGTTCATATCACTTCAGGCCTATATGAACAAACAAGAGAGAGCCGAAGTAAACCACTTAACTTCACACCTTAAGGAACTAGAAAAAGAAGAACAAAGACAACCCAAAACCAGCCGAAGAAAGGAGATAATAAAAATCAGAGCAGAAATAAATGAATTAGAGAACAGAAAAACTATAGAAAAAATTAATAGAACAAGGAGATGGTTCTTTGAAAAGATCAACAAAATTGACAAACCCTTGGCAAGACTTACCAAGGAAAAAAGAGAAAGAACTCATATAAACAAAATCCAAAATGAAAGAGGAGAAATCACCACGGACACTGTAGATATACAAAGAATTATTGTAGAATACTATGAAAAACTTTATGCCACTAAATTCAACAACCTAGAAGAAATGGATAAATTCCTAAAACAATACAACCTTCCTAGACTGAGTCAAGAAGAAGCAGAAAGTCTAAACAGACCTATTAGTAGAGAAGAAATAGAAAAAACCATTAAAAAGCTCCCCCAAAATAAAAGTCCAGGCCCTGACGGCTATACCAGCGAATTTTATCAAACATTCAAAGAAGACTTGGTTCCTATTCTACTCAGTCTTCCAAAAAATTGAAGAAGAAGCAATACTTCCAAACACATTTTATGAGGCCAACATAACCCTCATACCAAAACCAGACAAGGAAGGCATAAAAAAAGAAAACTACAGACCAATATCTCTAATGAATACAGATGCTAAAATACTAAACAAAATACTAGCAAATCAAATACAACAACATATTAAAAAAATAATACATCATGATCAAGTGGGATTCATCCCAGAATCTCAAGGATGGTTCAACATAAGTAAAACGGTTAACGTAATACACCATATCAACAAAACAAAGAACAAAAACCACATGATCTTATCAATAGACGCAGAAAAGGCTCTTGATAAGATACAACACAATTTTATGTTTAAGACTCTAAACAAAACGGGTATAGAAGGAAAATATCTCAACATGATAAAGGCCATACATGATATACCATCAGCTAACATCATATTAAATGGACTAAACTGAAGGCTTTCCCCCTTAAATCAGGAACAAGACAGGGTTGTCCACTCTCTCCACTCTTATTTAATGTGGTACTAGAGGTTCTCGGCACAGCAATCAGACAAGACAAAGAAATAAAAAGTATCCATATCGGAAAAGAAGAAGTAAAGGTATCACTTTTTGCAGATGATATGATCCTATACATTGAAAACCCCAAAGAATCCACAAAAAGATTACTAGAAACAATAAGCCAATACAGTAAGGTTGCAGGATACAAAATTAACATACAGAAGTCAATAGCTTTTCTGTATGCCAACAGTGAAACAATTGAGAACGAACTCAAAAGAATAATCTCCTTCACTTTTGCAACAAAAAATAAAATAAAATACTTAGGAATAAACATAACAAAGAATGTAAAGGACTTATATAATGAAAACTATAAACCATTGTTAAGGAAAATCAAAAAAGATATAATGAGATGGAAGAATATACCTTGTTCTTGGCTAGGAAGAATAAATATAATCAAGATGGCTATATTACCCAAAGCAATATACAAATTTAATGCAATTGCCCTCAAACTTCCAATGATGTTTTTAAAAGAAATAGAGCAAAAAATCATCAGATTTATATGGAACTATAAAAAACCCCGAATAGCCAAAGCAATCCTAAGAAAAAACAAGGAAGCTGGGGGCATTACAATACCTGACTTCAAACTATATTATAGGGCCACGACAATCAAAACAGCATGGTATTGGCAGAAAAATAGACACTCAGACCGATGGAACAGAATAGAAAATCCAGAAATAAAACCACATATATATAGTCAAATAATTTTTGATAAAGGGGCCAACAACACACAATGAAGAAAAGAAAGCCTCTTCAGTAAATGGTGCTGGGAAAACTGGAAAGCCACATGCAAAAGAATGAAACTGGACTACAGTCTGTCCCCCTGTACAAAAATTAACTCAAAATGGATCAAAGATCTAAACATAAGACCTGAATCAATTAAGTACATAGAAGAAGACATAGGTACTCAACTCATGGACCTGGGTTTTAAAGAGCATTTTATGAATTTGACTCCACAGGCAAGAGAAGTGAAGGCAAAAATTAATGAATGGGACTACATCAGACTAAGAAGTTTATGCTCAGCAAGAGAGACTGATAACAAAATAAACAGAAAGCCAACTAAATGGGAAATGATATTTTCAAACAACAGCTCAGATAAGGGCCTAATATCCAAAATATACAAATAACTCATAAAACTCAACAACAAACAAACAAACAATCCCATAAAAATATGGGAAGAGGATATGAACAGACACTTCTCCCAGGAAGAAATACAAATGGCCAATAGATATATGAAAAGATGCTCATCTTCTTTAGCTATTAGATAAATGCAAATCAAAACAGCAATGAGATACCACCTCACACCTGTTCGATTAGCTATTATTAGCAAGACAGGTAATAGCAAATGTTGGAGAGGCTGTGGAGAAAAAGGAACCCTCATACACTGTTGGTGGGAATGTAAAGTAGTACAACCATTATGGAAGAAAGTATGGTGGTTCCTCAAAAAACTGAAAATAGAACTACCTTATGACCCAGCAATTCCTCTATGGAGTATATACTCCAAAAACTCAGAATCATTGACTTGTAAAGACACATGCAGCCCCATGTTCATTGCAGCATTGTTCACAGTGGCCAGGACATGGAAACAACCAAAAAGCCCGTCAATAGATGACTGGATAAAAAAGATGTGGCACATATACACTATGGAATACTACTCAGCCATAAGAAATGATTACATCGGAACATTTACAGCAAAATGGTGGGATCTTGATAACATGATACGAAGCCAAATAAGTAAATCAGAAAGAACCAGGAACTGCATTATTCCATACGTAGGTGGGACATAAAATTGAAACTAAGAGACATTGATAAGAGTGTGGTGGTTACAGGGGGAAGGGGGGAATGGGAGAGGGAAAGGGGGAGGGGGAGGGGCACAAAGAAAACAAGATAGAAGGTGACAGAGGACAATCTGACTTTGGGTGATGGGTATGCAACATAATTGAACGACAAGATACCCTGGAGTTGTTGTCTTTGAATATATGTATCCTGATTTATTGATGTCACCCCATTAAAAAAATAAAATTATTATAAAAAAAATTTGTATATTGCATTGGGTAATATGGCTATCTTGATTATATTTATTCTTCCTAACCAAGAACAAGGTATATTCTTCCGTCTCATTATATCTTTTTCAATTTCCCTTAACAATGGTTTATAGTTTTCATTATATAAGTCTTTTACATTCTTTGTTATGTTTGTTTCTAAGTATTTTTTTTTTGTTGCAATCGTGAAGGGGATTCTTCTTTTGAGTTCGTTCTCAATTGTTTCATTGTTGGCATATAGAAAGGCTATTGACTTCTCTATTTTAATTTTGTATCCTGCGACCTTACTGTATTGGCTTATTGTTTCTAGTACTGTTTTTGTGGATTCTTTGGGGTTTTCGATGTATAGGATCATCTCATCTGCACAAAGAGATAAGTTTACTCCTTCTTTTCTGATATGGATGCCTTTTATTTCTTTGTCTTGTCTGATTGCTCTGGCTAAAACCTCTAGTACCACATTATATAAGAGTGGAGAGAGTGGACAACCCTGTCTTGTTCCTGATTTAAGGGGGAAAGCCTTCAGTTAAGTGCCATTTAATATGATGTTAGCTGATGGTTTATAATATATGGCCTTTACCGTGTTGAGATATTTTCCTTCTATACCCATTCTGTTGAGAACCTTAAACATAAAATTGTGTTGTATTTTATCGAAAGCCTTTTCTGCGTCTATTGATAAGATCATGTGGTTTTTCTTCTTTGTTTTGTTGATATGGTGTATTATGTTAAGCGTTTTACCTATGTTGAACCATGCTTGAGATTCTGAAATGAATCCCACTTGATGGTGATGTATTATTTTTTTAATATGTTGTTGTATTCGATTTGCTAGTATTTTGTTTAGTATTTTAGCATCTGTATTCATTAGAGATATTGGTCTGTAGTTTTCTTTTTTTATGCCTTCCTTGTCTGGTTTTGGTATGAGGGTTATGTTGGCCTCATAAAATGTGTTTGGGAGTATTGCTTCTTCTTCAATTTTTTGGAAGACTGAGTAGAATAGGAACCAAGTCTTCTTTGAATGTTTGATAAAATTCGCTGGTATAGCCGTCAGGGCCTGGACTTTTATTTTGGGGGAGCTTTTTCATTAAAAAGTTTTTTCTATTTCTTCTCTACTAATAGGCTGTTTAGGCTTTCTGCTTCTTCATGACTCAGTCTAGGAAGGTTGTATTGTTTTAGGAATTTATCCATTTCTTCTAGGTTGTTGAATTTAGTGGCATAAAGTTTTTCATAGTATTCTACAATAATTCTTTGTATATCTACGGTGTCCGTGGTGATTTCTCCTCTTTCATTTTGGATTTTGTTTATATGAGTTCTTTCTCTTTTTTCCTTGGTAAGTCTTGCCAAGGGTTTGTCAATTTTGTTGATCTTTTCAAAGAACCAGCTTCTTGTTCTATTTATTTTTGTCTATAGTTTTTCTGTTCTCTATTTCATTTATTTCTGCTCTGATTTTTATTATCTCCTTTCTTCAGTTTGTTTTGGGTTGTCTCTGTTTTTCCTTTTCTAGTTCCTTAAGGTGTGAAATTAAGTGGTTCACTTGGGCTCTCTCTTGTTTGTTCATATATACCTGGAGTGATATGAACTTCCCTCTTATCACTGCTTTTGCTGCATCCCATAGATTCTGATATGTCGTATTGTCATTTTCATTAGTCTGTATATATCTTTTGATCTCTGCACTTATTTCTTCTTTGACCCATTCATTTTTTAAAAGTATGTTGTTTAGTTTCCAATTTTTGTGGGATTTTTTTCCTCTTTTTTGCAGTTGAATTCTAGTTTCAAAGCTTTATGATCAGAAAATATGCCTGGTACAACTTTGATTTTTCTGAATTTGCTGATGTTGTTTTTGTGGCCCAACATATGGTCAATTCTTGAGAATGATCCATGTACACTGGAGAAAAATGTATATATACTCAGTCACTTTGGGATGAAATGTCCTGTAGATGTCTATCATATCCAGGTGCTCTAGTGTTTTGTTTAAGGCCACTATGTCTTTGTTGATTCTCTGTTTGGATGACCGATCTAGAGCCATCAGCAGTGTATTGAGGTCTCCAAGTATGATTGTATTTTTTGTCAGTTTTTGTTTTAAGGTCAATAAGTAGCTGTCTTATATATTTTGGTGCTCCTTGGTTTGGTGCATATATATTAAGAATTGTTATGTCTTCTTGATTCAGTGTACCCTTAGCCATTATGAAATGGCCATTTTTGTCTCTGAGTACTTTTGCTGTCTTGTAGTCAGCATTATCAGATATGAGTATTGCTATGCCTGCTTTTTTTTTGGATGTTATTTGCTTGGAGTATTGTTTTCTAGCCTTTCACTTTGAATTTGTTTTTATCCTTGTTACTTAGATGAGTTTCCTGTAGGCAGCATACTGTTGGATTTTCTTTTTTAATCCATTCTGCTACTCTGTGCCTTTTTATTGGTTAGTTTAATCCGTTTACATTTAGTGTAATTATTGACACTTGTGTGTTCCCTATTGCCATTTTATATCTTGCTTTCTGTTAGTTTTGTGTCTTGTATGATCCTTCTCTTTCGTTTTAATATCTTTTGTTTTTATTTGGTTGTATTCCTTACATCTTTCCTCTGTTGCTATCTTTTTTATCTCATGTGCTTTTGTGGTGTTTTTTTCAATGGTGGTTACCTTTAAGTAATGAAAAGGGTTCCTACCCTGTTCATTGTAGCGCACTATTTTGTGAGTACCTTTGCACTTCGTCGTCATTGCTACTGTTAATCTCCATCCTGTCCCCCCCCTTTCTTTTTGTTGTTGTCACAGTTTAAATTTATTTTTATTGTGTTCTTCTTGGTGCTTTTACTTGTGGCTTTGCTTTTTTTTGTTCTTTGTATCTGATTGGAGAACCCCCTTTAGTAATTCCTGGAGTGGGCATTTTTTGATGATAAATTCTCTCATCTTTTCTGTATCTGTGAATGTTTTTATTTCTCCTTCATATTTAAAGGATAGTTTTGATGGGTATAGTATTCGTGGCTGAAAGTTCCTCTCTTTCAGGACTTTAAATATTGGGGTCCACTCTCTTCTAGCTTGTAGAGATTCTGCTGAGAAATCTGATGATAATCTAATGGGCTTTTCTTTATATGTTGTATTCTTCTTTTTCCTGGCTGCCTTGAGAATTTTTTCTTTGCTGTTGGTTTGTGCCAATTTCCTTATAATATGCCTTGGAGTAGGTTTGTTGGGGTTAAGAAAAGTTGGTGTTCTTTTTGCTTCTTGAATTTGAGGCTTAATTTTTTTCACAGGCTTGGGAAGTTCTCATCTATTTGTTTGAGTATGTTCTCCATTCCACTTTCTCTCTCTTCTTTCTCTGATATACCTATTATTCTTATGTTATTCTTTTTGATGGAGTCAGATCATTCTTGTAGGGCTATCTCATTTTTTTTAATTTTTGAGTCTCTTCCTTCTTCTCTCTGTTGTGCCTCAAGTTGCTTGTCTTCTATTTCACTAATCCTCTCTTCTATCTGACCTGTTCTATTAGCTAAGCTTGTTATTTCATTTTTCAGCTCATGAGTTGAGTTTTTTATCTCTGTTTGATTTGTTTTTATAGTTTCAATTTCTTTGGAAATATATTCTTTGTGTTCATTGAGTTGTTTTCTGAGCTCCCTAAATTGCCTTTCTGTTTTTTCTTGTATGTCTCAGAGGATTTTTAGGATTGCTATCTTGAATTCTCTGTCATTTAGCTCCAAGGTTTCCAATATATTAAATTTTTTCTCCATAGATTTTTCCTCATCTAGCTGTGTTACCTCTCTTTCTTTTGTATCCATGATATTCGATTTTCTATTCCTTAATGGCATCTGAGGGTGGTTTTGTTGATAGTATTATGAGATTCAATAAAGAATAAAAAGTTAAAAAAATAAAAAATGGAAAATTTTTTTTTAAAAGTAATAATGAAATAAAGAAAATTAAAATAAAATAAAAATTTAAAAAAAGGAATTTATTCTCCCCCTCCTTTTTTTCTCTCCTCTCCTTTCTTCTCTTTCTTGAGAAAATCTTGTTGTGAACTGTGAATTATATTGTACTAAATAGAACAAACAATGCCTGTAATGCTGTAATGGAGGGCTTGAATTGGGGAGAAGTAATAAAGGGGCAAAAAAAAAAGGGTATATGGACCCAAAAAGCAAATAAGAAAAAAAATTGGGTCAAGAATAAAATGATTTGCTTTTTGACTAAGAGTTATGATGAGAGGAATAGGAGGGAAACAGGAAAATGGGAGGACAAATTAAAAAATTACTATTGTATTTAGTGGAACAAGAACTAGATAAAATGTATAGCCAGGGATGGGAGCACTGCTAGTATGTTAAAAAGATGAAGTAATCCCCCCCCAAAAAATGCCACAAACATAAGTTTGAGTCCCAGATAAGATATTGTTCGTTATTGAGGTTTGAATGAGAGGAGACATAAAGGAGAAAAGAAGAAACTAATATAGAGGGAGAAAAGAAAGAGAGAGAAAAAAGAGGGAACCGCTATAAGAAAAAAAAGAAAAAAGAGGAGAGAGAGATAGAGAGAGAGAGAGAGAGAGAGAGAGAGTTAAGGGTTTTGGAGTGCAACCCTCATAGAGAGAAAGAAAGAGGAAAGAAAAGATAATGGGAGATATAACACTTATGGGTAGTGTAGTTCAAGGAGAGGAGAGAGTAAGACCAGCAGAGAGTTAAACAACCAAATTGGAGGAGGAATAAAAAATATCAAGAGTGAAGATAAGAGAAACAAACGAACAAATATAATAAAATGGGATATGCTATAAAGTCTGCAGATTATTCTTGATTTTGAGAGGTTATCTTCTTGCTTTTTCTTTTCTCTCCCTCTTCCTGGTCGGTGACTCTGTACCTCGGGTTCTGCCCCTTTGGCACGCTCAGTTAGAGGTTTGCAGTTGATAAGTCTCTATGGCGATGTTGTGTATTGTGCTTCAGTCTCCTTGGCAGTCGAGGCTCATTAGCATTTATAGACTCCGCCAGTGAGAGAGTCCGTGTTCCTGGAGCCTTTCTCCTAGTCTTTCCTTCCTCAATTTTTAGCCTGATAATCCAGCTATGGGGCTGCTGTTGCCTCTGCCTGGATAGTAAGAGGCTCAAAGAGCTGGCAACTCCCCACTCTATTCCCACTCAGCACAGGGCTCTGGGTAAGGCTCAGTCAGTCAGAGCTGCTAGCATAATCAGGCTGGGCTTCTGCCCACTCAAAGACCTCTGGCTCTGCCACTCTGTGGGATAACACGGGTGCCCACTGCTGAGGTACTTGGAGGAATCTCTTGCCCACTATCTGTGCGCGCAAACCAGGATATCAGGCCAGCTGCCTTCACTCCGAGTGAAACCCCCACCCGCACGGAAAAGTTGCAGCATTGGAATTGTCTCTCGCTCCGTCCCTGGGCGCAGCTTTTTCAAGGCGCTGGGGCGGCCCGAGATTCCGCTTTTTGGCCCACACAAAGGCCCCTGACTCTGCCCCTCTGTGGGATAACACAGGCGGGCACTGCCGAGGCACTCGGAGGAATCTCTCACTCACTATCTGCGTGTGCAGATCAGGATATCAGGCCGGCCACCTCTCACTCCGAGTGAAACCCCTGCCCGCATGGAAAAGTTGCAGCATTGGAATTGGCTTTCACTCCTTCCCCTTGCGCGGCTCCCTCAGTGTGCTGGGGCAGTCCAGAGATTCCGCTTTTGACCCACACAGAGGCCTCTGACTCTGCCCCTCTGTGGGGTAACACGGGCGCCCACTCCTGAGGTGCTCAGAAGAATCTCTTGCTCACTCTCTGCCATGCCGACCAGGATATCAGGCCAGCTGCCTTCACTCCGAGTGAATCCCCCCCCCCACGGAGAAGTTCCAGTGTTGGAATTGGCTCTTCCTCCCTCCCCTTGCATGGCTTTCCCAGGGCACTGGGGCGGCCCAGAGATTCTGCTTTCAACCCACACAAAGGCCTCTGACTCTGACTCTCTGTGGGACAACATGAGCGCACACTCCTGGGCTTTGGAAGAAATCTCTTGCCCACTATCTGCGCGCCAACCTGGAGATCGGGGAAAATGGCTGTCCCACTTGTCTTTCTTTGTCTGGGTTTGGCGTGAGTGTTAGCTTGTATTGCCCAGCTTGCCACAGGAACAGTTTTTCCTCAGCTTGGATCTCTATGCCACAGCCTGGTTCGGCCATTTGTGCCGCTGCCTGGATCTATTCACCCCCTTTGCCCCTCTCAGTTTCTAGATTCTCAGTTCCCAGTGAAAGCTGCCCTGTTTAGGTTAGTGAGGAAGGCGGAGCATTTCTTATTCCCTATTTCCCTTGGGGTTTGATTATATATTTAGCAAATTTTTCGCTCAGCCATACCTTCGGGTGTATTGCGAAACATCTGGAGGCTCCAAGAATAGGTTTTTCTGTTTCTGGTTGAAGATCTTGTTGAGTTTTGGTGGAGATTTATCAGTATTTCTTCCTACTGTGCCTATACTCTGACATCATCTTCCCATATTTTCAATATACAACATATTGCATTCAACGTAGATAGAATACTATAAAAATATCTATGGCAATTATATATCAAGAGATTTTATGATTTGGCCCTGGTCAGTTGGCTCAGCAGTAGAGCGTGGGATCGGCATGTGGATTCCTGGCCAGGGCACACAGAAGAAGCACCCTTCTGCTTCTCTACCCTCCCCCTTCTCCTTTCTCTCTATCTTTCTCTTCCCCTCTTGCAGCCAATGCACCATGGCAGCAAAGTTGGCCCCGGGCGCTGAGTATGACTCCATGGCCTCCACCTCAGGCACTAGAATGGCTCGGGTTGCAGCAGAGCAACACCCCAGAGGGGCAGAGCCTCACCCCCTGGTGGGCATGCTGGGTGCATCCAGGTTGGGCACATGTGGGAGTCCGTCTGTCTGCCACCCTCCCACACACCTTCTCACTTTGGAAAAATACAAAAATAAAAAGAGACTTTATGGTTTTATTGAACATATAATTTTGGTGTAAAGAAATAATTTATACATATGGAATAAAGAAGATGCTAAATCCTATTTATAATCAAGATTTAGGTTTAGTATGAGTTCCAGAAAGTATTTTTCAGATAGTTTGGGTCATTCAAGTGAAGTTCCCAGAAAGAGTTGCTTTGAGAAAATTATCAAGAGTAGGCCCTGGCTGGTTGGCTCAGTGGTAGAGTGTCGGCCTGGCGTGCAGAAGTCCCAGGTTCGATTCCCGGCCAGGGCACACAGGAGATGCGCCCATCTGCTTCTCCACCCTTCCCCCTCTCCTTCCTCTCTGTCTCTCTCTTCCCCTCCCGCAGCGAGGCTCCATTGGAGCAACAATGGCCCAGGCGCTGGGGATGGCTCCTTGGCCTCTGCCTCAGGTGCTGAAGTGGCTCTGGTCGTGACAGAGTGACACCCCGGATGGGCAGAGCATCGCCCCTGGTGGGCAGAACATCGTCCCCTAGTGGGCTTGCCAGGTGGATCCCGGTCGGGCGCATGCAGGAGTCTGTCTGATTGTCTCTTCCCATTTCCAGCTTCAGAAAAATACAAAAAAAAAATTATCAAGAGTAGAAGAACTGATAGGGAAAGAAAAAGCCAAATAAAAAAGAAAAGAAAAAAGGATAGATAAGAAAGAATACAAAGGCAATCAACTGTTGTTAGCACCAGGTATACCATAACCTCAAATCTCCAATGTGGACATTATAATTTGAAGCTAGGCAGATTAGGTGAATTGTCAAAAGTTATACTGTTAATGAGTGACTGAGAAAGTGTTTGTGCCAGGATTGCCAAGTTCTTTTAATTAATTACACTAAGGTATAGATAAGAAAGTAAATTAAAGTGAATATGAATAAACTATAATTTCAAGTTCACATATTACTACTCAAAGTTACATAAATAAGCCAACATATTATTAATGGTTGTAATAAGCATTCAATAAATTTGTACCCACTTTATAACAACTATATAGATACAGAAATAGAGATGATAGATCAAGATATGGGATTAGTATGCTAAAAACAAAGTCACTACATATATCAACTTTATAAATATGTTCCCAGAGAAAACATCCATGGACAAAACTAAAACTATTGTAGCGTAAATTTTAGCATAAGAAAAGCAAGTCAAAAGACAATAAATATCTTTGGAAAAGTTCTTTCTGATTGGAAGTTATTATCATAAGATTATAAAACCCCAATTTATAGGAAGAACAAATCAGAAAACAAACAAATGCTTATTTGTAGAAAAATGAATCTGGCTATTATGTGATAATACCAAACTTGCTATTAACATCATTGGAGAGCCACTTTTAGGGATTTTAATAATGAATAAGGCCTATTCTTTTGACTACAAAGAACACACATTTTTATCATTGGGAGTTACTTTATAGATTGAGAATACTCAGTGAAAGTAACAGGGTATAGAAAAAACTATGATTAACATTTTACTTCTCAAAAATTAAGAAACTTGTAAAGAATAAATAACAAGGGTGAAAGCTAGTAATACAGTTCTTATACAGAGATTGAATGTTTGCTTAATAAATACTTAATAGTAAAGTTAAATAAAATATATTAACATTCATAACTGACTAAAGTAGTCTCACCCTCAAGTGATTCATATAACATTTTCTGATGATTATTTTAGTAAAATATATTCACAGATCATTTTCAATGGAATGCATGAGATCTGAAGGCATGGTTTGGAATAAAGAAGCAACACAGAGAAAACAGAAAATTACATGGATATTGAGTTAGAGAGAATTAAAAGGGAGAGAAAAGGAAAACAAGCAACACATTAGAGTAGTGGTGGGTTGAGTGTTTCTAGAAAAAAAAATTAAAGAGAAATTATATCCTGAAAGTTACTTAAAGATTTTGAAGAATACTTGCACTTAATATTAAAATTAAAAATAATTTTAAAATGCAGCCTAACATCAGACAAGTGTACACTCATACCTTGAGTTGGTGCTCTTGAGAGATTATGGTCCAAACTGGCCCAGGCTCTAGGCAAACTCAAATGAGAATAAGAGGTCAGCAAAAACATGCAAGTGAAAATCAGAGAATATTAGTTTCTGGGATTTTCAGAAATCTAGGGAAGGATTTTGGACTTTCTACTAGAAATAAAAAGGAGGTTTAAAAAATGTTTATGTAAATCTATTCTTAAACTCATAGTGTTTATATTTGAATAGAGAAAAAATGAATACACACACATCCCTCTATCAGTTTGTGTATCTATCTTGGGTTATTTAAGAGGAAGCTAATTCCAAATACTTTTAAAAATGATGACTGCCCGTTTCTTACATTATTAAGGCAAATAAAATTACCATCAACATTTGAATTTGTTATAAGGAACTAACATTTATTACAGAGAACTTCCATGTGTACTGATTGACTTAATCTTTGTTGTCACCTCGTGAGTTAGAGTTTACTATCTAGTTTTCCTTTCAGGAAGTAAAGCTCGGAATAGCTAAGTGTTATGACTGATACAAATAACAAATTCTGTAGCCTAATTTAGGGTTTCTGATATCAATACATGTATTTTTTTATGCCACTGCCTCTCCTGATGTTCTTACTTGACCTCACTTTGCTTTATTCTGATGGCCTCTAGGGAAAATTATGGCACAGCCACCATTTCCTCCACCTCTAGGTCTGTGTTACTTCTTGGTTGCAGTTCAACTGTATTCGGGCTGCCTAGGACTCCCTGACCAATTATCTGACTCAAGTCTGTCTTTCCCAAAATTGCTAGTGTCCTTGATTTTCCTATCCAGGGCAGCTTGCTTCTGGAAGCAAACCTGCTTTCATTATAGGACTTAACCTACTATCTGCTTATTGAATTCATTGCCTCTATAAAGTTATCCTCTGCATTAATGAGAGACAATGATAAATTAACCAGAGGGTGCTAAAATCTTTCCAAGACCTTTTTCTCTCATATAATATGTATTGTATATATTTAATCTAGCATTGACCTTCAGATATTACTTTTTTTTTTTACCCAAGGGGCTGAAACATTTAATAAGGCACCTCTGAGTCTTCTTTCAAGACCGAGAAACGATACAAATGGAGGCATCCAACAAATGACAATCTCCCTCACCTTGGACACCTCTGGGTGGTTAAGAGGTACATATTTCTGGGACAATTAGAACAAATTAATCCAAAACAAACAAACAATGTACTCAAATTGCAGTGACAGGTTCATTATACATGACCTACTTTTGGGATGATCCACTCTTTGCATTTTAAATGAATAAAATCATTAGGTACATTTTTGAATCTATTTAAAAAAAATACATATATTTTGATACCACAGGTGATGAGGTAAATATAAAGTAAGTTTTCATACAACTCTGAGTACATGGCATGATTAGAAATTAGCTTTTTATGTATTTGATATTTTAATATTTAAAATATAGGTAAACAGAGCCTAGTTTAAATTTGTAATTTTGAGCAACATGTCACAGGTCTGTTTTATGCAGAAATCATTCTAACACAATTTTTCTCAACAGAAATCCAAATTTGTAGAGAAAGGAATGCTAGAACATTTTGATATATGACCTTTAGTAAACATGTTCCATAAAATTTTATTTCATAAACTAATTTGAAAGGGCTTAGTTTGTAATATGTTGTTGAAGAGAAGAAAAAGAACTTGCCAGTTTACAGGAAAAGACTAAAGGACAATGAATAAATCAATCACTGTGATAAAATGTCAAAGAATATGAGTCAGAATCTGTGCTGCCAGGGATGCTGTGGAGTCAGGTGTCAATTAACATCTTCCTTAAAACCTTAGAAAAGAGAATTGATTGACATTGGGAATTGGAGTTGGCTTTTCTGCAAAAAACTATTTAGATAACACAAATGCTAGCTTTGAATTAAAATATACTAGTTTATTTTCTAAAGTAGAAGAAATTGGATTCTCAACAGAAACTTTACAGGTTGAAAATGTCAACAAATATTCAAAATTATGAAAAGCAGACCCTGGCTCGTTGGCTCAGTGGTAGAGTATCGGACTGGCGTGCAGGAGTCCTGGTTCGATTCCTGGCCAGGGCACACTGGAGAAGCACCCATCTGCTTCTCCACCCCTCCCCCTCTCCTTCCTCTCTGTCTCTCTCTTCCCCTCCTGCAGCCAAGGCTCCATTGGAGCAAAGTTTGCCCGGGTGCTGGTGATGGCTCTGTGGCCTCTGCCTCAGGTGCTAGAATGGCTCTGGTTGCTGTAGAGCGATGCCCCAGATGGGCAGAGCATCGCCCCCTGGTGGGCATGCCGGGTGGATCCCAGTCGGGCGCATGAAGGAGTCTGTCTGACTGCCTCCCGTTTCTAACTTCAGAAAAATACAAAAAAAAAAAAGAGAGAAAGAAATAAAAGAAAAGATCTGCAACCAAGATGACTCAATCCAGCTAAGTTAGTATTTAGAATCAAAGGGAATTAAAATGTTTCCTAGAGAAAAAAAGCTAAAGGAATTCATCACCACCAAACCAGCATTATGGGTAAATTTAAAGGTTTTCTTTAGGCCCTGGCCAGTTGGCTCAGTGGTAGAGCATCAGCCTGGTGTGCAGAAGTCCCGGGTTCGATTCCTGGCCAGAGCACACAGGAGAAGTGCTCATCATCTTCTCCACCCCTCCCCCTCTCTTTCCTCTCTGTCTCTCTCTTCCGCTCCTGCAGCCAAGGCTCCATTAGAGCAAAGATGACCCGGGTGCTGGGGATGGCTCCTTGGCCTCTGCCCCAGGTGCTAGAGTGGCTCTGGTAGCAACAGAGCGACGCCCTGGAGGGGCAGAGCATAGCCCCCTGGTGGGCAGAGCGTCGCCCCCTGGTGGGCGTGCCGGGTGGATCCCGGGCGGGCACATGCGGGAGTCTGTCTGACTGTCTCTCCTCGTTTCCAGCTTCAGAAAATTAATAAATAAATAAATAAATAAAAATAAATAAATAAATAAAGGTTTTCTTTAAGAAGAAAAACAAGAAGATCAAATATATGAACAATAAAATAACACTAAAATATGAATCTATCAACAAATAAAACAGTTATTCCAAAAGAAGTGTTGTCTTGAAACAATATATATATTTTTTTCTCTTCTCTGAAGCTGGAAACTGGGAGAGACAGTCAGACTCCCGCATGCGCCCGACCGGGATCCACGCAGCATGCCCACCAGGGGCGTCGCTCTGCCACGACCAGAGCCACTCTAGCACCTGGGGCAGAGGCCAAGGAGCCATCCCCAGCACCCGGGCCATCTTTGCTCCAATGGAGCCTCAGCTGCAGGAGGGAAAGAGAGAGACAGAGAGGAAGGGGGGTGTGGAGAAGCAAATGGGTGCTTCCCCTATGTGCCCTGGCCGGGAATTGAACCCACGTCCCCCGCAAGCCAGGCCGACACTCTACCACTGAGCCAACCGGCCAGGGCTGAAACAATATTTTTATAAAATTAAAAAACTGACCCTGGTCAGGTAGCTTAGTTGGTTACAGTATTTTTTAACAGCTGGTCTACAGACTGGTCCCCCAGAAATATTGTGCTGGTCCACGAAAGAGGACACCACTTGATATTGTATGAAGATTACAGATCCAGTGATCTTAGTCAAATTTACTTGCGCTCAGGGTGGTTTCTACCTTAGCGATCGATCCCTGAAGTAATGCTCCTATTTTTACTGGTCTTTAAGTGTAAAAAGATTGAAAACCACCGGGTTGGAACATTGATCTTATATGCCAAAGTTGTGGATTCAATTCCTGGTCAGAGTAGATAAACAATAAACCAGTAAATTCATAAATAGGTGAAACATCAGGTTGATGTTTCTGTCTCTCTCTTCCTTCCTTTCAAAAATCAATCAACAAATTTCAAAAATTAAAATAGTTGATATTTTCTGATTTTATGAATGATCCAAGTTACTAATTATATAAGTTCAAGGCAATACAAAAGTTAAAGTAAAAATTAATTGGTAACTTCAGCACTTAGAGGTAAGTATAGATGTCATTTTCTTGCAAGCATTATTTCATGCTTATGTCTATACATAAAAACATAGCCAAATGTATAACTTTACATAAATAAGATCACATTGTATATAATGTTTTGATTTTAAACACAATTTTATTTATTTTTAATTATCAATTATTTCATCTCATACTTTTTTCCTCTCTCTCTCTCTCTTTTTTTTTTTTTTTGGTTAGAGGAAGGGAGACAGTAAAGAAAACTCCCTTGTGCGCTCAAACTGGGATCTAACCAGCAATGCTGTCTGGGGCTGATGCTTGAGTATCAAGCTATTTTTAGTGCTTGAGGTTGATGCACTCCAACAAAGCTATCTTCAGTGCCCAGGGCCATGCCAGAACCAATAGAGCCACTAGTTGTGGAAGGGGATAGGAAAAAAGGCAGAAAGAGAGGGGAAGAGAAGCTGATGGACCCTCTATCCACTGAGCTACTGGCCAGGGTCTCACTCTCCTATTCTTTGACCTCCCACATCCTACACACTCTGCATGTCCAGAGTTAAAATATCAGTTTTGTTATTATTTATTGTCATAATATATAATAATATAACACACACTAGCTTTTTGACTCAAACAGGATTCTAGAAATTTCTTCAAATAAACTAGTAAAGCTCTCATTCACTATTATTAATGATTATATAATGACCCATGGTTGGTGATAGCAGAATTTATTGAATGTTTCTCCTGTTGATGATTAACAGTTATTAAAGTTCTTAAAGTTTTGTTTTTTTCTGTCAGATAATACTACAGTCTACTGTTTTATTTTTATGGCATTAATCCCCAGAGTGGATACTATTTTAATAAGTAGGGTCATAATATAATCCAAAGACTTTTTAAAATATACATATGCATATTTTATTAGTAATAAATGAAAATGCCATGTTTTATGTCCAGAATCTCTGGAAACAATAAACTCATCACCCATTTTATTATCGTGTGTTTTTTCAGTCAGGTAATGGGAGTGGTACTTCACTATTTTTTAATAAGATTTTATAAAGAGAGAAGAAAAATAAAGAGAGTGAGAAATATCAACTCATAGTTGCTTTATTTTAGTTGTTTCATTGCTTGCTTGTTGTATGTGCTTTGACCAGGCAAGCCCAAGACCTCAAACCAGAGACTTCAGCACTCCAGGTTAATGCTTTATTTACTGCACCACCACAGCTCAGGCCCAGTATCTCACTTTTAATTAAGTTTGCATTTTCCTAGTTTCTACAGAAGTTACCAGCTTTTAGTGGCTACTTTTCTATGTACTTTAATGAAAAAATAATTTTTTCCTTCTATTTTTTATTGTGATTTTAAATGCTTTTTTCTAAGTAATTATTTAAGCTCCTTATTAAATTTATATTCATGTATTATTTGCTATAAGCATTGCCAATATTTGATTGTAATTTATTATTTACATTTTTACTTTTAGAAGGGTAAATTATGTTACATCAAATTTAAAAATTGGTAGTCTTAAATTATTAGCTCCTTGAAGCAGTGTTTTTCTCTTGAGGGAAAAATAAGTCATGATAACAATCACTCCATATTAATAGAGAATATAATTCTCATATTGAAAAGGCATTATCAGGGCTATGTGCATATATAGTAGCATAGGAGGAACTACAAAGTCTAAAGAGAATTTCATAAAAATTTATACTGAGAAGTAGAAGAGAAAATAAAAATTCTCATGTACTTTGTTATTGTCTTATATTTAGCTTTTAAGAGACCTTGAAGCTAGTTCTGGAGTGTTCCCAGGGTCAGAATGTCCATGGACTTTTATTTTAAAATAAAAAGATCAGTTTTTTTAAATGGATCTATTATGTTCTTAAAGAAACACTCTAAGGAAAATGTGTCAGCAATCTCAGTTATCATTTTACCTTAAAAGTATCAAAGATATTTTATAAATGGCTGATTGTTAAAAACAATAAATTATTCATTCTGCTTTATCAACCATTCATTCCTATATTGTTGCTTGTAAGCACATGACTCTATTTATGTAACAATCACTATTGAACATTGGTTGTGTCTCTTGCTGTGCAACACAAGAAGAAAAATATGATACCTTAACAAATATCGTAATGATAAGGTGAAATAAGCAGATATTGTTCCAATTTTTTTAAATGATAATTTTCAATAAATAGTGAGAGGCAAAAAAAAGTGGGAAGTTTGAAAATTGTTCTGTGTTTAGCAAATGTGTGATTTTAACATCGTCACAGTCACAAATTATTCTTTTAAATGTAGCCAAGGGATTTGTACATTTAAGGAATTATGAATTATTGAGAAGAGCTCAGGGCTAAATTGGCTGAAAGTGCATGTTAAGTGAACAATCAGAAACTTAGTCACACAAAATAGCTCACAGCCAAAAGTAAATTATTTTCAAAAGTGAAATTGAAGAGTCAGTTAAAAATTGTAGACCATTGCATATCTCTGCCAACACATTCTTTTCACAAGTAAGAACATCATGTTGTGAAATGAATGGATTGCTTTGGGACAACCTTAGAAACTGTTTCAACAATAGAATTGTAGGTCACAAAGTGAATATGGTGAGTTTCTATTCTGTGATTAAAATTGATCATAAAATAATTCATCATATAAGGTTTAAAGCTATTAGAAAAAATTTTAGTATTTTGATCCAAAAAAGTCATGACAATAAATTGTATTTCAATTAACTATAGTTTATATAATTTAGATTCTTTAACACTGTGAATACATAGAGAGTTAAAGTAATGAATTAATAATGCAGTGATTTAATATTTTAAATATTCTTTTTAATAGCAGTTTAAATGTGATGCCAGAAAATAGTGAAGTGAGACTATAACAATAAGCTGTATTTAGAAAGACAGAGAGAAAGCAGAAAATGTATTAATCACCAGAGTAGCTTTGTCCCTGAATAACTTAGAGACCAGGCCAAGCTTTGTCAATATTATCTATGAGGGCACTAAAAAGTGTACATGTGTGTGTATGTGTGTGTGTTTGTGTGTGTGTGTGTTTTGAGGCTAAAAAAGAGAGTATTTAGCTATCACTAAGCTGATCCATTATGATATTGTCAAAATACTACTGGGCCGGGAAGGAACACTAATTAATGAAAGAAAAATGGTTGAAAGCCAGGAAACTAAATCAATGAGTAAGTCAAATTAGAAGAATTAAAGAGAAAAAGAATTATAAAACAAGCAAAAAATGGTAAAAGTGAATACATTAGAGTTTTAGACATAATTCTTCCAACACTATTTAATATCTGGATCCACTCTCATACAGGAGTGTCACTATCTCCTGTAGTGAATTTATGGCCCTGGCAAAGTCTGACCTATGTAATTACATAAACC